>NC_045478.1:22306501-22663934 GCF_009650955.1 Corvus moneduloides
GCCCCAGCAATGCCCTGCCGGGTGTAAGTGTGCACCATCCTCTGGGAGGGTCTAGCTCACCCAGGAGAAACCTGGACATGTAGGTGGTAGGAAGACACTATGCACCTCTGTAGGTCTTTGTCAGGATGGTGAGTGGCCTGGGTTGTGGCCTGAAGGGCAGGAAGACTTTATGGGGCAGGTATCTGGGGACAAGGACTGCAGGGCACACTGTGGCCTGTACCTGCCACCAGTGCCTAGGAAATGCACTCCTGGGCTCTGCCTGATGCAGCAGTTTGGAGACATTCTCTGCCACAGTGACCTCCTGGTGTGAGATAGACTAATTTTCTCACCCTTCAGGACAGGGCTGTCAGACATCCAGTCTGCTTTCTGGGAAAGGTCCCTTACTATCTCCTGAGCTGTGTGTGGGAATCCTTTTTGTGAGCTGGAGCACACCAAGGCATGGCAAGGGCTGTTCTAAAACATCAGCACTAGGGCAATCAAAATCCAGTTTCTGGGGATGAATGCTGTTTAATTTGTTAATATGTAATATATGTTATTAAATATACTATGTATTATATTTACACTATTTACTGTGTATTCTATATACAGATTCTTAAATTAGGCATATAGCAGAGTGACGAAAATGCCTTACATTTCCAGAACAGTTAATTCTGCAAAGCCCCTTGTAAGAAATTTTTGAGCTTTTTCATTTGTTGTTAACTTGCTATATTATAGTAAGATACTGTACCAGACTGTGATAAACACCTGAATTATGTACATTTCAGTATAGAGAAACATGCCTTAGGAAATTGTCCTGTGCTACAGTTTTATATTGCTTTTTGGCATTTTATTACACAAGTGTTAAATAGTTTGGAACTGGGACAGTGAAAAAAATGTTCTGCTTTTAAAATTCATTGCAAAGAAATGTTGTCAAGTCTGACATCTCTCAAGTCCAGAATCAGTTAAGCTTTATGGAGCTTTATAGCTCTGGGAACAGGTATTGTAATTTTAAGATCCTTCATGTAAACAAACTGTTAAATAGCATCCAGCCCAGAGAATGGTGCTGAATGAGGTTACATCCAGCTAGTGGGTGGTCACAAGTGGTGATCCCCAGCCCTCAGTGTTGGAGTAAGAACTGTTTGACATCATCAGTGACATGGATGAGGGAAACAAGTGCAGCCTCAGTCAGTTTGCAAATGTCACCAAGTTGGATGAGATTGTTGATCTACTGAATGGTGGGAAGGGTCTGCAGAGGGATCTGGACAGGCTGGATAAGTGGGCTGAGGCAAATTGTGTGAGGTTCAAGAAGGCAAAGTGACAGTCCTGCACTTGGGTCACAACAACCCCCTGCAGTGCTATGGGCTGGGGACAGAGTGGCTGGAAAGCTGCCCAGAGGAAAATACTGGGCATACTGATGACAGTGGCTGAACATGAGCCAGTGTGTGCCCAGATGGCCAAGAAGGCCAATGGCATCCTGGCCTGTATCAGCAGTAGTGTGGCCAGCAGGACCAGGGCAGTGATCATACCCCTGTACTCAGCACTGGTGAGGCTACTCCTCAAGTGCTGTGTCCAGTTCTGGGCCCCTCATTACAAGAAAAACATTGAGGGGTCAGAGTGAGTCCAGAGAAGGGCAATGGAGCTGGTGAAGGGTCTGGAGCACAAGTCCTGTGAGGAGCAGCTGAGGGAGCTGGAGGTGTTTAGTCTGGAGAGAAGGATGCTCAGGGGAGACCTTATTGCTCCTACAACTGCCTCAAAGGAGGTGGTAGCCAGGTGGGGCCAGGTTCTTCTCGCAAGTAACAAGTGACAGGACAAGAAGAAATGGCATCAACTGCACCAGGGGAGGATTAGTTTAGATATTAGGAAAAATTTCTTCACTGGAAGGGTTGTCAAGCATTGGACGAAGCTGCCCAGGGATGTGGTTGAGTCACCATCCCTGGAAGTTTTCAAAAATCCTGTAGCCATGGCCCATGAAACCCATGGTTTAATGGTTTAACATGGTGGTAGTGCTGAGTTGACGGATCGACTTGATGATCTCAGGGGTCTTTTCCAACCTTAATAATTCTATGGTTCTATGATTTCAATTCTTTTAAACTGTTTTTCAACCTCACTGGTCCTGTCCAGACTGTACTAGGATTTTCTACCCAGCTGCAGTCCTTTAGGTTATGTAGCCTAGTTTTATGACTTTGATAATTAATTGTATGATAAACTTTGTAACTGATTTCATGATTTTGTGAAATATATGGCTAAAGGATTGCCACCAGGAGGAGCTGTTAGACATGTAAATTTAGAGAGAGAAATCTCAATTTAATGGCACTTTCATCAAGTTTTGCTTTAGCCATCACAGTACAGATAGTATCGTCTTTATAATCTGACACTGTCCAGAACATATGCAAGAAGTGAAAAATAGGTGTCTGATGTGTCTGTGACAGCTGCTACATACTCCAAATTTGGCATTCTGTTATGCAATTTCCATAAAACACCCTTTCATATTCCTTCTCCCACATCTGCGATATATGACCTCTTAGAAGACAAGTGCAATCAGAATTTCATCACTTGGCAGTTGCCAAGAAGACAGAAATTTGTTCTTCTGAGAGGAAACTAAATGCATGCATGCATAGTATTGTATCTCATAACTGAAAATTTTTGAGTGGTCTCCATTAAATATAATACTAAATGAACTATTCCTGATGGACTCAATTTTAAATAAGAAAATAACTGGGGCATCAAGGTTTGCACCTATATTTTAACAGTTGGTCACATATGTGCTCATGTAATTTCAAGGAAGGATGGATTAAGTGAGACAATATATCAGTATTTTGCACCAAGTAACTATTTTTTGCTTTATATTTGTTTATACTCTTCTTGCATAATGATTTTTTTTTTCTCACTAAAAAATATGACAAACCAAGCCATGTATGCACATAAACAATTTTTATTGGTGTTCCTGATTTTTTATAATTTTCCTGGATTGAGATATGAGAGAGGCAAAAAATACCAGTGTCTGCCAGCTGGGAATAGCCATAGAAGGCAGAATTTTAGCAAGAATCACATCTATTTTTACTCCATGTCTCTGTCCTAAAATAAGGCAGAAGGGCAAGATGGACTAATGAAGGTTACATACAGAAAGGGAATAGCCAGACTGGCATTCTCCAGCTATCTCCTTTTGATCATTCTCTAAAGGTCATTTCCAGTTTGCTCAAGTTAATGCAGCCTGTGCACTAAGCTGTGATTTTATCTGCAGTTAAAAACAGTAGCAGCTTTCTGATTGTCTTTCATCGATGTCTTGCACTGTGTGACACCAGTGAAGAGCTTTATACACTTTCCTTATGGTTGGCATAGTTTAGCTTGTAATATAAATCATTAAGAGAATTTTTATTTGCATAAAGAGACATCTGTTTTTCTCTGTCCTCTTTTCAGAGCTGACTTTGATGATTCTGCTACCTATTCAGCAGTTGCAACAAACATCCATGGTCAGGCATCAACAAATTGTGCTGTGATTGTGCGAAGTAAGACCTACTTTATATTTAAAACAATAAATAAATATAATGCGCATGTCATTGAATATTTCTTGTATGCTTATTTATAGGGTTCAGAGAGGAGGGAGAACCTCACCCAGCTGCGATAATGCCCTTCCACTGTAAGCCTTTTTTTCTATTTGCTTAGATAATTTATGTCCTCTTGTCAGAGTAATATTTTACAGATGAGAAAACTGAATACAACTTGCTTCTTCTGACTTTGCTTTCTAAGCATTCAGTTACAATAGGAGCTGTCCAGATGCTCTTGCTTTGCCATCTGAATTTCTAGATCAGCATACAGTATATCAGAAAGCTCCATCTCCTGCTCAGATCAGACACTACTCTGTGCCAAGTACAATTTACTTGTACTGAAGAATGCTCTCATTTTCTCATGCATAGTGCCCCTGTCATATGACGTTTGCTTCACCCACATTGATGTCCAGTTTCTGGAGAAGTTCGGAGTCACTTTTGCAACTGAAGGTGAAACACTGACCTTGAAGTGTTCTATGTTGATCACACCAGAGTTGAAACGACTACGACCTCGTGCTGAGTGGTATAGAGATGGTAAGTTATTACATTGAATAGAAGCTACCTGGAAAATGCTGGAGGAGACGCTGAGGGCACAGGTCAGGTTTAGAGCACCATATTCTCAGAATGAAATTTGGAATAGAGCAAAAAAATATCTCTAGTTAGAATTTATAGTCCTGCACTCTCATTTAAGTGACTTGGTCAACATCTTCTTGAGCACACGTTAATAGCAACAGGAAGTAACCTTTTATTATCTGATAGCACAATAGTTAGAACATTTACTTGGTAGAGATCCAAAGTCAGATTTCACAATGATTTATAGTTGAATACTGTGACCACTGAGCTGAAGGGTACTCACAGGCAGTAAATTGAAGTTTGAAGTACTGAGGTATGGGTGTGGGTCTCCACTTTAATCTTGCTCCAGTATTTATTGTGAATTTTGTATTAAAATCACATGAATGTATAGTTAGGAAATACTTACAGAAGCCAGGCCTGATACACAATATGTCTGCTCTGCTGTTAATGTGCCATGTTGGTAGGTTTCTTACCTTGCCTCTTGTGTCAGTGAAAACCTACGTTATGCCACTCTTACCATGAAGTGCTCAAAATAACATCACTAAGCTTATAATCTACTGGGGTGGATGGTACACAAACCCTGGATGAGTAGTGTTTGTTCACTGCACCAAAAAAGGGTTTTGAAACGTAAAACTAGCTACTTAGAGCTTAATGGATAGCAGCCTGTTGTAGATATTTAGCCCACCACTTTTCACCAACCACAATCTCTGTGTAGGATTCTAAAGTAATTATTCTACCTGAGGATTTAAGGAAAGCCTTGGTTATTTGTGAAGAGTTAGACCCTTCTCCAAAGGGACCACATTTGAGAATGGTGGGCTTCCAAGACTGATGTTTGGACTAGTCCCAAAAAAAGTTGGCAGAAATTTCCATAGCTGAGAAGATGTGATGAATAAGCTAAGAAAGGACAGTAAGATTAATAAGGTAGTCAAGAAAATTCAAGATTAGGAAAATCAGAAAAAGGATGCTTTTGTTACTGCTTGTTATGCCTTTTGTTTCATGTGCATCATAGTTTTACATAGATTCACATCTGATCCTTCAGGGAACAAACTACTACTTTTTCATTCTATCATTGTGGATACTTCCTTGTAATGTGCTATTAGATGTCAATAAAGTAAAAAATATGAAATAATAAAAATGTCTTTTTCTGTTTGGTGACTAACCTAAAATCTAAGGCTGGTCCTTGAATTCAGATTCTATTCCCACTGAAGCATACAGGAATTTTACTATACACTTCAGGATATTTAGTAACTAAAAATAATTGCTCACTTCCCTCTCGGATGAACCATCATTTTCAAGGGTACCTTTACTTTGTCTCCTACTGGGTACAGTTTTTCAAGGTGTCAAATCTCTCAGATTCTGAGTTTGAAACTGCAACTAAGAAGAACTTCTAATTTTCAAGGAATTCCCAATATTGTTCCACTTTTCATCAAACATGAATTTTTCTTGCACTATGGACAAAACTTCGTGGCTCTTTCTCTTTGTGTCTTCATAATGACAAGATAATTCCTTCTTGATATGTAACAATACTATGTTCTTTGTTTTCTCCCTTATTGAACTTAATAAGTCCTTACTTGTGAAAATCTGAGATGAAAACTTGGTCTGTTTAAAGCCAATAGGGTTTTGCTAGGGAGTCAGGTAGGCATTCATCCCATCATTCTAATTATGTTACGTGAAATAGGATGTTACAAACAAGCTTAGATTTGTCCTTTGTTACAAGTACATGGATCACAATATTTCCAAGAGATGTACAGGTGCATTAACTGGCAGAACTTTTTCTCAAACACAGCAGGAATTCATGCACTACGAATCTTTGTTACGCACTACAGTTCCCTGTGTTGAGTCCCTTGAGAGCTGGAGGCAATGCATAAATATAAGCAATGAGAAGTTAATAATTTGTTCAACATCATGTGCTTTAGACATTCTGGTTTTTTAGAGACGTAATATTTAATTCTATTCTAGCATTAAGACAAACCATACTCTTCTTAAAATTTGTCAGTTTGTGTTAATCAAATAATAGCAACTAAAGCCCCAAGGTGGATATGTATGATTTACTTCTAATAATTATACACAGGAAAAGTCTGTATTTATCTAGCATAAATAAGCTTCACACTAGTGAGCCTTATTGAGAGCACCTAGTAGACTCCTAGGGTCTAAGTCAGCTTAAATCCTCTGAACTGATCTGGGATTTCACAAACACTAATATGATGTCTATTATTCATGGCCCACTTAGAACAGTTTAGGATACTGAAAGAACCATTTAAGATATTGAAAGAACAAAATCAAAATAATACTTCAGGAATGTATATTTAATCTGGACATGAGTTCAGCTGATTTCAGAAACTTTCTGTTATTAATATCTAATGTAATATAAACACTGTACAGCCATGTGCACCAGCGTTCTGCAGCCATTTATACTGTAATCTAGAATAAAATAATTGACTTCAGAAGGAAAAGTCATGGAGTGAAGAATCTAGCTAAAATTTCAGTGGAATAAAAATACATGATGAAAAGAAATTTCAGTATGTAATAGTTCCCCACTCTTTGTCTGAATTTTCATCATGTATTAGGAAAATTATCTTATGTACTAAAAACAGCATGCGAGGCTTGAGACACACTGCCTCTGAGGGTTAGTCTCCTGCAGGTTTGTCCTTCGGTAAATTCTGGGAGAAGTAATGGAGCACAACACATGAACAGACTGTGAATAGTCTTGTAATTGTAATTTTATTGTGATGGCAGGTATATCAATATTGTTCTACTAGAACTTCTAAATATGTTTGAGGCCTCCAAACTTTACTCTAATTGTCTTGCCTACAAAGTCATTCATCCAGACTGCATTAAAAAAAGAGGGCTTCTGTTGATTTCCAGTGGATCTTTGGCCTTGTGTGAGGGAGAGAAGCTTTTCTCCTCTTACCAAACACAACTACCTCCTCAATTTCTTCTGTCAGGTACACATAATGAATAGAAAAGGGCGATTCTGGCCTTAGCAGCATTACAGGCTTGCCTATAGTTTCTATGTATTCAAACTAAGTTAGCTACCAATCCACTGAAACTTGGAGTCTAAATATGCGACCAGCTTTACAGAGATGCTGGTTAATCAACTTTGTTTTTTTCCTTAGGATTTTCCACAGGGCTCATGCATTGGTTAAAGTTTCTAGGTGAAGGTATTTTATGATTTAATTTAAAGTACTTCATGTCTCTCTACACAAAGTCTGAGTACCATTGTGATAGGATGACAGAAAGGGGACACTCAGGTTTTCTAGGTATGGATCTCATGACTACGGATCTCATGGGAAGGAATGTGATTAAATTTAGTTTGTGTGCTTCCCATAAAACTACAGCATGCTTGGCTAATTAAGTGAGTTACTGCTGTAAGTTTTAGTAACGTATGTCTTCCGCATGCTTTATTATCTGAATGTGTGTCATGTTTTATACCTTCTTAAGCAATTCAGAGGTATGTGAAAACACTGATTCCTTTGCAATTGTTTGAGTGTCAGCTCCAAAATCTATTTAAGCAATAGAATGATAAGCATTCATAGATATTACGATCTTTTAACATACTTCTACTGCATTAATTATAATAAATTCATGTGTGATAGGTCTTAGGGAGGTAAAAATCAAAAATAATCCAATCAGCTATTTAAAAGGTTGATATGAGAAAGTCCCTTGGCTAGCCTAAAATATCCTGTTCATTCTTTTCCTCTGGTTTCACTAAGCAATGATATTAACGTGCATTAATCATGGGCCACCACCTCCCACCTTTGAGAGGCTTAAATTTAATTTTATTCAAGACTGAACAGGCATGCCTTGAAGATTTAAATTTAGTGTATGTTTATAGCAGTTTTCAGATTAAACTGAAATTTATTTTTTAAATTTGGAAGGAAAAATTGAGTAAACTGACATTTGACCTGAACTGGAAGCAAAACTTATTAAAAATGAAACAAGGTTCCACCCTGCATTCATTACAGGGTATGGCAGGTTTCATGTCAATATTTCTAAATGTGGATAACATTTTTGTCTCTCAGTGTATTAAAAATTACAGTGAGGGGAATTTTGTTGTTGGCACTTTATGGAGTAGTATTAGACCTCATGTTCTCTGAAATTCACTGATCAAATAATTTTAGAGAGCTGCAACTTGCTCTCTTTAAAGTTTTCACAGTATCAAAGCACTACCAGTCTGAACAAAACTGCATAAATATTAGTTTGTGTCCCTGGTTAGCAGAGAACTGCTCTAGGATGCAGGTTGTTCTAGCAGCACAGTAACGTCCCTGATGGGTTTTCTCTTCCAGACGTGCTGATAAAGGACTCCAAGTGGACAAAGCTGTATTTTGGAGAAGGCCAGGCAGCTCTTTCCTTTACTCATCTGAACAAAGATGATGAAGGTTTATACACCCTGCGCATGGTTTCAAGAGGTGGAATCAGTGAATGCAGTGCATACCTGTTTGTAAGAGGTAAACTTTTAATGTTTCTTGAGGAGAAATTAAAAAGCATTATAAAGTTTAGTTTTATGAAACAATCCCATGTAATAACTGAAGTACAAAAGAAATTTAGCCCTGTGGTATTTCATAGGCATTTGATTGGTATATAGTAGTCTGTACTAAAAACCAGTCACCTTACATGAATGGGGAGCTTCAAGAGGAGCATGTTCCTGAGGACATTTTGTTTCCTGAAGAACCAGAGAAACCATTCTTGTGAAGAGACAACTTGTTTCTTTGTCATCTCCTTTCCTGGTAGGAAATAAACATCTTTGTGTACAATCAGTTCTCACTGTGATGGTTTTGGCTTTAGAGATTGGAAACTGGGAATGAGCCTTGTTGGGCATTCTCATATCTTGTGCCTTGCCTTAGGGATATGTGCAGGAAAAAGCAAAAGAAATATTCCCACCACTATACCAGTCATAGTCATGTCATTATCCAGAGAAAAGAAGAAAAATAAGAAATTAGCTGACTGAGGAAATACAGTTTTCACAAGAGACATAGATAAAAGGAGGTAAATGTATTAAAATAGAATAAAGGTCAGAACTTTTCATCACATTTCCATGCACAGCTCCCAGCGAAGTGAGAATGAGCTTCCACATGCACCTGTGAGCAGAACTTAGTATTCAGTTTTATATTTTCTTCATTGAAAGATGAAAATATTTCTGTTTGAGCAGTTCTTTCACTCTTTAAAATACATTAGACAACATCCTTGGTGGGGGCAAATTGGAACAGCCCCACTGAAGCCACTCAAGCTGTATTAATTTTAAACCTTGTTCTTCTTGGAAACATATTGGAACATACGTGCCTTGTGGGAATGTCACCCAGACAGTTTGTGTGGGATAGAGGGAGTGAATGTCTTTTTCAGGGGTTTGAAATCCAACTTCCTCACAGGGCTAGTGCAAGAGCTTCATCAGCTTTGCGCTATGTCTCAAACAAGCCCCTCTGGCACCCTGATCTCATTAGAAACAATTTGCTAAAGCTTTTTATGTCCAGGTTACCTTCCAAGAAAGACAGTACTCCGGGGAAAAACACCCACTAATATATAAATCTTTCTTAGAAGTTTTTGTTATAGTGATGGATGAATTTTCTGTACTTCTCTTGTCCATTTTATACTATATTTGATCCCTTTGCATGCCCAGGACCCTGGCCTTGAGCTATGTCCTCTGGAGTCTCTAGTGTTGTCTGCTGCCCATTCTCTTGCCTTTTTTCATGTAGGCTGTGATCTGATACTGAGCACAAACTACTTCACACCCGATTTGGATCAGACTCTATAATTTAGACTCTATACAGGGTGGTTTTTTTGTTATAGACATCTTCCTTTGAAGGGAGAGAACTTTACCTGTAGCAAGATTTCATTTGAGGGTCCGAATTAGTCAATATCTCTTAAAATGAAGTCACAAAAGGATATCTTAAAGGTGACATTGTAAGACTGTAAATAAAACATAGCATTATAAATGTACCAGGAGCTTGCAAATTTTTTACTCTTTAAGAGTTTTGTTTTCATGGGCTACATGTTCTTTACTAAGTACCTTGGTCTGACTAGTAGCACTCTGAGTCACAGCTTTCAGTGACAGAGCATCAAAAACACATGGGTGGGTTACACTTTTAATTCTCATCAAAAATAATAGGTGTTTGATTCCTAAAAAGCTTTTCTCTCCTCAAAAATATCCTTGAACATTTTATCTGTGTAAAAATATAGACATTAAGGTCCCAAATCATTACTGTAGTGAATTAGTATGTCATGAAATGTTTGGGCTTCCATTCGTATAAGCAAGTATTACAATGAACTGGAAGTCTTCCCTTTGCCTTTTTGATGTATTTCAGAGGAGTTGGGGTCAAAACCAATTTATTTTTATTTGTGGTCCAGATGCCGATGCACTGATCGCAGGAGCACCAGGGGCACCAATGGATGTTAAATGCCATGATGCTAACAGAGACTATGTTATTGTTACCTGGAAACCACCAAACACAACCAGTGAGAGCCCAGTTATTGGATATTTTGTTGACAAGTATGTAAACATTAGCATTTATTTAATTTTTTTAATTTCCAGAAATAAAATGCCAGAAGAGAAAATAATTATCATTCTATGCTTTCAATGTGTTTATTTTTTAGATATATTTTTACAGACACTTGGCACTGGAACTCAGTTACACACTGTGTTAAATTACTAGATTGCTCCCTGGCAAACTGTTAGCCCAGATGATTTAGTATTTTCACGGGCAATTCTGGGCACAGTCTGGGAATTAGCAGGGGCTGGAGGCCATTCCAAGTAATATTTGCAGGCAGACACATTTTATCATACACTTAAAATGTTCAGTAGTATGGATGTGGGCACAACAGAGAATGAGCCCTGACAGTATTTAATTTATAAAAGCTAGAATCCATGGGTATCTTGAATTAGATTTAGTCTCTTTAATCTCTATAGTGCAAAAGCTGAAACCTAGGAGTTATTACATTATCTTTTTATTTCTTTCTTAAATGTAGTACATCAGGATCTCAAGGCCTGGTCTCCTGGGAGCTGGTAGTTTAAATCAGACTGGCAGGCCTCTGTCCTTCAGTCAGCTTTGCACTTTGCTGGGGTTTCAGCTCAGTGCAGGCAGCTGGCAAGCAGTGGATCGAAGCACTGTTTTGCATGTCTCTTCCACTGAAGTGAATGCTTGCTCCTTGTAGCCAGAGCAGAATATCTGATCCTTAGTGTCTGAAACTGTCAGTCAGCAAATCATTACTGAAATGATTTCATAATGTCTACGGCTCTGCACTTAAAAGCAGCATTTGCAGCTCATTGCTATTTGCTACCCTGTCATTTGGTCTAATTCAATAATAGCTGTCTGGGAATAGCTGGAAAAATAGTAGTTTATGAATGGCAGTCAGTATGAGGAAATTAACTTGAGACCTGGGGACTCTGCCATCTATATCCAATTTATGTGGCACATAGATCATAGGAGTATTTCACCTATATTGTGTATAATCTAGTTAGATGTGCCGTTTGACATGTTGCTTGTATGACTGCAGTGCCAAGGAGCCCTCGATCATAACACGACTTATTTCTGGTATTGTCAGGGCAAAAGAGAGTCTTCTACACAAAAGGTTATAGTAGTAGGACACAAACTATATATTTACACACAAAGCAGTCAGTATGAGGACATCACTGTGCTTCTTGATGACTCCTACACTCTGTGTCCCAGCCATTTTGGGAGGGAAATGCACAAAGAAGTTTACTTGAAAATATGACAAAGAAGAGATGGAAAAGATTAGGTGAATCTTGCAAATTCATCATGTTCTGTGGAGATGAATATTAGAAATGAAAGTGAATAATTTATTCTTTATATAGCAAGGAAAAGAGCCAAACAGTAGGGAAGCAGAGAGATTTGAAAAGGCTAAAAGCCATGGAAGAAAAATGACCTTTGCATTATGAAAAAAATATGAAAAGGGTGGGAATTGGTTCTCTGATCAGAGAAGAGTGTATAAAGCGTGTGACTTTCATTAATGAGATGTGTGGCTTAGCTCCTCAGCTTAGCGAAGGTGACTTCCGTGGTTCTGACCTGGTGTGTGTAGCATGGGGTGTATTTATTGTGAGATGATACTGACAAACGCTGTCTTCTGCTATTCCAAGATGTGAAGTAGGTTTGGAAAACTGGGTCCAGTGCAATGATGCTCCCGTAAAAGTCTGCAAGTATCCTGTGACTGGTCTTTATGAGGGACGGTCTTACATATTCCGTGTGAGAGCAGTGAACAGTGCTGGCATTAGCAGGCCTTCTCGACCCTCGGATCCAGTTGCAGCACTTGACCCCGTTGACCTGGAGAGAACACAAAGTAGGTTATTCAAGGCTTCTTTTTTTAAAAGCAAAATATTTTATTTAAGATTATGTTTGCCCAATTAACCTAAGGAGTAGAGTTTATTTCTTCCTTTGATTGAATATCTCACTACAGACTGCAAAGTAGAACTGTGGAAGCTTCTCCATGAATAGAGTAAGCCAGCTTGCTCTGGGGAGTAGTTTTGTTGATTTAGCCTTGTCCTAAACTCCTGTGCAGATTCTGTATATCATGTACTTGCACACCTTCTGTTTTGTGTGCTCCTTTTGGTCAGAGGGGAATTAAAGTAATTATGAATACTTCAGAGTACTGCCCCAATGTCATCGTTGAAATCTGAGCTGAATATGCAGTTTCCGTTACATATGTTTTATGTATGTCTGTACGCTTTATGATTAATTCGTATAAAAAAAAGCACAGTTAATGATACAATTGTTTGCTAATCTGCCTCAAAATCAAATCCATCTACTGTGACTATGACTCTTGCTTTTTACCACAGCTTTAAATAGTACTGTCTTATCATGCCCTGTTTTTTCTATGAAAGTTAGTAAACCAGTGTATGACTTTGAGTTGACTCTATCTGGGCAAAGATTTAATAACAATATTATAGAAACAGAGGTATACAGGCTCTTGAACAGGCGAAAAACAATAATTGCAAAATTTGTAAATATATTGAACTAGTTTGAGGGACTAATTGAATATTTTGATTAACAGCTGTTCATGTGGATGAAGGGAGAAAGATCGTGATCAGTAAGGATGACCTTGAAGGTATGTAGCATTTCTACAATTTCAGTCCATCTGCTTATGCTCCAGGAATTTTGCATTATAATTAGAAACATGACTTGAAAAGAAATCCATCTAGTGATAAAGTCTCTCCATTAATAAATAAAGACATATTATGGCTTGCAAGGTTGAGAGAACACAAGTGAAAGGTGAGGTCTAAAAGGATGGAGAACATCACACTCTCAACAGCAAAATCTTTACGATGTGTTGACAGAATGTTCTCACCATTTTACTTTGACTAGTGTTAAGCTGAGTTTAAAAGGTTGAGCATTTAACTGCCCATTTGATTTTCCATATTTCCCCTCTTTCTAGCCTTCTGGGAGCTAAGTATAGGTTTTTTTAGGCTGATTTTAATGATCTGAGCAAGTTATTGCCATTCTCATAAAAACTTACACAATCCATCTCAATTATTTAATTAATAGTCTACCTGAATACAGAGATTATTCTTAAGGCTAAGGTTATAGACTAAATAATATTTTTTCTCCGGAGAATTGGAGAGATCACTGACAACTTTTGAAATAAAGTTTGCATTTCTTCTGGTTTTTGGTTGTTTCTCTGTGGGATGATTTGTTTTTTAGACTTGAATAATGACCTTCTTTACACTTAAACTGTTAAAATTGTTAACTATAATGGCTCAAAATTAAAAAAAGTGTCTGTCTACTCTCTTCCACAAAGGTTATAAAGTTGTAACTCCAGTAATAACACAGTAAAAGAGAAATCACCTGAGAAGAGATGTAGTTTGAAGGAGAATCAGATATTAAATGGTTTTCCAAGTGCATGGACAGGATAGATGAAGTTTCTCTATTTTTACAATAGTACCTTAAATGAATTGATATGAGTATTATCAAGATATATGAGGCACATTATAATATCAGATTATAATTGTCTTGTTTGGCTTCACAGAACATTCTTCTAATCTCAGAATTGCCTTAGAATGATCAGGTGCAGTATATGGCCACTCTGGCATAGGCATAAATAACTATATTTGGATTTCTGTCACATGAATGTGCATATTAATAGAGTATGAATATTCAAATATTACTCTTTATGTAGATCATTAATTTCATCTGCAAGATTGGAGACTGTTTCTGAAAGAGCAATCTCACAGATCAGAAATGGTTTTCCTTTTTAGTGCAGGATGACGTTCCATTCTGGGACCCATACTGTACCACCATGTTATATCATTACAAAGTATGGGAGCTTTGTTTTTTTTCAAGAATGTAAGAAAACATGTTGATATTTCATTACCTGAAATCAATTGGAAGCCTTCTGTCTTCATGCTGTGAAGGATTATTGTCATTTTCTTGGCTATATGTCTTTCATCTTAAACTCAGCTGATTCATGTGCCTTTCTGAAAGAAAAAATACAATTGTAGGAAATAAAATATAGAAAGCATTGTGAGAAATAAAGTTTCGTTGGATATATCAGCTTGCTTTAAAAAAGTTTTGGTTTTGATTTGGGAAATATATATGATTAAATAATATCAGTGTACATTTCGAGCCTGGTTCATTGTACAGGTGATATATAACCAGTTGAAACATCACTGCCACGATTTAGAGATTACAGGACATATTGAAATATTTTTCTCTTTTTTAAAGGCAAATCTTAAACATTTAGAGGATATATGCTGTTTTCTAGCCTGAGAAGTGGAAAAATTTACCTTCAAAGAAAGAAGCTTTTTTCTTTTTCAATCACAAACCATAAAGATAAAATTTTTAGGTGTCTGCTGAGTTGCTATTTCTGACCTATTACCAAGTCAAAGCTTCTTCAGGGCTGTGTAGCTGTTCCTGCATAGAGGTCCATCACAGGTCCCTCATAGGTCACTCTCCTATCTAGTGCAGTTTTACCCCATTGTAATTCCTTGGATAGCAGAACTCGCTTTTTCTCATATTGCAGTCAGTGAGCAGGACCATGAAAGTTTGAGCTGAATTCTTCCAACCTGGCCCAGGGTAGGGAGGTTTTCTCTAATGCTCCTGGTAACTCTGCAGAGTGCGTGGGGAGAGGGGTTTGATCCACAGCATGAATCATGGCATGGTGGAGCCATCACAGGGCTGGTTACATTTTTAAGTCTCTGATTCATAGATTTTAGAAGTGCTTTAGACTATACAGGTGGTAATACCAATATGTCATATGATATATTTCTGATCGGTTCTGCTCCTTTTTCTGCTTTCCTCTTTGTTTTAAAGGTGCTTTTCTCATTGTACTTCCCTTCCAGCTGCTTTTTTTATTCTAATTTCACATAATATCTCTTTAGACTTCTGTCTTTGATCAAAAAATGTTTGCACATAGTGAGTAGGCTTTTTACTAGCAGATTGAAGTAATTAAAATGTGATCAAAGAAAAAAGTGTCACAAAGTCACAGAGTTTCAGGGAGCGTATTAAACTTTTACTGAAAAAATAAGTAACTAGATACTGAGATTTTATTTATCAAAATTTAATTGAAGTGATCAGGTGAACTGCACAGATGATATCACAGCTCCTAATAGCTGAGCATTGCAATGCAGGGTGGGAAAGTTGAATCAGAAAGATGACCTGTAGCATGAAAGCTGGCCCAGGAGTTAATCTGCTGTTTAACACTTGTTACATTTATTAATCTTACAGGGCATGTTCAGATTCCAGGCCCTCCCACCAATGTACACGCTTCAGAAATCAGCAAAACATATGTTGTACTCAGCTGGGATCCACCTGTTCCCCGTGGCAGGGAGCCACTGACATATTTCATTGAGAAGGTACTGTACTGTATAGTGGTGTTCTGTTGTAAGGTGCTTCGTTGCTGTGTGCAATTACAGTCAACCCATTCTCAGAACTGCAGAATGAACAATAAAACCAACACTTTCTGTGGTCTTGCAGGATTTAGAAGTTGGATATTAGAGAAGCATGGATAATCAAATGTCTTACTGCAAGATTTAATGAGCATTGAAATTCAAGGTCCAGGGAAAAGGATTTCCCTATGCTATTTGCTTATTACTGTCTTAATGGGAACAAATTATTTATGTAAAGTAGCAACTAAAAAAAGACAGAAAAGAAACATTTATAGTTTTCACAGTCTTACAGGCATGGCTGTAAGTTTTCAGTCTTTCTGTATTAAAGGGAAGTTTCTGTTAGTCCTGTGGCAGAGCAAGGAACAAACAGTAACTCATAATTTGATCGTCACTTTTTGTAACTCATAATTTGATCCTCATTTTTGCAGGCTTACAGCACCCTCTACTATACACTGACATTTCCAATTTATCCCCTGTAAGGTCAGCAAAGAGGCCGATGCCTGTCTCAGGTTCACTCCTCCCTGGTACTCTTCATGGCTGCCTTCCTCTTCTCTTTGCATGGAAAGGGGACTTAAGTGCTCACACCAGGAGAGGTTTGCTCTTCACCCACCTAAGTGAATAAAATTCAGATAAGTCTGTCCCTGAGCCATGTTTCTAAACCATATTGTATTACAGCAACTTGTTACAAAGTTTTCCCAGCAGGTAAATTGGCCTCATACCTGACCTCTACAACACTTACATGTCAAGCTATACTTAGTTTTGATGAATTATGACTCTAGCATATGCCCCTTCTTAACAATCAGCAAACACTAAACCTGCCACACATTCAATTTTCATTGTGAATATTATAACAGCCTTCTCTCAGGCCCTTACTATGCAAGTTTTTTTCTTCTCACATGTCAAATTCTGCACGTTCCTCCACAGTTCATTTCCTGGCCATCCTGTTAATATCACTCCACTTTTTGCAGCCCCCAGCTTGTCTTTTCCCTCTCAGACACACAAAAAAACTCCTTTTCAAAAGAACTCCATAGGCCATTTATACATTCTTCATCATCCATTACCTGCTGGATGTTGAACATATCAGTGTAAAATGAAGACTGCTCACTAGTTAAATTTTCCAGCAAGCATGTCTGTTTCTCTCACTCTGCCTTTTACACTCAAAAAAAGTAATGAAAATTTTCATAGAAATAATTATCTAGTTTTTCTTTCTATGCAGTAAAATATAATGCCTCCCTTGCATTTAGTCCCAGTTACATATGTCTTCTCTTATCTATAAATTTCAGGAATACTGATGTAAGGATTTTGAACCAGCTCTTGTTGTGGAAATACTTTGTTAGTTCCAGAATATGCAGAAGTAACCCAGATAAAAAGCTCAGAGGTAGATTTCCACTGAGTGGACACCTACACTTTGTTAGCTGAATTTCATTCTAAGAATTAGTTGGAAAATATACGTTATTTGCTTGTTTTATACAAATAAATTTATATAGCTCCAGAAATAGTACATAGCAGTGACAAGGATGAAAAAACAAGTCTCAATTAAGCTCCAAACTCAATGAAGGAAAGTGAGAATGAGGACTAAAAGGCTATTATTAGGAAAAAGAATTTCATTACACTAATTAATACCTGAATCTAAAATCCTTTTGCATAAATAATATATAGGAACATCTTAGTCAGTTCATAGGTGAATGTTTGTTTTTTGCTTTCTACCATCATCTGTTAATTTGGAAGTGTTTCTTAATTATTTTATTTCAAATAAAGAAGATTCAGTCCTGAAGAGCAAAAATATATTTGTAAATTCTTCAAGAAACACAAAATGGAAATAAGTTTTTACGTTCTTTTGAAATACTTTTTTAACAGATAAATCAAACTGCAGAACAAAATGTGATGCTGATTCTTTGTGAAAAGAAGAAATTAATGTTTTTCATGGCAGGAAGTAAAATATATGGCAAAATAATATTTATTTCATGTTTTCCAGCTTTTTATTGTGAAGAAAATGGATGTTATATTTGTTTTTTCTGTTGAGAACACTAGGTGGGTTCAGTACCTATGAAAAAGATTTTGATATATGGACTTGAGCTGTTTAGATTTTTATTATTTAGCTATCATAGGTGTCATTATATACAGGGTAGTTTCTAAGGAGCCATGAAACACTCTTCCTCCTCTAAGAAGTTCACAGTCTATCAGGTTTTGTTCCCAGACTCACTGTTTCAAAATTTTATAAAGATATAATTTGTATGCACCTATCTATGTGCCAAAGAAATTTTCTTCGATCTGTTCATTAGGCACTTGAGTTTTACTTAAATTTCTGAAAGATTCCATGACTAATTTTTGGTTAGAGTAAACAGTTTAAGTGGGAAATCTAATGGACAGCAGACTTCTCTCAGAGTACTGATTTGCTGGGTCTCCTCCATGTGCAGTTGTGGTGATGATAAGCTCAGCTGCTGCATTGAGAACATTCAAAAGTAATTACTTCATTTGATGAATGCTTTTAGGGGATATGATCTTACTCAAGAGAATAAATAATGATAAAGTAGTGAGTAAAGTAACATTTCCCTCCCTATCTTTCTGCAGAATTTGGATTAGGGCTTGTTTGCTTAATTCCAAACCTTTGGCTGTTCAAGTGAGTTTTGCAGGACATGAGAGTAATTCCTTTGGGACCAATCACAATTGACAGAAGGCTGACTGTATGTTCACATGTGCATATATTGAAGTCAAGGCAAGGAGACAGTGAGCTATTCAGACCTTTTTGTAGAGCAATGGAATGCAAGAGCTATGAGAATTTGCATATGTTTAAGTCAGGCATTTTAGAGAGATCCTTCTCTCATAGCTCTTAAATGAATTAATGACAAGGTGCAATACAACAATATGTTCATTTTTTGACAGTTCACCAAAATGATTCATGGCTTTTTTTGTTGTTTTTTGTAGTCCATGGTTGGCAGCGGAAGTTGGCAAAGAGTCAATGCACAGGTTGCAGTAAAATCTCCTCGCTATGCAGTGTTTGACCTTGCAGAAGGAAAACCATATGTTTTCCGAGTGTTGTCAGCAAACAAACATGGCATCAGTGATCCATCTGAAATCACAGAACCTATACAACCACAAGATACTATTGGTAAGGTATTAATTGTAAGACATTAATATTAAAAACAATAGATATTTTACAAACTGGAAATAGACAAGTCTCATTAGATTATTATAACTATGATAATAGTAGTCAACTTTATTTGTGTTCAGTTCTGTGATGGATTTAAAAAAGACCAAGAAGCTAAATTTTAGAGATGTCCCTGAATTTTCCTAGAGATCACAAGTCTCCCTACTGAAAACAATAATCAGTATAAAGTTAAATTCACTCTTCAGTGTTCTATTAATGTGACATCAAAGCAATAGGTTAATCACTAACTTTGATAACTACATTTTCTCGCTCAGGTAATTATATACTACCTAATTTCCTACAGTTTCAGCTCGATAAGGTAGCCTTTAATTTCTTTCTTAGTATTCTGAGTTGCAAATTACTGCTGGTGCACTATTCCTGTGGCATGCAGATGAGTAGATTTCAGGAAAAGGGGAAGATACAACTACCTAATCAGTGATGATTTTCCAAATGAAAATGAAATGTTTATCTTGGGGCCACGTTCAAAAATACAAATGAAAATTTAGGGAGTGGTTATTCATCTTGTTTTTCGAATACTTGTTTTGGTTTTGCAGTTTTGCTGATGCCACACATAACAGCTTAATGTGTTGTTAACTGTCACTTTAAGTGCACATATCTTACTAGTACACTTTCTAGTAAAATAAAAAACATTTACAGTATCTGATATACCATAGTTAAAATTATAATACATACTTTCAGCTCCATCTGTAACTACATGATAAAGAAAAGCATCTTTTGCTTTTGTATATTCTTGATTTGATGTCTCATTTATGCATATAAATTATTTAAACCATTCAACCTTCCTCAAGGTAGGGAATAAAAACACTGTATTTATTTCACTTAGTACAGAAAATAAGGTATCCCTTAGGGGTTAATGCAACACCTTCTGCATAACTCACAGCTTTAAGTAAAGCACAAAGCAGAAGATTCTATTTTAAAGAGAAACTTCAGGAGTATTTTCAGAGACAGAGTGTGCCACCTGAGTTAAAATATATCAGAAACACATTGCTCGTTTAAGTTGCCTGCACTTTGTGTCTGTCATTTGATATTCTTAAGGGTGACTGAGACACCTTCATGGGGATGGCAATCATTGCACAGCAACTATGGGAAGCTTATGAGCAGAAACTAAAGAATGGATGGGGTATCCTAGGCCATCCTAAATGACCCTCAAAATGATGCAATTTAATTGAGTGATAAAAGTGTATTCAGTTTGAGATTAAAATCTAAATTTAGGTGTTTCCATGTAGGTGTCTGCAGGTGCAGTAGATGTCTCTGCTTTCACTGTGGCAATTGGAAGCATTGGCACTGGAAGATAAGTTGGCTGATGTTGCCATGAGTTTCCCCATGTCACTCAGCTATAGAGTGTCTGTTTTGGGGTGAGATGAATAATTTTCAAGACCCTGCCAACCACTGATGGAAGGCTCAGTGTAACCAACCAAAGAGACATCCTTTTCAAATGCTTTCAGTTTGCCATTTCAGAGGACTGTAGGTATTGTCTCCTGAGTCATCTCTGGCAACTCCATGAAGAAGTGACAAAATGGCCCTAAATTAATTTATTTGTGTAACTGAATTAGCCCTAGCTCTTTGACTATAATGGCAGCTTAAGAATATGTGCTTGTAGACACTCATTAAAGTCTAAATGTAGGCACATTTATCTCAGACTGAATCAATTTGATCTTACAGATTTATTGCATAAAGTGCGGTAGTGTGTAAGTATTAATCTTTATTCTAATATTGAAAGACTAAGTGGAAAACATGCTGCCTGTTTCATGCCACTTGCAGTTCTCTGCAATATCAATCTGAGGAAACTAAAATACCTTCAAAAGGCGAGTACTGGATGCCTTTCTTAACCTGTCATGTTAGGTTGAGACATTGCCTCAGTTTCGTACATTATGAAACCTCAGGTAGATATTTTATAGTGTACAGACTGTGTTGGTTCTTACTATGATTTTTTTTTGCATTTAGATCTCAATATTTCTGGTTCTATTTATGCACATTCATCTGTTTAGATCAATGTAAACCAACAATGATCTTTCATTGCATGTAAAGTAAACTGCATACTATGGTACATTGGGAGAACTGTAGTCAACAGGTTGAAGGAAGATTTACCCTCTTTTTCTTGATGGTGTTGAGCTTGGTTCTGGAGTATTAGTTCCCAGTTCTGGCTTCCTTAGTCTAGAGGGATGGTTGTAAATTGGAGAGGTCTTCTGGATGGTAGCCAAGATGACCAGGGGATTAGAGATTGTGACTCATGAAGAGAGGTGGATGTACCTGAGCTTATATAGTTTGAAGATTTACAAAGATGACGGTGTCAGACTTCTCAGCATTGACAAATGACAAATAGAGGCAAGAGCCAAAAATTGTACCTTAGTAAGTTCCTGCTGGATATACTTTTTAATTAGAAAGGTGCAAGGTGCAAGAGTGCAGTGCTGGAAGAGGTTGCGCAGGTAAGCTGTGAAATCTCCATTGCCAGAAGGTTTCAAGACTTGGACAAACCCGTGACTGACACACGAGTTTAGTGTTGATGGTCCCACTCTCAGTGATAGGGTGAACTAGATGATCCCCACAGATCCCTTCCGACCAATGGTCCTATTCTTCTGACATTCATCTAGCTACTTTTAGAGAAATTATTTGCACTCAAATATATGCTTAAAGTTGTCCTGAAAAGTTAATATTTTCTGAATTGGGGTTAACATTAGATAACTGTGAGACAGTATTTCTTAATCCTCGTGATAACATATCTCTATAGTTTATATGCATTTCTTACTGACATGGTAATGATACAGGGACATAAGTTGTACATCAACCTCTTATTTGAGAGAGAACTTTTGAGAGTGAACATTTTCTATCTCTATGCTTTTCTCCACACTCGTATTTGAAAAGATGTACTCCTATAATTGACTATCATAAAACCTATATAAAGTCATATAGGTAGGGAGCCTCACAGCTTAGAGCATTCTGAGAAAAAAATAGAAAAATAAATACATTTTTATACATGCATATAAATAGGTATCCAGACTTTAAGTGAAAGAAATCTATTAAAATACATGTCATATAACGATAATAACATGGTAGGAGTAGTCATAGCTGTAGTGATTAAATATGACCAAATTATGCAGTGTTTCATCTAGTTCAAATTACTTTTATTTTTATGTATTTCCTAATAGTATATGTTTTATCTCTTTTTCTTAGTTTTGCCATCTGCACCTGGACAGGTGGTGGCCACAAGGAATACAAAAACATCAGTTGTAGTTCAATGGGATAAACCAAAACATGAAGAGGATTTATATGGCTACTACATTGACTATTCTGTGGTGGGATCAAATCGCTGGGAACAGAGTAACCATAAACCTATTAAATATAACAGGTATTGATAATATTTCTGTATTTTTGGGAAGTTTGAAAGCCATAGGATATTTTTAAGACATTTTATGTGCTAAGACATAGGGTTATAATGGAAGGAGAATATTGAATGGATGTGAAGAAAAACACTCTGCAGGGTCTCAGAGCTAAGTTTTCCCAATTGCAAGGCAATTCTCCTCACTTTTTTTTTCTCCAAGGAGAAGCAATTTTTTCTATTCCATGACTTTGAGTTTTAAAAGCGGATTCTAGAGACATGATTCTGAGTGTCTTGGACATGAGTAAGTATAAAATATGTCTTTTTAAGTATGAATTATGCTGTGGGGTAAACAGACCTGATTCACATGAGGAAGAGTATGAGAAAGGAGAGGGAATTCTAAAGCTGTATCATAGTCCATGAATAATAGGACAAAAGGTCAGGCTATTTCTGCTATAAATATGATGGCAAACATGCTTTGGCAGCTGACACAATTATGCAGGAAATCCAAGTGTCCATTCCAGAAACATCAGAGCTCCTTGATCTGCTACCTCTCTGGATAAAAGACTGTAGCCCTGTTTCTAATTCCCTTGTCATGACACTAGCTCTGTTTGAATTTCTGATGATTTCTCACTCCCTCCTGAACATATCAAACTTCATTATGGGATTCTTCAAGCAATTTCCTCTGTGGAAATCATACTTATTTTTATTGGAATCACTCACCAAATGCAAAGTTTAGATATGTATTTTGTATTTTCTATAACAAGCATGTCATTTTGTGTAGTGTATCAGATCAGTTATTGACTGAGTGACTTTGTATTTTGACGAGTCCTTTTTCAAGAAGTCAAGGTATTTGATCAAAAAAAACCTAGAGACCAATTCTTGGTCAAAGGGAGTTGGGAAATCACAAAAATAAGAAAAAATATTTCATTTCTTCATACATGAACATATCTTACAATAGGATAGCTCTGAGTATTTTATTTAGTACAATAATTACCTAGAACCTCAGATCAAAACTGAAAACTATTTTTGACAATGACTATAAAAGTACAGTGAAAAATAGAGCTCCTTCCCAGAATAGATTAGAATTTAGTAAGCCAAAGTTCAGAAGGAATATATTATATTTTATCTGAGTTAACCTGCTAGATCAGTACTAGCAATCTAATGAGAACTGTGATTTTTGCTCCTGTGTGCCATCCAATTATATTGTACTACGTCATGTTATTGTATTGCAATTTGCCTCTTGGAAATATTTTCCTTTGTGAAGCAATCATGAAGCTGAGCTTTTTAGTGGACACAACAATTTCATGTTGCAGCATAGAATGGTTCCTTTAAAATATATACTAATATGTGATGCTATCTTTTTAACTCAGGTTTGTTGTTCATGGTTTGGAGACTGGAGAGAAGTATGTCTTCCGTGTGAAAGCTGCAAATGCTGTAGGACTGAGTGAAAACTCACAGGAGTCAGAGGCTGTAACAGTGCAGGCAGCCCTTAGTAAGTGTGGTTCTGTGCAACTCAGCTTCTTGTTTCTCGAATGAGTCACATATTTTCAGCAATCATCTCCTTTGGTCTGATTTGCTATAATAGTACAGCTTGCAGCCATCATGCACATCTGCTTAATGATGTCTATTCTCTGGCATGTGGCTATTCTGGAGAAAATACATTGTTTTATAAAAAAAAGTTATTTATAATGACTGTCAAAATATTGGGTAAGATGTGCTATAATGGCCGGATTGCCTTTTGCTCCTAGGTGGTATCAAAGAAACTTAAATTCTGATTAAGCTGGAAAATAAGTTTTTGAGTGACTTGGAGTGGTGCAAAACAGTTTAGCCGGAATCTGCTCCATTTAGAAGGGTTTCAGTCAGCTTTATTACTGTATGGTTGAACCAAACAGAAAATCCCCTGTGTCTGCTCCATGTTGGAGCACAATCTACCTCCTCAAGTATCCTACAAACAAAATTTCTGTGCAAGATCAGTTGTTCAACCTTCAATGGGAATCATTCATGTTGAGTGAAAGGTTGAATAATTATTTACAAGAAAGAGTACACGGATCTGGGCTATCATGGTTCAATTTGAATTTCTGGACAGTTTCAATTCCATACTGAAAAATTTTAAATAGGACACCTTTTCCCCAGAAGAGTGGCCTCTACCTCTTGAAGAAAACCAGTAGACATATTTGTCAGAAATAATCCTCTAAAAGGTTTATAATTCAGGATGGTTAATAGAAAGTACATTTGGATGTTACTGACAAAGTTACTCTATTTGATTTTTTTAGGAGGAAGTGTGTCTCATATGGGTAGGTGGCACATTGACACTAGCACATCTATCACCACGATGTTGTAAATGCACTTACACCTATTTGTCACTGTGTGTTTTGAAGATGAGGGTTGCATGGGTTATATCACCAAACACAGAGCACATGGATCTTATGCATACTAATGGGATGTGGACAGCTTTTATCCATTTTTGTAGCCTTAACAGGAATTTAGCAGGACTATCTATAGGTGGTTTAACATTAGCATGGCCAGAATCTTTCCGTAATGTTATTTTAAGACCATTTTCAGGAGTTTGCCATGGTCATTCTTATTTATCAAGAAGTGGCAATAAAAGCAAAGGCCTCATTTTATGACCTCTGAGTACAGCATCATATTTGAAAAAAAAAGAACAAAAGGGCAGTTCTGCTGATTACTATCTGTTTTAAATGGTGATCATTAGTACAGCTACAAGATCAGGGACTGTACTAAGGCCTTTGCTAATGTATTCTCTTCTGAATGAGGTAAGTTACATTCTCTCAAGTTATACTGGTAATTCACCTGAAAGTATCGATCAGCTTCAGCTGTACTGATTGAAGCACCCCAGTGTCAAGAAAGGGGTATCTTTGGCCAGACTTTCAAGTATGTACAAAAAATGCAAAACTGCTTGCTAGAAGGGGTGCTTGCCTGTAGGAGGGGATTAAAAACCTCAGGAAAAGGGTTTTCTTCATCCCTAGGAAGGTGCCCTGGTGACATTTCTGCTTATGCTACAGAAGGAAGTAGAAGGACATTACTTTTTGCCTCAATACAGCTTAAGTTACTGAAAGTCTAAAGATCTTCTTTCTAGAGGAAAAAACAGTCACAGTCTGAATGAGGCATATAATATCAGGATAGGACAGGAAAACTGTGGTGGTCATAGATCAGTCAGTCATACGACTTAATTTTATTCAAGTTCATCATCTTTTTTTTTTTTTTTAATTGGATGATTGTTACTGTATTCCAGAAGTATTTGAGCAGCTTACTTGTTTCTTAGTAGGAAGAGATCTTCTGACTCATTTCAATCTTTTGGCATAATATTTGGTCTGGAGAGTCTTGATGGTATTACTATTTCCATACCAAAGGTCATCTATTCCTCCTTGCTACCTTCTGAGAGTTTTAAAACCTTCCATGTTTATATCCGGTGATAAAATGAATGTTGGTTAGCAGCTTTACAACTATTTTGATATCATTATACTGCTGAGAGCAGTATGCTGCAGAAAACAGAAGCAATATCAAAAGTGCTAAGCAACTTCTACACTGCAGTGTTTTAGACTCTGTTCTAACTCTCGGGTTGCTAATTTCCTTGTAGCTTGTCCTTCATATCCTCATGGTATCACACTTCTGAACTGTGACGGTCATTCAATGACCCTTGGCTGGAAAGCACCAACATACAGTGGAGGTTCACCAATCCTTGGTTATTACATGGATAAACGGGAAGCCAACCATCAAAACTGGCATGAAGTCAATTCTTCCCTTATTACCCGGACGATTTATACGGTTAGTATTTTTTGATCATTGTATTTTTGGAGTTGATTTGAATTAATTCTTTGGATTTTTTTTTTTAATGGAAAAATTCTTTAAATACTTCAAAAAAACTAAGCGCTTCCATTTGGATGCAACAATGTTAAATCTGGGGTAGAGAATCAGTGCTGTCCCCTACTATGAAATTTTAATGTGCATAAGACCATTCAGAATAGAAATTTTTTGAGGGAAAAGTGTGAAGCACATTTTTCACTAGGAACAAGATAGCCATAAAATGCTCCACAAGCTATTTTCATTAGTGATCACTTAAGTATCACCACTGTAACAGCATACAGAGAAAGGATGGAAGTGTTTAGCAGGACAGATAACTGCTGTTTGTGGAACTGGAGACTTGTAAACGAAATGGAGATGGATTGAGAAAAAATATAACTGTCCCTTTTCTTACTCTCAAAATCTGCCTGCAGCTGAAAAATCATGTATATTAATAAGCTTAGCCTTATGTCTTGTCACCTCCTTTACAGAGTACCAGTTTTGAAATAAATTACTTCTGGTTACACTTGCAACATATTAAATGTTTCTTAAAAGAGGAAAATTTGGATGTCAGCTTCCATGAAGACTAGTTAGGGAGATAGGATATAGCAAGTAATCAATCAATCAATCTGATGCTTTTTAAATTAAGTAAAACAATCAGATTTTATTCACAAATTATAAAAATTTTATTTCTGCAAGTCAGCAAATTTCCTGTACCCTTTAGGGCAGAAGTAAGTCTTGCAGGTATTTGACACTAAAGTGGAAGATAATGATGCAGATGAGCTGAGGAAGAATGCTTCTGTCACAGAAGGCAGGCAGCAATACTCAGGTGTGTGCATGCTTGTGACTGATTTTATGACTGGCATCTCTGACATAGCAGATGGAGCATGGATGTTGAGAAATAAAAAAGGGCAGGTAGGATAGGCATGAAAGGGCAAACTGCTTACAATGCTTTCCACATATTTTTATTTTTAATGCATTTGTAAACAAATGAGTAATGTAAATTAGGGGCCGCCATTCAGAATTTAACTGGATATTTAAGTGTCAGTCGTGCCAGTACCTGTATTTGTGCCTGAAGGTGCATCTTTGTACATTAGTTTGAATGACTAGAATCTGAAATACTGATGGGAAATAAAACCAAGACAGCTTTTAGTAGCACAGAATATTTTATGACATGCTGCAAACAGAGAATGCCCTGAGATATTCATTGCAGCACTGGGAAATCACTGAAGGTTTAACCTTCCCTGATTAAATAATTCTATGGGAACTCCACAAGTATCCTTTCCCTTAATAACCTGGGATTTCAAAATAATTTTTACAGGCTGAGCTGTTATTGGGTCTTGTGGGTCACAGTATATATTTCCTTATCTTCAGGAAATTGTGTCTAAATTATTTTAGTGCCTGACTTTTCAGCATTACCTTGTTTGCTTTGGTCTTGTATTTGATGCTACCCCATACGTTCGTTACCCTCACATGTTTTTATCATTAAAAAAATTGCACCAAAATCCTTTTTTTATCTCACACTTTCAAAGAGAACTATTTATTCAGGAAAATCTAAAACTGTTTGGTATCTCCACTAGAAATTCTACTCTCAGCTATGTCTTTCCCTTGAGACATATGATTAAATATAATTGTGGGGAAGATTAATATAAGCCATGAAATAGTACTGAGAGGCTCTTTCCTGGAGTTATACCAGCACATTTTGGAACTGATTGGATTGTTTTTTCTTTTAGTTTCCTATTGTTTCCTTTTCTTCCTTGGTTAGTCCACTGTAACCTTTTAAACTGAAACACTATTTGAACTCTTGGTTAAGTGAATGACTTATGAACAATCATTCACAAACAATGCAGGAAGGTATTTCATTTTAGAACACTCACCCATAAGTGTCTGCTAGTGGTCATTTATTGATTGGGCTCCTTGAACCTTTGCTCTAAACTTTAACAACTTTTCATGCCAATATATGAGTGCTGTTATTCCTAGGATGATGTGACTGAAACGTGGAGAATATATACTATGTTCTATAATATAGAACTCTGCAGTGTGTTTGGTTTAAGGATAAAATTTTCAAATTACATCCTTCAGCACGGTAGTAATGCCTGATAATTAATTAACCAATGTTTATATTCAAGTATTTATTAAATGAATATGAATCATGGCTTTTGATACATTGAATTGTTTTATCAAATGAAAAAAGGTAGAGGATTTGACTGAAGATGCCTTCTATGAATTCAAAGTTGCTGCTGCAAATCTGATTGGAATAGGTCAACCTTCAGATCCCAGTGAGCATTTTAAGTGTAAAGCTTGGACTATGCCAGAGCCTGGTAAGTCTATTAGTTCTTCATGAATCTCAATTCAGTATAAAATCCTTGAAACACAGCCACAGAGTGCCAGCCAAAGTCTGCAGGATGTCTTTTGCTCAATTTCTTCCATACTACCTGTTGAGATTGCTCTTGCTTCTGAGATCTGTTAAAAGTTACCACCACACCTCCAGTGATGACATTGAGTCTCCTGGGAAATAGATGACCTTTACTTAGCTTGTTGAGTTCCCTTTTTCAATGCCCTCACCAGCTCAGAACAGTGTTGAGCCTTTAGTCTATGTATCTCTACCACCTCTTCAACCCCTACAAGCTCCACCTCACACTCACCACCTGTACAATATCTCTGCACCATAAATGCAGTCTACTAAGAATATTCCTGGAGTTTCAGACTCCAAAACTATGTTAGCTTTTGGTCATAAATAACACAAAAGAGGGGCCTGTTTCTTGACATCTTGACAGCTGGTCTCCTAGACTCAAATAACATGCCCATGTATGTGTGTTTCCTCTAGGTTGTACCTAGGTGTTACCTGAGAGATTATTATTAGCCAGGTGTTAGGACAACTGTGCTAACAAACATACAGTAAGAATGGCTGTGTGCTAGTACTCAGACCCTGTGTTTGGGTTGTCTGTAGTTTAGCAGTGTAGATGTAGCTGAAGACTATTAATTATAGTTAGAAGTACTATGAATTTAGGACCCTCACCAAAAAGAAGTTAAACTGTAATCTACCTCATGTAAGTATATAAATTTTTTATGTAATACATAATATAATACATAATATGCTATGTATATGTTATATGCTATATTTGTACATAATATATATTATATAATATTTTTAACATAAAAAAATGTTAAACAGCTAAAGAATTAGTCCCCCCCAGCAGCGCTCAAATCCCGTAAATAAGCCATAAAAGGGTTTCTGAAGGTCCATTCTGCATATTTTATAACACTGTAACGCTGTTACTCATACTGAGCAACACATTTTCTAAAGCCATTTCTGATGTCTGGGCTGATTTGCTTAAACAAAGTGTATTACAAGTGCAGCCCATAGTGAAAACACAGAGACCCACCACTTTAAAATACTTCTACTTTCTTTTTCCACAAACACTGTAAAATACTGCTGTGTTGTTATATTGAATTCTATATATGACTTTGAGCTTTGATATATACCTAAAAATCCACTCTAATACTTGTTTATGTCATCAGGAGCTGTCTGACACTTAAAGCATCTGTTCCACGCCGGAACAGTTATTTTCTCAGTAAAGAAAAGAACCCCACAAAACTCCTAAAATTGGATTTGTAAAACTATCAAAATTACTAGTGAGGTGGCATGAGGTGGCAGGGAAATTTCAGTTTTCTTTTTTATGCTATAAGTAGAAGGTAGTTCTTACCTGGAATTCAGTAAGATCATGGAATTGTTTATGAGGAGAGACTCTCAAATGTCATCTAGTCCAGCTGCTCACTCACTTTCAGGTTACCTATCCCTATCTCTTTGACAGAGGCTTGTCTAATGCACCTTTAAAGTCTTCTCATGAAAAGTCCAGGTACTTTGGACAAGAACCAAAGTAATCTTCCTAATCTTGCTGCTTGCAGTTTAAAAGTTTCTCTTATATTCCTGAATTTTTCTTCCTGCAACATTCCCTTTAGATCATGTATTCCTTATTGCTATTTAAAAGAATTTTTTGTTCTTTTTCTAACTTTTTCTTTTCTAGTTGTTTCGTTTCTTTCTTGAATGGCAGTGCACAGACTGGAGATACTACTCCAAATAAAGATTTTTCAATGCTGAATAGAGAAACTATAACTCCACCTTCTGAAAGGCATTTTCCTGCTTACAAATCCCCTTCTATTTGCCCTCTAAAACAAAAATTACACAGTTAAGTTCCAAGTTTAGTCCTTTTTAATGCCCATATTCTTTTTCTGAAAAGCTGTTTGTCTTTATTTTTTATAGCTAAATTCTTCAGAGTTATAAATCTTACCATATGGATTTAATGAAAAAATTGTCAATAACAAAATGTTTAGTCTCCTGACCTTAACTCACTTCATGTTAGCTACATTTTCTTATACTCTTGTAATATTTAGTGTAAGTGCATCCTCATTTGAACAATTATTTTTCTTAAAGAAGTGATCTATGATTTATGGTCTCTACAGTGTTTTCAAAACATCATTGGAATTATGTAGTGTGTAAAGAAGTGAAGATTATCCTTCATTTTAAATGATAGATAAAGAGATAACAAAACCACTACAAGCCAAGACCATTGCCCTCTCCCTAAAAAACCCCAAATATCCAAACCTGTTAAATATTTCACAAGCCTTCCTTAAAATACGTTTTTAAACAATAGCTTAACAATAATGAAAACAAATAATTGAGATTTAAAACTGGGAGAAAGAGCTTGACCCTCTTCTGTGACTTACTAAAGACACTGAGGACTAATGTAATGTGACTGCAAAATACTCCCAGTGTCAACAAAATATTCTTCCACTTTTTGATATAGAAAGAAGGTTTCCTTAGAAAGGCCAAAACCTTTTGCAGAATTTCCAGCATAAGTGATGGATTCCTTGCCCAGAGTCTATAATTATTTCATCCTTCTGCAGAATTTTAGTCTTACATGTCGCTGTGAGTTTCTGTGAGTTAGCAATGATAGTTAATGAATTGTCTTACATTGCTTTAAATAAAAAGAAATGTACAGGGTCTCAGAATCCTCAGAATAGAACGTGCTTCATTACCCTTTTCCTTCTACTGTCTAGATTTCTACCGGGTCCATTTGACAGTGGAATTTTAATTATCTGTGGATATATAGACATTTAGATTGGGATTTTTAAAGAGCCCTGAGGGAAGGCTTTAGGTGCCTTGAAAATGGCAGTCTTTCCATGAGAAATCTAATATTTATCCTTATAAGGTCTGTAACAGGTATTCAATATGCTTTTCTGAAATGTGTTTACCCACTTTGGAGAAAAACTTTTCTAAAGGTTTGGATTTTTCCCCCCCCCTGTATATTTGCTGAATATCATCCTTTACAGATTTTATGTTCTTTCATCACTGGTTAACATCAAGTAGGCTGGAAAGGTAATTAGAGTTATTTGTAAGGCTTTCCACTCTTTTTTATTATTATTATTTTAAATGGTAAGATGTGTTATAGGGAAAATCAGTATCTTGAAAACTGAGAAAATCCTTAAGTCTCAAGTTAATCCTTAAGTCTTCATCTTTCCTTGCTCTGCATCTACAGCACAAGAAGCAAGCTACATAATTTGACTGAATATGAGTATTTTGTCATGGGTATTTTGACTATGGTAGGAAATTGACATGATTATGCCTTTACATTGAAATTTATTTACTAGTGTAAAAAGTATCAAGAGTATAGTAAAAAATAATTACTATAAGTTAGACTGAATGGCACTTGAACAGTTAGGTGAAGGAGAAGGAAAGCATAGTAGGGAAAAACCTGGTACCTGCAAACATATAAACTCTCACTTATTTGTAGAGTATCAGGATATTTTTGGCTTAAATATTTCTCCTGCCAAGTATCATTCATCCTGAGAAGTTCCTCTTGGCTGCAGCTACCTAGTTCACAATAAAAAAAATTTTTCTGTCAGGGAACAAGAAGCCTGATCCAAAGTCCCTTGGTGCCACTGAGTTTTGGATTATTTTGAAAGATCATGGCTCACGTATAGTAATGCAAAAATAAAAATCCTGATGTTAAATTATGAACCTGAATCAGGCTCAGTGAAGCAACTTTGATGTGGGGCTGGTGAGTTAACTAAGAGACAAGAAGCCTCTCTTGCTTGTTGGAAAATCTTAAACTGCATGGATTTTTCCACATGATTAACTTTCCCTTAAAAGAGAGCTACTGAGATCTAGCTAAGCAAGTATGCTTCAGAATACTAATGTCACTCACTGTGTAAGGCAGGTATTGCTGTATACAGCCATGAGGGGAAAATGACCTAAATACCACATACACCAGCTGTATTGTAAAGGCTGAAGTTTTTGAAAGCAAGTACAGTCAAAATTATAGTGGTACATTTTGGCCACTACAGGGACAGCTTGCAAAACTTCATTATATTGAAGTGAATTTCCAATACTTGAAATATTTTAGGTCCTGCCTATGGTCTCACGATATGTGAAGTTAGAAATACGTCAGTGGTTCTTCTGTGGAAAGCTCCTGTGTATGAAGGCAAAAGCCCTATTACTGGGTATTTAGTGGACTATAAAGAAGTAGATGCAGAAGACTGGATCACTGCTAATGAGAAACCTACTTCAAAGCGCTATCTTAAGGTAACATTTTAATTAATTAATATTAATACAAATATTAATATAAAACTGAGTATTAAAAGTTCTTATTGAGTACAAAAAGGATATATATTCGAACAAAAAAGATACGTATTTGAACTTTGGCTTCTGCTAACATCTTCATATAAGTAAACAAAATAACTTCAATTGTTTTTTAAATTGACTTTGCCCTTTATCTTGTTTAAGGTCACTGATTTACATGAGGGCCATACCTATGTTTTTAAAGTTCGTGCAGTGAATGATGCTGGGGCAGGCAAGTCATCTGAGATATCTGAACCAGTGCTTGTTGAGGAACGGCCAGGTAAAATGAACTGTTTAATCTCCTCTGCTTCTAAAATACTATAATACTTGGAATTGAGTTCAATCAATCTAATTTGATATTGTATCACATATAAGTATTTCAAGAATTAAGAAGGTCTTAGCCTTAAAACTTAAAGAAAAAATCATGCAGATACAGATATAGTGATAAGAATTTGTTCCTTACTGTAGGAGTTATTTGATAATCAGGTATTTTGGTTTTTATTCGAACAAGGTGCAACTTGGTGTGACAACACATTTTTTAAAGCTTCAGGAATGATAATAAAATTGATTTATTTAAACTTTTTGTGTGTTCTCATATGCAGTTATATCTTATTGGTTTTTTTCTCAATAAGCATTTATTAGTATTAACATTCCTTTCTTGCGTGTAGAGTAAGAAACTTACTAGCATGTGTTGCCTAGTCAGCATATGACATAAACCTGCTCTAAGACCTGCTAATAAAATCAGTATCTTTTAGGATAAAATAGGTACGGGCTTTATTAATTTATGATTTGTACCTTGAAAGAAAAATGCAGCCTTGACATTTGAGTTGATTCCTATTTTGCAGGAACAAAAGAAATATATTCAGGTGTGGATGATGAGGGTAATATTTACCTGGCTTTTGAGTGCAAAGAAGCTACAGATGCATCTCATTTTGCATGGGGTAAATCTTATGAGGAGATTGATGATTCTCATAAGTTTAAGATTGAAACAGAAGGAAATCAGTAAGTCATGCCAGTCTACCAAAATACTAGAAAATTTTCATGTTAAAATTCTTGACATGGGATACTGAGCTAATTATATTCTTCTTCATTAATGGTTTTAGTTCTAAACTGTACTTCAAAAATCCTGATAAATCAGATGTGGGAACTTACTCTATCTCAGTTAGTGACACAGATGGGGTTTCGTCCAGCTTCGTTATGGATGATGAAGGTAAGGTCCTTATAATTTCAAGTCTTTCTTCATCGTATTGCCTCAAGTGCACTGAAAATTGCCCAAGAAAAAAAGAACCCTACAACTCTCACATTATTTTCTATGCATTAAGAAAAAACAAAAAAGAACACAATGCAGTCTTCGTGTGATTACTTATTTTTCTGATTATCATAATAATGAAAGCTGAGGTAACTTCAGGCAATATTTTCTAGATAAAGATAAAAAACATGGCAAATTAGAATTGTTTTCTTTATGCTGGGATTATAACGATGTTTGCAAATATACCTTACACTTTCAGTTGTGCTTGAGGCTCTAGATGCAGTATCTCATAATCGAGATGCAGGAAATTAGTGAGAAAAAGGATGATGCTTTAAAAAGATCTAAATACATTGAGTCAAATTATCATATGGCGTACATTTATGTTAGTTTTGCTATATTTCATTGTAGCTATTTTGTTTCATTGGCGTTGCAATTAATTTGCTTTAGTCTGACTTTGCTCTATCATTGAGAAATGCTGACATAAAAAGCAAAGGGGAGAGTTTATTTTATGCAAAATAAAAATTACTTTGGTGTTTCCCAGTCCTCAGCTGTAATTGCTATGCCCAGTTCCTCAAGTATTGAAATCCCTCTGCTTCTCATCCTACTAAGTCATTTATGGAGAGGAGATGAGACTAAGTGGGAGTCTGATAGAAGGCAGGACTATTATCACAGTGAGAAACATGTCAAACCACCCTTTCCAAGTAGGTGTTGAGAAGAAATCCATGTTCAGATTAAAAAAAAAAAAAGATTCTCCAGGACATGGAAGATTTATGAGGACTCTTAGTCATTAGTTATGACCAATATGTGCTTTGTAATTTTCCATTGCATTTAATCATGGGAATTGCCATTTGACTAAGTTTTGAAGCATCACTCTGAAATCACACTGTAGGTCTTGTCACCATCAGATCTACCTTTGAAGTTTTTTTTGTATAAGAGCACTGAAGGTGTTTCCCACCCCATACTTGCCTATGTCTTTCCTGATCATATGTCACTCAAAATTACAATTTTATTTGTACTGGATCCCTGCACAAGTATCAGATTTTGCGTCTTAGCACTGAAAACCATTATTTCACTGCCCATTTACTCTCTCAACAGCTATAAATTCTGCAATTTTGCAAAATCCTCTATCATGTCATAAATCGATGCTAATTTTCTCTGGTCTTTACATTATCTGTAAATTTGGAATTGGCAGTAATGTTCATTTTCCAAATCTTTATTGGTAATGACTATGATAAATAGGATTAGTATGAAAATCTAAAAAACTGAATTCTAGACTCTTGAACAGCCCTCTTGAGGATCGAGTGCATTCACTAGAACTTTCTGTTTTGTTTTCAGACTAACCTGCGCTTGATCTTGCTTTCTGCCACAGTAAAACAAGAGTTTTAGGAATAGTGCGAGAAAGGAGGTCAGCAGATAAAGGAACCTTGTACACTGCTTAGAAGCTATTGTTTCCCATCTTTCTTTTGTATTGCTGTTTTCAAAGTTTAAAATAGATTTTGGGCTTTGTTTAGATTCCCTTGCATAAGAGAGTATACACTAAAATGCGTGCAATAGGAGCATTTGCCAAATCTATGTATCAGAATTTAAATATTTTATGAAGCGTTGTGTATTCATATACAAGCTTTAAGGAAATAACTTTGCTGATGCTTATACTTTCGTTGACACTCATTTGCTGTCTGTATTTTTTCAGAATAAATTAAAACATGGACATTTTTCTTATTTTCAGAGTTTGAACGTTTGATGGCATTAAGCTATGAAATAAAGAATCCAAGTAAGTTGAAGATCTGAATTTATTGGATATTTCTAGAAGGAATATAATTACATACCAATGACTGGAGTCCCCAAAAGATTCTTCCTGAGACAATGGCAACTTCATTTTTCATGGCAGCTTCATTTACTGTGGAACACCTAGCTTCCTTATCTTTTAGTTTGTTTAGAAGAATATTAGTTGACATCAATAAAATCATTGTTCCTAAATGTCTTTTAACTTTAACTTGACAATAGATTATAGATTGTTACTAGGATTACCAAATCCTTACACAATGTACATACAGTAAGTAAATTCTCTTCTCCCTTTGAGAAATTAATTAAAAAATCAGCCAAAGGCTGCATTAGAGGACTCTTCCCTGCTTAAAATTTATTCTATATCCAGAAATCCATAAATAATAAGGAAATTTACTAACATTTTACTATGATATTCCTATTTCTCACAAGGTTTCATGCATTATTGACTTTTGATTCTTTTCTTTTTGTAGCAATACCACTGAAATCAGAATTAGCTTATGAGGTTCTTGATAAAGGAGAAGTTCGTTTCTGGATTCAGGCTGAAAGCTTATCTCCAGATTCTACTTTCAGATTTGTTATTAATGATAAAGAAGTCGAAAACAGTGATGTAAGTACATATTGAGCACTAACATAAGTGATTTTATTTAATAAACCTGCAGGATTCTATTGTTATCATAGAATCATAGAGTAATTTAAGCTGGAAAACACCTTTACAATCATGGGTTCCAACAGTTAACATAACACTGCCAAGTCCACCACTAAACCATGTCCCTAAGGGCCACATCTGCTTGTCTTTTAAATACCTCCAGTGATGGTGACTCAACCACTTCTCTGGGCAGCCTGGTCCAGTTCTTGACATCCCTTTCAGTGAAGAAATTTTTCCTAATACCCAATCTAAACTTCCTTGGCACAGCCTGAGGCCATTTCTTCTTGTCCTATTGCTTGTTACTTGGGAAAAGATACTGATCCCCACCTGGCTGCAACCTCCTTCAGGCAGTTGTAGGGAGCACTATGGTCCCCCTGAGCCTCTGTTCCTCCAGGCTAAACCACCTCACCTCCTTCAGCTGCTTCTCATCACACTTGTGCTTCCAAACCTTCACCTGCTCCGTTGCCCTTCTCTGGACACACTCCAGCACCTCAATATCTTTCTTGCAGTGAGGGGCCCAGAACTGGGCACAGGATTTGAGATGTGGCCTCACCAGTGCAGAGTACAATCACTGCCCTGGTCCTGCTGGCCACATTACTGCTGATAAAGGCTAGGATGCCCATGGCCCTCTTGACCTCCTGGGCATATGCTGATGGCTCATGCTCAACCTGGTGTTGACCAGCATCCCCAGGTCCTTTCCCACTGGGCCACTTTCCAGCAACTCCTCCCCAAACCTGTTGTGCTGCCTGCAGTTGTTTTGACCCAAGGGCAGGACTTGGCATTTGGCCTTGTAGAACCTCACACAGCTGGTCTCGAGCCATCTATTCAACTGGTCAAGATTCCTTTGCAGAATCTTCCTACGCTCCAGCAGATCAACATTCCCACCCAGCTCGATACTTTCCTCTAGATCATTGATAAAGATATTAAATAGGATTGGCCCCACTGCTGAGCCTAGGAGAACATCATTTGTGATATCCACCAACTGGATTTAACTCCGTTCACGACCACTCTGGCCCTGGCCATCTAGCCAGGAACCAGTGCACACATCCAAGCTGTGAGCAACCAGTTTCATCAGGAGAATGCTGCGGGAAACAGTGTCAAAGGCTTTACTTAATTCCAGGTAGACACCATCCACAGCCCTTCCTCATCCACTAAGTGGGTCACCTTGTTGCTGAAGGTTATCAGGTCAGTATAGCAGGACCTGCCTGTCACAAGCTCATGCTGGCTGGGCCTCAGCCCCTGGCTGTCCTGTGAATGTTGCTTGGTGTCTCTCAAGATGTATCCGCTTCTTAATATCCCATGGCACTGAGGTCAGGCGGACAGACCTGTAGTTCTCCGGATCCTATAGTTCCTTCATGTCATGTTATTAAGGTGTGATAATACCTGAAAGGAAGGCCAATCTTTAACTCAAATATTTTTTGCAGTACAGAATTCCTGTTTCAGTGTGAGCCTATTTGTACTGGAAAAAGAGTTGGACTCTCTCTATCCATTTTCGGTAACTAGATGATCCACAGCCAAACAGAAGGAGAATTTACACACAGACTGGTGTTTAGCACAAATATTTTAGAAAAATGGCTTAAGGAAAAGAAAAGGCTGCTTCAAGTACAGTTTTGGATTCCGTCCAACAAGACATTGTTCTCTGAGGCTCATATTACTAGTTTTACATATAATGTGGAGGGCACTTGACAATGCAGCAATGTTCACAGACTTTAAATTTTTATACAGCATCACTTTCTATTTTGTTTTTAAAATTTTGGCTTGGAAACTGGGCATTGAACAGCTACATAGAGATGAAAGGATAGGCCACCAGCTTCCTGCATTTTTATAGCTCTAGGAAGACCTCTCATATAAAGGGGCATAAAAAAGCTCTCAGATTGGGCTGAGAAAAAAGCAAGGTCATGCCTTTGCAGGGGAAGAGTATTGTTCATCTACAGGCCATAAGCACAGCACTAGAAATACGTTTTCCTGTGAAGAATTAATCTCCAGTGCAGCTGTTTGAAAGATTCAGTTTATTCCTGAGAATGCAAATCCTGGTTTGGGTCAGAGAAGTTTTATCAGCATTTTTATACCATAGAAAAGCAAAGAGCATTTACTTTAATTACATATTGACAAGTGGAAGAAGTAGTGTTTCTGAGTAAAATACTTCTCTTTTTTTCTTGCTTTAAGAAGTAATAAACCACAGAACTGAAACCCTGAATATTCATGCCTAAGATGTATTGAATTGACAATACTCTGTCTTGGCAATGTTCATGGAAAAGAATGAGCTATTTTTAGTTCGCATATGTTTCGGAAGTGTTGACATCAGAGAAAGTCTTGAAATGAAGCTGCATTATTTCACCTCTTTAATTAGTAACCCACAGGTGACATTTATGTTTGGAGACAGATGATATTTTTGTGGAAAGTCACATAAAAGCCTAATATTTATGATGCCCATAAAATCATTGAACTTCATCTTGCTTCATAATGGCAATAGTTAGAAGCCTAATTGCACTCTAAAACCTGTCTGGAGACTGGGCTACAGTCACTGAACATGTTCAATAGACCATTATGCTGCTGAATTGTTGCCTGATTCTTGACATTGGCTGAAGCGATAAATTTTTCCTGCTAGGTCCTAACAGGGAGTGTTTTTCGTAAGATTTCAAAATAAGCTGAAAATGGAATGAACTGAGCCGCATTTACTTAGATTTTATTTCGATATTTTAATATTTCATTTAATAAAAGTAGGAAATTTAAAAAAAGTGTGATAATGAATCAGATTAAAACATATGTCTTGCTTTATTTTTTTAACTTTTCTGCTTCTGGCAAAATTTACTTAACGTTCTCCCTGGGAACTCATGAAGTAAATGCCAGTGTGGTCCTTCACCTCTGTGGGCAAGAGACTGTAAGCAAGAATTTGACTTTTGCACATTGAAGTTTGCACTTTTTGATAGTTTGGGTAGGTTTATTAATGCTCTTTTTAACCTTCCTCACCTATCACTGTAACTCTTACAGAGGAACTCTTACATAAGTGGATTTTCTACTTAGTTTCCCAGTTGATTTAATCTTGTCTTGTTCTTTGACATTGTATCTTTCTTTTCACTATGTATGGTAAATTGCGTATCCAAATTAACATGCGTATCCCTTAAAAAATTATTATCCTGGTCAATCTGTTGGCTGACTGCTTTGTTAATTACATGTCTTTTCTTTTTCTTCATTCTTCTGTTACCTGGCTAAGACTTAAAGGATTTATAGATTTGAAAATGCCAGTACTGAATGGTAAATTTCTTGACTATGTCTACACTGTTCTTCCAGATGTGTAATCCATACAACAGTGAGTCTATTTTTGAGGCTGGGCAAGACATGTCCCTTAAAGCTAAAGCAGATATATCTGTGGCGTCATTCCTACTACTTTTGGATCTTAGGGAACTTAGAGGTTCTTTAATTTCAGTAAGATCCTAGAGAATTTAATAAGTGGCATTTTTACTAGCTTTTTTTACGTTTCTTCTTTCGTCTCATCCCCTAAACTTTATCTATCTGTTACTTTAGAATCATTTTTTACTTTTGGAGACCAATAAACAGGTTTATCAAAACATTCTCTTTATAAGACATCATGTCTCCTTTTAACAGTATGTATAATACCCTTGAAAGTAACAGGGCTTTTAGTAATTCACTGAATAAAAGAGGATATTAGTAAAACATGGTTGTATCTAAAACAGAACCTGCAAATTCAAAACACATATTTTGCAAAGATTGTCCAATATTTGCCTACAATTTTCTATTTCCATGATGATGCTTGCCAATAATTAATCTTTCTGGAATATTTAATAGAAAGAAAACACATAAAGGACACAAACACTGAAAAGCATATTTAACTTTGAATTCAAGTCAATATTTGGTGGTTTGTGTATTCTGCAAACACTTAAATGGGTAACTATATGTTCTGACAGAGTTATACCTCTCTTTTGCTGGACTTGGCAGATCCTTTTTGGTTCCCAGAAGCTCTGTTGAGTTTGCACAAGCTACTTTTCTCATGGTCTTTTGCTTTATGGTTCTTTGAAAATTACACCTAGCATTAAATGAGAAAATCATCATACCCTTCCAAGATTAACTCTTTTTACTAAGAAAATGAGATCCACTACTGACTACTACGTATGTCTCAGATATTTAGTAGGGACGACTTTTTGGATTTGGTGTGATGGATTTATTTGAAGATCCATATTTGTGTCGAGAAACATAATATTTCCAGTTGTTTCTGGACTCTGCTAGGAATTGCGCTTCTGCCTAGAAAACCCCCTTGTTGAACTGGAAGCTGTAATGCAGCTAAAGGTGGGCTGGTAGGCTCTCCTTCAAATACGCCCAGTGCCATAAACTATTGTTTTCAAATATAAACCATCCGTATTATGATGACTCGAGGATTCCAAATGCAGCTGCACACAGCGGTTTCTGTCATCACTGGGATCTTGTTGTACAACAGTAAATAAAATCACAATCCTCTTTCCTTAGTTTACAATTAAAAGGACATGAAAATGGTTGACTGTGGAGGCAGGAATATAAATCATAATTTATTCAATAGGAATCATAAGTAATTTGCACTATACTAAGGAACTTATTTCTTTATTTCAGAGGCATAAAATAAATTGTGACCGTCCAAATGGCATTATAGAAATGGTGATGGAAAAATTTACAATTGACAATGAAGGTACCTACACAGTACAGATTCAGGACGGAAAGGCCAAAAACCAGTCTTCATTAGTTCTCATTGGAGATGGTATGTTCATTGAAACATTGAAACATTGAAACTTTGATGAAGAAATGAACTTCAATTATTCTTTGAGTAATTTTGTGACTAACTCATTTTTCATTCACCTCTTCTAAAATTTAGCTTTCAAGGGAGTATTGGCTGAGTCTGAGCTCCAACGAAAGGAATTTCTCAGAAAACAAGGTAAGACAGAGCAGATTGGTGACTTTAGGCGCAGTTTACAGCTAACGATTTATCCCTGGTCAATACTAAGTGCTTACAGTTTCCATTCTTTATTAGAAGATGAGTATATTGTACAATTTTAGGAGACACCTGAATCCTTGGTGGTTCTTATTTTCCAACATTGTCAATTTGTGACAGAACCTTCACTAAGTAGAGAAAAATTGGAAGTTCTCACAAAAGGTTATCTTTGCTCAATATTCATGAGAAGTGTGCCTAATGTAGGCTCTGATCCAACAGAACATTTAATTACATTTAGTTTTAAGCATACAAGTTGTCTGTTCAATATAATTGACAGAAGAGTAGACAGCCAAGACAAGCGGTGCCAGACAAGGAAGATTAAAAGCTTGACCCTATAGTTTCTATCCAGGCAAAATTCCAGGAACTAAATGTATATTTGTTGCGTAGTTGCTATACAGCTGTAGAGTTTGTTATAAGCTCGTTATCTATATTGCTTGCAGCTGAACGAAGAAATTACTATTGGATACCTAATTCAGTATTCTATCCCTGTGAAATCCTTAAAAAATCGAGCTTGAGCTCTAGTTTGTAATTTTCACTTGGCACATGGCTTTCAGGATGAAACTAACAATAATAATTAAAAATATTTTTCTAAATAGCATAGGTAAGATTCTGTATAAAAGTAATGTAATTCTATTTTTTTGTTTAAGGTTGTTTAGAACTGATTGAAGAAAAAAATTACACCACTTACAGCATAAACTGACAAAATCTTTCAATTCTCAATGATTTAAGTGAAAGTCTTGAACTTTCTAGGTTTGGGTATTGGAATTATGGGCCCTGATCTTGCTGACACAAAGACATATATATTTATTGAGATAAGTAAACACAATAATTTTATAAAGGTTACATATGTCAGCAAGTTTTCATCAGGATATTTTTCTTTACAGAGTTGGAACCTTAGTGGGGAAACAGAGTATTTTCTGTTTTGCTTGTAATATTTAATAGATTTTTAAACTTTACATTATTTGGGAAAAAACAGTGTCTGTCATGGGTTTGTTGCTTTTACATTAAATACATTATTTGTACATTTGTTTGTAGCTACTTTGTTTCTTTCCTCTGCTTAGTTGGCAATTTGGCACAAAGGTATTCAGTAAACTGATTTCTCTCACTCACCATTTCACATTTTGGAATATTACTTGATTCATACCGAGACGAGACTCAGGTTTCTAACCTGTCATGTAGACACTGGGTCAATATGATAAAAACTTGCAGGATTTTCCTTCTATGGGTAGTCCAGGAGTTCCCTCTTGCTCTGGTGTAAGGATGTTGTAATTGTCATCCTTTTTCTTTCTTTCAGTGGATCTTTCTGATATTCTTTGTTCTACAACATTGCTTTAAGATTTTTTTGTTTCTTAGGTCCTCACTTCTCAGAGTTTTTGCATTGGAAGGTTACAGAGGAATGTGAAGTTTTACTTTCTTGTAAGGTAAGGAAATATACTTTTAGAAAGTGTTGGTGAAAAATTGAAGTAGGAAAATGTGAAGAAGGATTTAGATACCTTTAAAATCAGAAGTTTCATATGAAAACTCTTTTTTATTATTTAGAAAATTTTAATATGGGCATTTCTGACTTACTATTCTTCAGCAGTAGGGTTAATGAAAACAAAAAAAAATAGGACATTTCTAAATGTATTATTAGGTGGTCCAATTCTTTATAAAAATTGTGAGCCATAAGAATAATTTACACAAAATATACATCCTTTAAGGGTCCTTCTTCTTCCTCAAAAAAGAGCTACAAAAAGCCAGAGTTTCTTCTTTACCATTTTCTGATTTCTCTAACAAAGCATCTGTTGTTTAATCAGCTGTAATCAAATGTGCAGCAAAGACTTCTAGAATTAATGTTATAAAACACAATTTTAAAATTATTTTTGGCTAATGGCTTTTAAATTTTAGGTAATGATAATGTGTATTGATTTCAGTGTAACTTCTGCTATTAACATCTTGATATGCCTTTCTGAACGGATAAATTTTCATTTGTTTTGCTCTTCTAGTGTGACTAATTAGAGGTCTGAATAACTAAGTAAATTGAATTCAAAAGGCATCAAACCCTTCTTCTTTCTCTTTTCCTGTAATGTGGACTCTTTTGTATTAATTTTCTCCTCTTCTTTTGAATAACTTTTGGCTTATAATTAAACTATCTTGAATGATTCATTGTGAGCAATTTACATGCACATTTGTGGGATTTTTTTTCCTTTTTTTTTTTTTTTGTTTTTTTGCTGCTCATTAACTAAGAGACCCTTAACCTCAAGTTATTCCCAGCAGAACTGACCTGGTGCTGAAGCTGCCATTCCATGTGCTCCCATGTTAGGGCTCAACACTCATTAGCTAACACAGTATCTTTGCTGGTTCTGAGCTGCATTGCTGAGTACTTTATAATCTCTTCATGCACGTGCCTCAGGCATGAGCCCTGCTTATCCTTTCGTTCACACTGGGAATTAAATGTTGCTGAACCAGTTATGCTAGTGTTAATTCTCTACAAATTAATCTGAAATTATCCTTCTTTCATTGACTCTTGAGCCCATTTATAGCAATGAAGATGTGAAAGGGTGAGCATCTGATTATTTGCTTTTCACCAGTGTGCTTTTTGTTCACAAGGTCAGAACATTTTATGTAAATGAAATCTAGGATGTGCGCTGCTTGTACACTCATCATTTTAACTATGCTATTGACCTTATAATGTTTGTTACTGTTAGTATGTGACTGGCCATTAGGTTCACATGGTACTGTTGTTTATAGCTGTTTAACTTATATTTGTACATAGGAAGAGTTTGAAAAACAAAGCCTGGATTTGTCCTTCAAACTCCAGGTACCTGATAAACAAGTCAGAAGTGTGGCGACTCTGATCTATTTCTTTGGTAATAAGAACAATCAAGGAATCATCTCTGCCGTTCCAGGCCATATCGTAACATTTGACCCAGGTCTCTTTCAGGCTATTTTTAGTGCTCCTCTGAAAATCAAGGGAGTTTTTACCTCTTCTAAGAGCCTGGGATAATGCGAAGGAAGTATCTGTAAGAGAGGGCATTTTACCTTGACTTTCTTAAAGGCTGTAGCAGGACATAGGGAAGCTAGGAAACCACATCAACTGGAAGCTTGTCTAGGGCAGAGGACTGACTGTACGGTCCAGGCCCATAACAGTAATGATGGACAAATACGGATTGTGCCATAGAAGAGTATATCAAATGTTACCTCACATATCCCTTATTTTCAGTGTGATTGGACCTGACTGACTTTTGATTGACTTAGTATTTAGTTCTGAATTAGCTGGGATTGATGACCGTGTTCTTGATATTGTAGCCCCTCAATGCCAGTGGAACATGGTTGCGCATTTGAAAGATAATTTGATGGTGTTTGCTTTTTGCATTTTGTTTTGTGTTTATTTTTCTTCATATGCCAGCAAATACTGTCATTTTTCTTCGAGTAATTCTAAATTTCAGAACATTCAGAAGCTACTTGCTCTTGCATAACTTTGGCCCTTATTTGTACTGTGTCTGTTAAAAGCAAGATTCTTGGTGTGTGGCTAAACAGTGAAAAAAGTAACATTTCATAGTAAATGTCAACATGAAATAACTTCAGCACTGCAAATTGCATGTGTCTGAAACTCAGTCTATTTATTGTCAGATTGAGTGCTAACAGTCTTTGATGAAAAATTGTTGAAAAGCATTAAAGGCTTGTTCCTTCGGGCTTTGCTCAAATAAAATTGCCACTCATGTCATAGGACTACAGGAACAGCCACTTCGTAGTTACTGCTAAATGTAAAATGCTGCTCACTTTTCTCTAGAAATTCATTGCTTAGGGCCAAGCGGTGATCTCAAATACTCTCAGAGATCCATAGCAACCACACTGGTTATTAAGCAACAACAGATATGATTAACTTGAGCATGTTTCATAGAGATGTCTGGGAAACAGTATAGAAGACCCTCCTATCTGTCATCTCTACAGAGAGCTTTCATAGAACTGTTCATCTATGGAATGACTTCTCTAATGTAAAAGGGTTAGAAATTGGCTCATGCTTTTTCCTCCAAGGAAGCCACTTGAAAACTATTGCAGATCTGTATTAAGTTCCAGGCTGCCCTCTAGCCATTTGTTCAGTTTTTTGCTTTTTCTTTAAGGAGCCTTTTTAAAGCAACTGCCTGGGGACTAAGAAATATCTTGCCAGCTCTGTCCTTCTACCAAAGCCACACTGACTGAAATTCAGGCTACACATGAAAATACCATTGCATTTTTATGACTTTTAGAAGGGTGTGGGGATAGTGATGTCAAATAAACCATAGTGTTTTTGAAAGCTAGTGGAAAAAATACATATATTGCCAGGGTTGCTAAAAAGAGCTGCACTTTTAGCTTCTTTGAATTCAGTTTGGGGTAATTTATCCAGCAATATTTTAAGTGTATACAATACACAATCTTTATATAAAAATTAGAACAGTGTTTGAGGTACAGCTGTACTCCATTTATGCATTGTTTTCATGAGCTGCTGCTACTACAGCAAAATTCATGCTTTCAAACTACTGCTCTGCATATGCACTACATTGTTAAACCCCTTTTTGCTGGGAGAGACTGCAATTTCTAGGATTCCTCAGATCTTTGTATGCCCCATGGGAGTCAATGTAGAAGGTTAAATAAAAAAGGATTTTTGGTGCAGCTCACAATTTTGAAGTCTTGGATGCTGTCAGAATAGTAATTTCAGCTGCTTTCTGCAGCTTAGCCATGAGAGACATTGCTTAGGTAGCTAGGATAAATCTCCAAATTGGCCGAAGACTAAGATGGGGCCTAAGTTCTGTGTTACAACTCTCTGAAGTCACAAGGCAAACACAAAAAGATAAAGGAGAGTTCAGAAGCTCTAATTTCAAAGATACTTCTTCTCACAGCTATCTCTAGACAAACCGCAAGCACAGAGCTAGGGTGCAAAACCATTTAAGTGAAGAGATTGCCAGGATTTTCTTTAAGGATTTTGCAGGGCTCTGAACTTGTAACCTGTATACTGTGCTGCAAAGAAATACTGTAGGACTAAGATTTGCTTAGTAGGACTTGGTTGAAATTGGTTTTTACTTAACTTTTTTTGACACGTGTTACAAAAAAATGGTTTCATATGTTGAAAGTATCTATGTTACTTCCCACAGTTCAATATCTTTCCTCAGGACATAGCCTTATAAAAGGCTTATGTGCCTTTTCTGTTGTACAGGTTGCGAATACAAAGAAGGAGACTGATTTCAAGTGGTATAAGGATGGTTCTGGGGTTGAGGTTGTGGAGCTGCCTGATCTGCAGAAGGGAGAGTGTCACCTCAGTATTCCCAAGGTACTGTATCACCTGCCAATTACAAATTACAGCTTCTGCTGACACACTATAGATTTTCCAGACAAAGCAGTAAACCAGCTGTCATGATTTCTTTGAACAGTTGTAAGAAAAAACATATTTTCTACCCTTCAATTAGCTGGTGAATTACTATTGCTAGCAAAGAGTATCTGGTTTTGTTATCAGCTCAGAGTTCATGCTTAAGTTGCTTCAGAGTCCTTGGGTGAACTCTCTCATTTTTTCTTACTACTCCTTAATTTTTCAATTTGTTCAAGCACCTCATTTTTGACAGTGTTTCAGTTTTATTGCTTAAAATGAATGTTTGAAGTTTATGGCTTCTTAAGATTTATCTTTATGCAAACAGGATAACCCATCTTCTATCTGAAACCTTAACTTATATAGTAGCTGCCTTTGTGAAGTGACAAAACCTCCCAGATTGAATTTTTTACTTTCAGTAATGTACATTCCATCTAATTTTTTTATTTATTGGCTTCATATTCTTCTAATTTCCTTCCTTCATTTCCCTTGAAAGAGGATACTGTCTTACCAGTGGCTTAATTTTTGTTGAGGAGAGTTTTTTTGGGAGGGTAGTTTCTGCTTGTCTTGGATTGCTCTTGTTGCTTGTCATTCAATTATATGATACTTGTGCTATGGTTTATGTGCTTGTGGATTTGTGTAAGTCTAAGTATTAAGTCATCTCCAATCCATATATAACTGTATATTTTCCTTCAGGTTTTAAAAGAAATTAAAATAAAATCACAAAAACCAAAAACCCCTACTGACTTTAATGCAATATCACTGTGATAGATTGCAGAATGTAAACTCTCCAAGGGTAATGAATTAATTATTTACTTAGCATAGATATAATTTGACTACAGTTGCTGCTTGAATGAAAGCAGCATGAAGGAGCTGATATTGCAGGATATAGATTTTGTGTTATGCTTTACATAATTAAAAAGAAATAATTTTGGTTGAAGAAAAATTGCATTTCTAAAGTTTGTGTAGGTTGAAGTTATGCCCTGTTATCTTACTACAGTGCTTGTAATTTCTACTGACCAAGACAAATCCTGTCTTTTTGGAGCAAGACAAAAAACCTTATGGTATCTAGATGAAATTGAACTGAAATCAGAATAGGTTTTAGGCTTAAGAACTAAATGCATTTCCATAAAAATAGCATGAAAAAATCATTTATAGTTTCCATCTCCACTCTGGTAAAATTATTTATCCAGAAGACAGTACAATGTATGTTGTTTTATTTAGAAAATCATGCATGGGTTGAGCAAATCCAGTACTATCTAGTAGTATCAAGTTTGTCAGTAAACATCTTGTGTTTTCCTTGTAGCTGTCTCGCAAAGATGAAGGAATTTATAAGGCGACACTATCAGATGACAGAGGTCATGATGTATCTTCTCTTGAATTATCAGGAAAAGGTAACATTCCATTTTACTGTAATGGAATACTGATCTCTGCCTGTTGTCCAGAGATGTCAAAGGTCTATCCTTGTAAATGGCAAATTAGCATATATTTTGGCGTTCTTTGCATTTCATTTCTCTTATGTTGTAGAGACCTGAACTGCAGGTCAGCAGTTTAGGAGGGGCGACACTGGGCATTGTTGTGATTAATCTCTAGCACTTTGATAGGCAAGAGATCAAGTATGTTTCTAATGAGACAGACACTCCATTTTATGTGAGATTGCTCTCTCTCAGGTTTGTTAAGCTTTAATATCTACAAAAAACCCTAAAGCAATTAAGTGCTGTGTTGATGTGGGACCCTCAGTGGGGACTGGGATTTTGATTCTAAATCATAAAACTGTTTTGTGGCTTAGTGACAGCTGGCATCTCAGCCCCACACAGCCACTTGCTCACTCTCTTTCCGTGAGATGGGGGAAGAGAGTTGAATGGGGAAAAGTGAGAAAACTCCTGGATTGAGCTAAAGACTGCTTAATAAGTAGACCAAAAGCTGTATATACAGGCAAAGCAAAACAAGGGATTCACTCACTGTTTCCCATGGGCAGGCAGGTGTTCAGCTGTCTCCAGTAAAGCCAGGCTCCATCACATATAACAGTGACTTGGGAAGACAAAAACCATCACTCCAAATGTTCCTTACTTTCTCCTTTTCCCCTCAGATTTATATACTGGGTATGATGTCATATGGTATGAAATGTCCTTTGGTTCATTTGGGGTCAACTCTCTTGGCTGTTTTGCCTTCTGACTTCTTGTGCACCCCCAGCCTCCCCTTGGTGACGCAGTCTGAAGAGAAGAAATAAAAGACTTCCACATTGTACAAGCAGTGCTCAACAATAGCTAAAACATCCCTGTGTTATCAACACTAGTTTAGTCACAAATCCAAAACACAAAACCAGAAAGCTGCTATGAAAAAAATAACTCTATCCCAGCCAAAACCAGTGCAATTTCTGTCCCTTATTCCATACTCTTTATGTCGTGCTCAGGTCCCACACTTTGCAATATGTTCTCATCAATCACCTCCTCCCTTCCTGTCCTTTGATATATACACAGATAGCATTCCCTTAGTCTATGGATTTGTGTATGTGTATCCTGACCACTGGAATAAGCAAGACATACAGTAGGTCTCCATCATATGGTCAGGGGTCCAGCTTCCAGGGACTATTCTTCAGGTATGGCAGACTGTTGTGCTTGAAATGTACAGTGAAATGCCTATTTAGAGAATTCACTGTATCTAATTCTGTGGGTCCAGGAGGCTTTGAAAATGTCATCCAGCAACACATAAAAACTGCACTGTAATACCACACAATGGGTTCCTAAATGGTGGAGTTAGCCTTGAAACATAAAGGATAAAAAGAGAAGTTTAGCAGGAGCAGGGAAAACTGCATATTCTATGGGGCAGGTTACTTTAAGTTCAGTATGCACTGGTATTCAAATGAATTTAAATTCAAATGAGACAATATAGTCTAAAATACACCCATGATAGCCATTTAGAATAGGTTTCATATGATATCAGGCATGACAGTGAGATACTGTAATTCTATTTCTAATTATGGGGTTTTTTTCTGTCAAAACTGTCAGTTTTCTTTGACCTTGAGACTAGCTCAGTTGGTTAAAGTGTAGTGCTAATAATGCCAAGGTGGTGGGTTTGATCCCTGTAGGGGCCATTCACTAAGGACTTGGACTTGATGATTCTTGTATGCTCCTGACAACTCAGAATATTCTGAGTCCATAACAAACACTGATCTGTTGCCAACATGAATGAATTTTACTTAACTTGTGTGAAGAGAGCTTCCCTGGGCTTATTTGCCTAGGTCCCACCAACTAGGCCAAAGTGAATCTAGATTAATTCCACCTGCATGTAGATATTTGACCCAAATAATGAGTATATTTGGCAGGCTTGTATTAGAAGGAGAAAGACATGTTAAAAAATTAACCCAGTTTACCAAAGATCTTAGCTTTCCTTTTCAGCAGATGGAGGAAGTACCTGTAATAAGAGGAAAAATGAGTATCTGGCTGTTCTTAAGATGTGGTTTATTGCAGAAGACTGTATTATCAATTGATAATCTCCCAGGCATATTTATTTTGCATAAATTCTGCCCATTGTTCTCTCAGAATAAAAACCCACCCTCATTTAGACAGTATGGTTAACATAACCCTACCATCTCAGACAGTGAAATGTAAGGTATATATAATATGCAATTCATTTCCTTATGGCAAGGTATCAGCAGAAGCGTACTGGAGATTGCAAAGAGTTATGGGACTGAATCATGATTTATTTTAGCAGAGACAAAAATGTGCATATACAGATCAAAACAGAAAAAATATATAAGTAGTATTTTCTGAACTTCACTCATTTCTCTGTCTTCCATATTCATAAAAATTCATCAGCATTGAATAAGAATCCCTCAGTCTTGACTATGCATTATTTAGACTATGGTGCTTCTTTTTCTTTCTATCTTACATGGTGTCACCGAATATGATTCTTCTGCTATGAAAGGGTTCCTCACTCTTGTGCCCTTGTATCTGGGGTTCTCTCCTGCTACAAACCCATCAGCTCTGTGGTATTTCAAAAGCTTGATATGATACCTGCTTTATTTCACTTGCTGTTAAAAGACTACTTTTGTCAAATGCCATCCTACAGGGAGAAGGTGAAACCTCACCAAGAATGAGATAATTTCTTTTTCACCTGCACTCTCCTTTGAATGTGAACTATTCAGTTTTAATGACTTTTTTCTTTTTGCTGGCCTAAGGGAGAGAGACAAAGGTTTGGCAGCAGACAGCTGTCTCCACAAAAGGCCGAGATACTGAGTGACACAGCAGAGAATTCATATGCTGTACACAGAGAGTTTCCAATTTGTCCTGTACACCTGTTGCAATTTTAATGGTTTTCTTTGCTTAAGGATATGAAGATTTCCCATATTGCTTTAATTAAACTGAACGTAACAAAGCTATATACTGATTGAATTTTGATGGTACATTTTCTTCCTTTTTCTTCTTTCTCTCTGCAGTTTATGACGATATAATTCTGGCATTGAGTGGAGTGAGTGGTAAGTAAATGCTGTCTTGAATATTCATGTAGTGGTTTTTTATTTTGAAGTCATGCGAGGGTGAGACAGAGAATTTTTATTTTAAGTGGGAAATCTCTGAGAGTCCTGATGCTTACATTATTATGGATGTTATTAAGTTTCTGAACAAGCAGTTGACCTTGCTAATTGACACTATTAAAAGGGAACAAAGTATTATTCCACCTGGTTTGTTTGGTTTAGATACAGTGAAAATGTTGCAGCAATAATTTTCTTCCTGCTTCCCATTAGTAAGTGAATATATTCTCTTGATATAGAGAATGAGGTTCTGGATCTGTTCCCAGTGAGAAGCTGTTCTTTCCACTGAAAGAACAGGGTTTGCACAAGAATAAAATTTTTATGTAACTAGAATCATTACAATACTCTTTCATGGCAATTGTATGCCTAGATCATTATTTCACAATGGATCTTGCCAGTCATAATGCTTGTATATGAAAATAAAGTCATAAACTGATACTGAACTTTCATCTGTTATAAATCAGCAGATGTTCTGTGAGAGGTATGACAATTGTCTCTATGATAGTTGAGAATCATGACCCAGGTCTTGAATTTTCTTTTGTCCAGACAGTACAAATAATCCATTCCTCTATTTCCTGTTCATTCCACTATCTCTCCTATTTGATCCACATATACTCTATTTTATATAGGTAAGTCAGCTTCTCCACTGAAGATTCTTTGCACTGAGGAAGGAATAAGGCTCCAGTGTTTCTTGAAATACTACAATGAAGAAATGAAAGTCACCTGGAGCCACAGGTAGATGAGAATATTTTTTTCAATTTTACTTGAGAAAAATATGCTGTCTTTACAATTTAGTATTTACTATTCTGGGGCATTCATTTAACAACTGGACCACATTAATGAATTTCTCTTTGCAGAACAATATATTCTCTTTTAACATAGAAAGTACATAGGGTAAAAGAAATATTATAAGGCTAGTCCAACATCCATCAGGAGGGCTGTAACACACAGAAAAAAAGGAATCTATAGTATTGTGTTCTCTCATTCCACACAAGACTGTTTGTCTTCCATTGTATTATCTGGTTGATTAAAAGACAGAAAAATATTTGGGCATAGTTTCCTATTCAGGGCTGCCTTTTTCTAAAGTGGATGAAACTCCCCCCAGTTCTAGGTGAATATCAAGGATCTGCTCTCACAGTTTAATAAAAGCCTGTGTTAAGAACAGAATGCTTTTATTTCCAAACTGATACAGTCTTAAGTAACCCAAAATATTTTAATTTTGATACTTCTCTTTGAAAAGATATTCAATGGGGCACAGAATACCTTGAGAATAACCCTCAGAGCTGAGAATATGGCTGAAAATGAGCTTTAAAGTTCCTAACAGTTTTCCACTCTCTTGTTACATTAATCTTTGACTTTGGAGACAGTCAAATCATCTGTGTATCTACAGCTAAATATTTGTTCAAATGCTTTGTTATGTCAAGCCCTCACTTGTTTGAAACTGCAGGTAATATTTGAAAGGATTTTAAAACTCTTCCAGTGATTTCAACTTCCACATTTCTTGATGGCTTGCAAAGATTACACACAATGACCTGGTCTGACTTAGACAGGAATATCAATATGTTGTCCAAAATTTGCAATGCTTTTTATGAAGACAGAAACACAAACAAAGTGTTAATTATCATCATGTTCAGGGAGCTCAGGAACACTTCTGCAAGGCTGTGTAGCTGTATTTATATCTCAGGCATTGTATTTATAAAGTTCTTCTTCTTTCATGATAGTAATACCAGTATGATGGCAAGGAAAAGGAAAAAAAAATTGCCTCTGCCTTTTATGCTTGAGTTTTAAAAGTGGCAGTCTATTCCACCATCCATCCCATAGAAGTATAAAACTGAAGAATGCTACATGGCTAATATGGAAATATCAGTGTGCACACTGATATATATTTATATTTACATCTACATTTACATCTACATTTACATTTACATTTACATTTATATTTGTATTTTCTTTTGCTTTTACATACAGGACCCCCTAAATATTTCAGATTTTATAATGTCTTACACTTTGATTGTCTAGAAGATCATTGAACACAGATTATGCATGAATAAGATTTCTATTCTTATATTAATATAATGACTATAATCAGAGCTTTAAAGTCAAAACAGAGACCAAAACCAACCAACCAATGCACCAATCTCTCCAAAATTCCCTGATCCTTTAAATGGGGTTATAGCAAATTTTTTTCCTGGAAAAATTGAAAGGCTACACAACCCATGTTTTTTATTTTTTTTTTACCAGGTAAATTTCTAGCTAGCATTGAATTATCCACTGTCTTGCGTAGCATGGAGTACAATACAAGTCCTAGAGCTAGTACTCATCCTCCACTCAGGCCAGAGTGGGAAACATTATATGTAATCTTTTCTAATATATAGCAGTTTCTATTCAGAAATCTAATCTGGTAGGCTGAACACAATGAAGTTGCCCTAAAGAAAGGGAAATGGTAAAAATACCTTTTCCCTATCAAAATGACTCCAGCTATGGAGTCAAATCAGCTTGGTCTGGGCAAATAAAATGAGTGATCAAGAAAAAGCTATAACTGACTTCATTTATTAAAATTCCAGCTAAAGATGCTTGGGGAAGAAGAATGAAAAGAAGTATTTCCTTAGTTAATGAGTGAAAGAGGAAAATTCTCTTTGAGCCATTGAAAGTGATCTGGTTTACATACTCTGATTAAATAGCTTCTTCTATTTCCTCTCTTCAGGACAGACAAAACCACCTGATCTGAATCTGCAGAGCATTTCTTTTGTTCTTAACCAAGAAGTGATGATAAGTCAAGCTAATGCCATTGTTTTTTAAAGAGTGTTTATTGCTTATCTGCAGTTAAGAAGTGTTGTTTTCTTGTTTTTTTAAAAAACAAAAGCGTATTTTAACTTGATGCAAGAATAACTTTATAAAAATCTTTTGTTAATTGATTTTTGAAGTTAATGAAAGACAAAATATATCCTTCCTTCATCAAAAAAAGACGCCTATAATTTACAATCCTTATGTATTCTATTTTTCTGTGTATGAAGTGTACAGAACTCTAAACACTTTCACACAGAGCTGTGTATGTGCATAAAGATGTAAGCATAGCTCTGTGTGAGGAGAGGAGAAAGAGAAAAGAGTGAACAAATAGAGCTTTGAAATGAAAACTCAAGCTAATATTTTTAAAGTGTTTTCAAAGTGTTTCATACTCCCCATCAGGAAGCAAAGACTATTCTGAGAAAATGAGCCCATTAGTTGTAATTTATTTATAGCTTAGGAGTAGTATGTTATCATTTGTGACTTTTTATAGATAATTTCCTATGGACAATATACAGGAAAAGAATGTTCAAACTCATCTCTATTCATCTTTTTTTTTCAGGGAATCTAAGATTTCTTCTGGTGAAAAGACGAAGATTGGAGGTGGAGAGGATGTTGCCTGGTTGCAGATAAGAGAACCCACTGAAAAGGATAAGGGGAACTACACCTTTGAAATCTTTGGTAGCAAGGAATCCTACAAACGTACACTTGATCTGTCTGGGCAAGGTATATTTCTAAGATCAGATTTATATTGTGCCTTTTCATAGACTATGCAGATTTTACTGGAAATAGAGGAATTATAGTAAAGTCAGATAGTCTTTGATCAGAAACAGTTATAGTACAGTTTTATAACTGTTATCATCTTTTTAGTCTTGTATCTGTTTTCAGCACAGGTTTCAGGAGTCTGGTTTCTCTTTGTGCAACTGTGTGACCCTGCATGGGTTTTAAAAAAGCTGTAACATGGGTATGTGTTTAAATGTTTGTATTGAGCCCCAAGTGCAAGTCATGTTCATGGAAAATAACCCTCTCAATTGTTTTGTTACAGCTTTTGATGATGCATATGCAGAGTTCCAGCGACTCAAGTAAGTGCTGCATCTTTTGTGTTTTAATGCCATAACAACAGTGCCTTTGCTTACACAAAATATTTTATTATTAATTTCATCAATAACACTTTATGTTTCTCTTTCTTTTTCAACAACTCTAGGGCAGCTGCTTTTGCTGAGAAAAGTAAGTTTATTTCACATTTTATCATAGGTGTTTAACAATGTGATCTAGTGTTCTTTTTAAAGCATCCATCATGATATGCTGCCATAATTTACTGAGTTCTGTGGCTGCAGAAATCCTCTCTTAGCACAAAATATCACAATAACAGTAGTAATTTGTGGATTTAGTTGTCTTTAATTGCTCTGGAAACCCACTAAACACTTTATATATTTTGCAAGCCTCCACTGTACCTTGTGTCTGCAGAGATTTAGTGAAGTGTGAATTGTGTGTCATACAAGGGGGTGTTGAGACTGAAAGCTGCTGAGGATACCAAATCTATCCATTAAGATTGCTTACTGCTGTGTGTTGTGCACTGCTTGCTGAGACCCAGACTATGGGGAAGCTCATTATTGTTAGGGACTGTAGGAGTACTGGAAATGATATCTATTCCCTGGTGATGACATGATGCTTCTGCCCTCAAAGACAGTGGCAGAACAAATTTTCCTTAGTTTTCAGATACCACCAGGATGCTAAAAATGCCCTCCTTACTTTGCTCTGGGCCCAAAGCACAAACTGTCAATCTCAGCAGTAGCTTCAGGGTTCTTATGTGTATCAGTTTAGAATGCTGTGGCACAATCTCTGCAAAAAAAAATCTAAGGGGACTATATAACACATTAAAACCCTCCCAAAATATCACAAAAAATGTATTGTTTTTTTAAAGTTTAAAAAAAACCCAAAAAACCAAAACTGTGAGTCATGACACAAAGTTGTAAAATCATTAAATATGAGTAATTTTGAAGTCTAAACTTCACACAGTCACCATATTTTTCTTTAATTCCTAGATCGTGGTAAAGTCATTGGTGGTTTGCCTGATGTCGTTACTATAATGGATGGAAAGGTAAGGACAGCTTTTTGCCATGCTGAGCAGTTTACTTTGATGTCTAAAGGTGAGGGGAGGTAGATGATTCCATAGAAACTGAAAGCAGAAGGAGAATAATTTGATTTTTAGTTCAAATCTATAATTTGATAAATTGGAACAGACCCAAGTTATCTAAATTGACTGTGGAATATATCTGTTCTCTGCTAAGTTCTTAATATTAACTTATTAAGATTTGATTAATTATTATGATTTATTAGTTGCTCTTAAATGAGGTCGCTTTTGAAAGCAATAGTAATTCAAAGTTGCCCATCTTACATAAAGGACAGAAAGAATAAAACTCACGGCATTAGAGAGAAGGTTATTTTCCCAAAATTTCATTTTTGTGCTTGCATAATTACTCTTTTAAATATTTTGTAGTAAGTCTAGTTCCTACTAGACTATTAGTTAACTTTGCTATTCCTAGCTTCCTACTGTGCTATTAGTTAACTTTGCCTTCTACACAATATCACTTCTTCCAGAATACTCAAAGACTTAGCTTGCCACTAGATTGTACCCAGAGTGAGTAAATCTTCCTTCAGCATTCTGACTTGGGATGCATGAATTGTGCAAGACCACTTCTATTTGTGAACATATGGTGATTTTGATCACTGAAAATTTCTTCCTGTTTTATTTTTACTCTGAATTATATGACATCTATTCAGCTATCATCAATCATAAAAAACATTGCTCAGAAACATGCAAGTGTGAACACAGATGGACTTTCTCAGCTCCCTCTGGATCAGGATTTGGTGAAACCTGAAGGGGAATGTGGAGGCAATAAAAGGAAGAATTCTGGTAGAAATTGTCAGTTTGGGGTTGTTAACAGTAGGTTTTTAATTTGTTTTACTTTTTCCTGGTTTTTTTTTCTTTTTTCTTTCTTAACACAGTGCTGCATATGTTAAATTCTTAAGGTGTCTTAGTTATCTAGGGCCAAATTTTGCACAGAATGAGTTTTCAGCAAAGGTGAAAAAAGTAGGAACTAATCAATGCAACTTCTCAGATGTTTCTTTCATTTTTTCTGTGATCACTGTACGTAAATACATGAAGTTTACATACACATACCTAGAGGGTGGTCAAAATGGGGTTCAGCAGTGCATCTACAAAAATTTGGAAGAATGCTCATCAAAATTTTATGAGCTCCTTAAGTCTCAGTTCAGTGGTTGAAAAACACCTAAGCTGCCAGGATGGTCCATTACGTAATGTCAGCTATTTTCTGAGTATGTTACACATGGCCAGGGTGGATAGGACTGTGAGCAACCCTGTCTAGTGGAAGGTGTCCCTGCCTGTGGAAGATGTCTCTCCCCATGGCAGTGGAATGGGAAGTAGATGATCTTTAAGGTCCCTTCTAACCCAAACCATTCTATGGTTCTAGGAGCACTTTTCCAGTATTTATGTATTTTTCATTCTTCATAAAATATTTCCACTTTACCAGTCAGCAGCACCTGGACTCGATGTCCAGTGATTCATGTTGTGTATTCTATTTTTAAGTGATTTTTTTTTTAATCATCTCAAGCAATAACCTCAGGAGGCCTTGGTCAGAAAAGATTTGCTCAGTTTTCCACCCTGCTGTGTACAGGGAAGCTTCAAGGATGTTTTTAAAACTATCATTGCCTGAACCTCATGTCAGACTAATGGGTTGTCAGGAGTCTCCTGCAGGCAGGACTGCAATGACAGTCCAACTTACCATCTTCAGACACTGTAACCCTGAGGCTATTACTGTATCACAGTCACCGGTGAGATGGTCGAAAGTCTGACTCAAGGGAAAAAGAAATATTAGAGACTCTACTTTTCAGTATACTTTTCAGTCTTCAAGAGCATGATACTATATCTTAGTTTAATTATCTAAGAATAAAAAATGCCTGAAAGCAATACTGAGAATATTCTAGTTAAACAAATTGTACTGATCTCAAAATTACTTATGTTTTCCTCCCTCAGACACTGAATCTGACCTGTACTGTGTTTGGAAATCCTGACCCTGAAGTGGTTTGGTTCAAGAACGACAAGACCTTTGAAATTGATGAGCACTATGCAATTTCACTGGAACAAGGGAAATATGCCAGTTTAACAATCAAGGGAGTGACTTCAGAAGATTCAGGCAAATATAGCATCCATGTCAAGAACAAGTATGGAGGGGAAACAGTGGATGTCACTGTAAGTGTGTACAGACATGGTGAAAAAATGCCTGAAATTAAGCCTGGCCAACTTGCTAAACCCAGGCCAATACCACCATCAGAAGAAGTCCTCAAACCTCAGGCAAAGTGAAGATCCAGTAACAAGTGAAGCTTCACACTATGTTTGACAAACAGAATAGAATACGTAAACTGTATTTGAGCTATTTCCACACAAAATTCATTGGTAATGTCCAAAGGGAAACTGAGCTTTTAAATTTGCTGTAGGGAGGTAGCTGTGCTGTGGTGCTGTACACATCTGCAACAATCTCATTTTGAGTGCATCTAATAGAGTAGGACTTGCAAACAGTGTATAGCCAAATTCCTGCCAGAGGTTCCCATATGCAGTGGCAAGTTTCAAAAGCCTACAAACCAACAGCAAACTTTCATTTTCACACTTCTCAATCCTCTGTAAAAAAACCTCAAAACTCCAAGGAACCCAACAAGCCTCTGAGAACAAAAGTCCCATCAGTAAAGGTAGTGAACTGCAGTTAGATAGATATTCAGAGATGGTCCTTTTGGTTTTGAAACCTTTGGCCCTGTAAGTTTAATGAATAGTCTTGCTTTAGTAGAGATACTCTTGTCCTATCAATAGTGTGATTTTAGTAAACTTTTACAGATGTTCACTGTTTACTCACTGAACCACAGGTCACATGGTTGTACCTTGTTTTTCCTGCTTTGTGCTAATAAAATTTTAAAAGTCACCTTTGCTACTCACTGCTCCAGATCATACCTAACTAGTTCTATTTACTCTTCTTCATTGTTTAATTATTGCTTATTGCACAATTTCACAGCTGGTAGCATGCAGACTATTGACTTTCAATAAAGAATGCAAATTATGGTTAATCACAGTCACTGGGTGGCACTTGCAACATTCATTTTACTTTTTACAATACAGGTCAAGCTTAAACTGGCACCAGAAGATATGTATACAATTCAGTCACTTAAGATAATTATGTCTTTGATTCTCCTCTCACCGAAAAGATCAAGAGAACTCTTCCACGGGTGAAGTGATGTTCTTCTAGACAAAAATATCAATATATTCTTACTGTGAAACATTCAAATAGGATGGGCATTAGTTGTTCAGCTATCTCTCATGCAATACATAATACAGAGTTTGCAGTGATAGCTTTTTTGGATGAGGTTCCTCATTCAATAAAAAACCACCTATGTATCTGGAAAAACCTTTGTTCTTTGCTAAGCAGCTTCCAGGAAGAGTTCTAATGGTGAGTAATACTAGTGGTACACATTGAATGCAGCCCTCCTCTCTTGTGACTTCTTCCAGTCTCCAGGATAAATGAGATGAAAAGGGAGCATTGTGGGAGACGGGAGCTTGGATGAGGGGGTCACGTGAAAAAATGGCACTGCAAAATCATCACAGGAGAAACTGAATGAAAGAGCTTGACACAAGTATACAGACTATAAATTTGTGTTTGGGGTCATTGCTGAAAGCTGATGCTGAGTCTTTCACGAGTTTCAACTTCTGAGCTTAAGTATGGGAAATGTAGAAACAGTTGTTATGACTTCTCTCCTCCTCCCTGCAGCAGACAAACTGAAAAAATGTCCAGGAAAATGGACAGTTTTAGAAAAAATTTAATTTCAGGGCTTTTTTATTTATTTTTTTAAAATTTAGTTTAAGTGACATAGACCTTTCATTGTTTTGTCTGGCAACCAATTCACTTGAACCGAAATATTTTTTTGTTTTGGAGAAAGATGAAAAGCACACAAAATGAGAAACCAATTTACAAGCTGTCAGATGCAGCAGGTTGGAGCACACATCTGGGATACAGAAGAGCAGAAATCCCCTCCCTCCTCCTTCCCATCCATGGAGATTTGAACCAGTATCTCTGACTATCAAGGGTAGTGCACTAATGCTGAGTTTGGTTTGTATTTGGAAGTGCTGCTTCTCTTTATCTTTTTTTTTTTTTCTTTACCTGGCTGGGTAAACGGACAGAAAAAGAAACTAGACCTAGATGCTGTGATTTTAAATAAGAATCTTTTTGAAAGATTTTTGTACCCATAGCAAATCAACAGTGAGTTTATGTTTAAGAACGTCTAAACATCCAGGAATTATACTGAATGGTGATGAAAAATACTTTTTTTGGGTGAAAACTTGTGGCTAGGTACCTACATTCTGCATCTGGTCATTGAATGAAAGTGTTCAAGAGGGTTAAAGACTGAAGAACGTGGTATTACCATAAGTAGTTTAGTCAGGAGATTTTAGGACATAAAGAAAAGTAAGGATTTACCATCTAAGTATCTGTCAAAATAAGAAAATATAATTTTATAGGAATCCGTCATCACGAGAACTTCAGCAAGTCTGTCAATGAAATAAACCAAATTTTCTTATTTTCTATTCTATTTTCTTATTAAAGATATTTAAGGTTTCCAAAATCTTACTATGGCAGGCTCACAAAACATCAGAGCCAGTCTCCATAGCATACAAAGTGAGTATCAGCAGGAATTTAATATTATTCTTATCTCCTTCTACACTACACAGGTTAATTTTATTGCCTTTATCAGGGGCATCCTTGGGCACAGGAGACAAGGTTAGTCTCATCTCTGCTGTACCTTTTGCTGGCCCTCTTAGTTAAGCAAGTTTCACTTATTTCCTTCCAGGCAAACAGAAATAATTTATTATGACAGTTAATCCTCTGCTGAAGTAGAGAAATTATCATTCACAGGAACATTGTATTCAAAAGGCTAAGGACTTCCTAAAAACTCTTTCATATATTTCAGTGTTCAGTGTGCCTTTGGTTTCTTTGTACACATTTTAAAATCTTATTATTGGTTCTGGGAAATGAATTGGTTCATCTCTGTTTAAAAGGGACTATCTTTTTAGAGTCAACGTACACCTAGTTGCCCAGAGGGGCAATAAAATAGGACGGATATTAGAGGGTCAAAAACGGTGCTCTGGTAACCTATTCAGAAGGAATACATAGTGAGGCATATTAGCATTTGCACATGCCCTCCACAGACCTGGTGTTAACATTAGTTTAATTAATAAACATTTGAAGGGGCAAAACAAGAAGTTAAGATTTGCTCAAGAAGGTCAGATGCCAAATTAACCTATTCACACTAAGGTCAAGGGAGATGGACTCACTTATACTGCATATGAATCTATTATTTTTACAAAACCAGGAGCCCATTACAGTGAATTAGCTGTTTCTGTTACCTTTAAGAAGAAATGTTTCTATTAGAATGATTTTCTGTCGCACTGGTGAGTTTTGTCTTGTCTGAGTTTCATGTTGTGCTTTTCTGGGCAATGCTAGCGTGAAATGGAGCATTGCGGACTTGTCACGGGAGGCAGATAAGATGTCAGCCAGTTGTGCTGATGGGCCAAAGTCGTAGCTGTGCCTGTCATGTTGGCATTCTGCTGCAAGGCTGGCAAGGCTGCCTTTTCTCCAAGCACCTGCTTACTTTGAGGATGCTTTGATATGTTGCTGTTTATTTTCTGGAAAAAACTGTTCTATGAAAATTCCTCCGAAGGCCAGTTTACAGGTGCTTTTTATGAGGAAAAGATTTTTTTTATGACAGTGTTTGCCTCTAGCATAAATCTTACTCCAGCTCATAAGTCTCACCTGCATCCTACAGCTCAAAAACTTCTACACACTTCATTAATCTGCTCTTGTATGGAGAAAGAGGTTCAGTGGTAAAAGCACCCTAAGTGATGTTAAGGTGCAGACAATTTTTAAAAGCAACTTTGAAATATAATAAAGCACCTTATTTTCTTTTTTGTCAGTCTAAGAATAAAACCTCTAGATGGCAGCAGAAGAACAAGATAGAAATAAATAGATCTTTAAAAGTTCTGCCAGATATAGGATATCCATCATTTTGATGCAAACACATCACTTAGGCAATGGGAGATTATTAAAAGCATTATACTTATGCCAGTGACAAGGACAGGTCCAGCAAATGACTGTTTCCTGGAAATAGCAGGTGATTTTGCAAGCAATAACACTGCCTCTTAATCTTTGCATGACACACATTAAGAGGTTAAGCATGCCTTGTAAAATATTGCAAGACTCATTTTAGATCAAGTTTCTCCTTAGGATATGAAACCCCCAGTGTATCAACTATATTTATGAAGGAAGATTTGAGTTTGAGCTCTGAATGCAAGCCTCTCAGATTTAGCATCTTCCACAGATTTCCAAAACACTGTATCCAACACTGTAAGACCCGTGCCCTACAATTTTTATTCAGTTTTTACAGAGGGATGATTCCATTTAAAATTAACGTGAGGTGTGTGAGTAAAGAGCACAGGTCTGGCTCTCAGCACTGCCACTGCAAGATTCAGTGATGTCAAGACCTGTAAGAAACTACCACTAGCCTTCTAGATTAATATTTAATTCCTCATTGGAATGTGCATGTAACTCAGTACTAACTTTGTCCTCAGGTAGCTCAAGGTTTATTAGACTTGTATTTTAAAAGTAGAGCACTTGCCTTCATGTCATTTTGTTTGTGAACATTTGAACTTCATGTGGGTGCAGTAAAGGACTGTTAACGTGTAATAAATGTGTGCCATTTTTTGGGTTAAAGTAACCTCAATTTATGTTATTGTTTCTCCTCTGTTACATTCATATTGTACAGCTGACAACTGATAGGCAAAAGAGACTTAGACACCCTACTGGAGTTAGAAGTGATAATGGTTTATAGCTGCAGCTGAAGCCTTTCCTATGGTATCCTGAACTATCCAGCAAGGTTATCCAATGCAGATTTCACTAGGCACCATCACATCCCAAGAGTGAATTTGGCCTCCACCCTGCTGAGGGCCTCTGTGGGAAGCCATTATCCATCCAATGACATTGGCGCACACAACATGGAGAAGAGAGGCAGATGGAAAGAACTGCAACTTCTGTTCAAGAGAGAGCTGGTGCAGCTCTTTACCATTTTAAATCACAGTACAAACGATGATCAAAATTTTAGTCTGCTGGCTTAGTGACCTCCACTGGACCATTTTGAATGAAGAAGTGCACTAAAAGCCAATCCAATTTTAAATCAACCCAAAGCCAGCCCTCCTGATTGCAACATAGTATGTGAAAAAGAGCCCCATATAGTCATGTGCCACTTTAGCTGCCGGGGAAAAAAATTCCTTCCACATATGAAAATGGCAATCAACCTCCTGCATGGTGCTTAATGGGAGGTAAAACACAAGACGACTCCCTGGCTGGGAGTTATGAGGCCACATGCAGATGTCTCCATCTGAGCTAATCACTGAAACTCCCTTCTTGGAAATGGAGAGAAGCAAGTACCAGTGGGGCACAAGTCATGTCATTCTAAAGCAGGTGTCTCAAATAAGTGAGATGAATCGTATATTTTTTCCACCAACTGTAAAGGGAATTTAGTATGAACTGGTTGGATGGGAGACATCTGCATGGCTGATGTTTGAAGCCAGGTGTGATAAATTCTGCACCATCTTTCTCTAATTTAGCTCTTTAGTTGAAGAATCTATTTACAGAGTTCCTTCTTAACATCTGAAATTTTTGCTGTGTTTTTACATGTTGTCTTCCTCTACTGAACTCTTGTAATTTGCTGCCTTCTTTGTGATATCCATCTTATTTCAAAGTCTCTGTGCAAGCATTTGTTGACTTCCGTCAGTCACTTCGTCCGAACTTGTAGCTGACTCTCAGGATTTGGCCTTTATGAAGACACTGTGTTAGGCCTTCAAGTCTTAAATGTGTAGGTCTTCATCCCACTTTTTGATTGTCTGTGATGCTGCTGTTAGTGTAGGAATTGTTTCTGCCTTTGCCTCTCTCAGTGCCATCTCTCTGTGGCAACATCTCAACCGATGGATGCCATAAGCCTTTCATGGTCTGTTTCTGTCCTTTAGTGAAGCCCATAAGATGGACCTTGTGCAGTTTCTCTGTTGTGCTGGCAAAGCACACCCTCTGGCTGGAGAAGCACTGTTCTGTGCTCCTCATAAGTCCAAGTTCTTCTGCCCAAGGCAGCTCAGTAACTGGCAAAAGCTCTGAATACTCCTGCTTCTGGCTGGAATCCGTCTGCTTTAGTCTTCTGTTTGACTAGTTCCAGTTGTCTTTCTGTTCAGTTCTGTTACTCTCTAGGTTTTGGGATTTCTTGGTATGATCTGTCTTCCTCTGTTATTCCATCTGCTGTCATTTGATCCTGCTTTAATGGCAGAATTTGTCCCAAGAAATGAAAGAGCACAAGGCTTACCTTTCTAGTCCCTAGATCAACACCCTGTAGACATCACACTAACCTCTTCTAGTGCCCACCACAAGGTGCAATGTCACCTGAACTGCCTACTGGAGATAGTACTTACCCACCCTCACTTCAGATCGAGAGGTGTTTAGGAGTGTGCAAGCTGACCTACACCAAAACTTTGCTAAGGTCAGTCCAAACAAATAAAAGTACTAGCTCATTAGTTCAGTGCTGATGCTTTAGCGCTGGTTAATTTTCTCAGAGGTTGTAACTGAAATGTCCAAGCACCAGTAGCTGTATGAAATGTGTATGATAGCATCAAGACTTAGTGACTTATTAGTAAGTAAATAATTGGGGCTACATGGCCTACTGTTCTAATGACCACTTTTCAGTGAGCAAGCCTGTCCTAATGAAAATGAAATATTTGATTCAGCAGCCTATGAATCTTGTACTGTTGATAGCTGAACCCAGCATTTCTGGATGTTGACCCTTTCATGATGCCTTTTTATTATCATTCACCACTGATTGTGTTCCCACTAATTTTTAGGTAACTTAGGGGAAAAATGTCTTATGATTAAATGGCACATTTGTACTTGAACTCATCTGCAAGATATGCAGATCTTTGCAGGCTTAAACCTTAAACTTCATTATTTTCTTGGCTTTTGGACAGACCTCCAGGTCACGTACAGTAAACACGTGGGCCAGCTTTGGCTGTTAAAGGTTATGTCCTGACCTTTCAGGGACAGGTTGAGCTTTTGTGTGATCTTTTTCCTGATCTTGGTGCATACCCCCTGCTGTTCAAGTCTGGCATTTATGACTTGTCAACAGGATTCCAATTTTTCTCAGATGCATCTTTTCCTCTAAGCATGACATGCAAACCTGTTTCACTTTGTCGTGAGGTCTTAGTCTGCTTTTGTGTTCTCTTTAAACACAATAATGTTTTAAATGCACAGCTCTCCTATTAGAAAGGCAGCCAATTTCCTATGAATCTTATTTGTTCAGCCTTACTCATATGAAGTAAGTCTGTTGTCCATCCTTTTGTGACTGCCTGAAGCGTCCTGCCACAAATCAGAGAATATCTCTTTCAGACCTCTCTGTCTTCTACATCATTAAATGTTGTGGTTTGGCATCAGCTGGCAACTAAGCACCATGTAGCTTCTTGCTCACTTTCCCTAGCTCCTCACCCTGGTGGGGAGGAGAATAGGAAAGAAAAGAAAACTTTGTGGGTTCAGATCATTACAGCTGAATAATTAAAATAAATAAATACCGCTACTACTACTACTAATTGTAATGAAAAGGGGTGAGAGAGGGGGGAATAAAATCCAAGAGAAACAAGCGGTGCCCCATACAATTACTCACGACATCTAACCAATGTCTAGACCATTCCTGGGCAGCAGTCAGCAACCCCCAGCCAACTGCCCCCAGTTTATGTGCTGAGCATGACATTTGCTGGTGTGGAATATCCCTTTGTCCGGTTCAGGTTGCTTTCCTGGCTACACTCCTTCCCAGCTTCTTGTACACTGGCTCACTGGCAGAGCATGAGACACTGAAAAGTCCTTTATTTAGAGGAGGTACTATTAGCAACTAAAACATCAGTGTGTTATCAACATTATTCTCATACTAAATCTGAAACACAGAACTTCAAAGCTTTTAAGAAGAAAATTACCTTTATCCCAGCTGAAATCAGGACATCAAGTCACCTGTATTGTAACCTGTTTAATCAACCATGATTTGTCTTCTCAGAAACTTATCCTTACCTCATAGTAGCAAAGATTCAGAAACAAAATTTTCATCACTTTCCAAGCTCTGCACAATACATTCTGATGGGCTCTGATCAGGCCTCATGTCCGTCCCATGCCAAATGTAGGACTATTTCATTCCAAAAAACATAGCTAATAATTCCCCTTCCATCAGAGCACATCTTGTTGGGCCTGACAGGCTTTAATTGAAAATGCCATGGGCTAATGACTTTGCAGTAACTGTGCTCTCGGGTCTCCTCCTGAGGCCTCAGACTGTAATTAAAGATGCTCCACAGGCATTTCAGGATTGGCAGCTTGCTTGTATTTGTCTTTATTCTTTCAGATGATCTTGTATTTTGATGTTAAAGAGACACAGCAGGGATATTCTGTGTGGCCAAAGGGACTTTTTTCTGTAGTCCGAGCAGTTTAACAAGTTGAGCCTCTAAGGTTTAACCCATTCAGAAACCCCGCAACCAAGACTGTAGTGTTTTACCCTTTCAGGAATGATTCTGGGAATAGTACCAGCACACTTTCCCTAGAGGTTGGGCTAGCCTTTGAAGGATTGCTTATCATTCTTGCAGGAGCAAGAATGTGTAAGCTGAATCTGGTTCGCATGTCAACAAGCTTGACCCACAGTGTGGAGACCCTCACATAATATTCACAGCCTAAATGAGCCTCTTTGACCTCTCCCTGCTTAGCAGCATGGCTGCCTGATGGTAATCTCCCCTGGAGTTGGGATATCTCTCAAGGTTTCTACTTGTGACAGAGAGAGCTTTACAAGTGACTGATCTTTGGTAGCAAACAATATCATGCATAAACTTGCAGTATGGTAACTTTGATTCGAATTGCTAACTTTGATTTTAGTCTTGATATGTTCTGAATCAGTGTTCAAATGATGGTACTCAACAGTAAAAATGTGAACTTTGTCATGGAACTTTTTTACACCAGTTTTACAGCATCATATTAAAACTGCTTTTGCTAATAACTTTGACAGCAGTTCTTTAAGCGATCTGAATTCATGACAGGTTGAATGGAAAGGAGCAGGAAAGGGGATCTGCAGATGAAAGTTGTCTCTTGCTGTCCTCTTCAAAACCTGTGTAAATGTGTCAAGTTGGTAAATTTTAGTTTGCACATGAGTAGGTATTTCCTAGTGGTAAAAGTGTCTGATGGTTCTGTGCACACAGGTCAAAGTCTAGCCAACAGCATCTTGCCTTTTTTCTGAGGTGACCCCTCTGGGATGCCAGAGGCAGTACCTTCTTTCTTCCTAACTGCTGCAGTAAAGAGCATTTCTTCCCTCTGCTTCCCTGTGGGATTTAGGCAGGGTAGGAAGAGGGAGATATCTGATACTGTTGCAGAGCAGATGATGATAGATGATTGTGGAAAGCCTGGGATTGGAGGGAGCCCAGGGAGTAGAGGGAAAGGGGGACTGTGGATCTGCTGAAAGGCAGCTGATAGAGCAAATGACAGCTCCAGAGAGCAACTGATCCTGGGGATACTGGCTTGGTTGCAGAAGTGGGCAATAGCAAGGAGTGAGCAGAGTTTTAAAAGTACAAGGGGAAGCATGAGGTGGAGGAGAAAGAGACTGCAGTGAAGGGATGGGCAGTGAGGCTCAGATGAGCACCCAGATACACAAGTGGACAAGGCAATAGTGAAAGAGAATACAGCTGGATATGAAGGCCCAAAAGCAGTACAAACAAAAACACGAGCTCATGGACTGGATGCCATGTATTTCTCTCCAGAGATTGAGATCATAGGCACTTCTGTGTATCTGAGAACAGTATTTTATGAAATCTGCCGTTGATTAGCCAAAATTACTGTCGGTGGCATCTTCTAAGTGAGCAGATTATGTCAGGTGAGTCTGGTAACCAGGGCTGAAACTCAGATGAATCAAAAGATCTAAGCAGTAGAATAGAGTGACAGGAAGAGAAAGACACTCAGTGAAGCTTGCAAGCTGAGAAGGAAATTGATAGTGGTTATGTTCATGGCCATATGAGGATATATTCAGTGGTAGTGTTAGAATTTCAGTTAGGTGGCAGAATATACTGCCATCAGAAGCAGTGTGATTGAGCTGCACAAGAAAGTTCAATCTAGTCAGATGACCATAACAATTTTTCCTTTAGATACAACAGATATATCCTCTCATGGAGCTGTTCTTCTAAATGTGAACACTACCAAACTCACTAAGGGTCTCAGCTACATGGTTCTAAATAAACAAATGAAAGTCCTTGAGATCCTCAAGAAAAACTTGCTAAATCTCTACCTAAAATTTTCTGGTAGCTGTCCCCTTCTCAGGATCTCTGTGCAGCACTGGCCCTGCTAAACTTAAGATATAGGGTGACCTGAATATGTTATTCATGATGAGAATTGGGACACTCTCTTCTATCTGAGGAGGTGCTAGCTGGGAATTCTTTAGTTTGAAGAGCTTCTTCTCTGTACCAACTGTTCAGATACCAATAACAGATCTCCCACAAAATAAAGATTGTGTTTGGGCTACATAACCTGATTCAATGTTCTTTTCTGATTGACTGGCAGTGGGATGGATTACATATACAGTAGAGCAGAAGCTGCACAGCTATCAGTATCTCTCTGCAGTGATTTCATCTCTCAAGCTGCATACAGCTTTTTCCTTTGGTTTTACAGAGCCAAAATCTTTAATAGCAAAAACAATAAGGGATCCCATGACCTGCCAGTTTCACTGATGTGTCCCTTGTTCTCTATGCGCAGCTCCAGTGACTCACTGTGGCCATAACCTCAGTGTTTATATCTCTCTTGCTCTTCTGGCATGGTACAAAACAAACCTCAAGAATACAGCATATATTTTTCTCACCTCTAGAAGTGCTTTGCTTTCAAAGTTCTCTTTTGTTTTCGTTACCTTGCCATTGGGGCCATAAGCTATTTTGTGAAGAATTGCAGCTGATAGAGCAAATCAACTTTGTTTTTGCAAAAAACAAAGCACATATTTTAACTGCTGTTTTCTGAGTTTTAAACTCTGCTCTGTTTTCTTTGCTTTTCTGAATTATAATAAGTGATTCAATGATGAATCTACACCTAATTTAAAAGACAAGGAGAAGCTGTTTCACATAGCTCTTATTTTCCTTTTTATAATTTTTTTTTTTTTGATGGCTAATTCCAGATGGGATATGATTGCTCCATCTTTTTTTTTTTTTTTTAATAAGGATTTGATTGAGTGCATAAACTCTTTTGCAGTATGAAACATATTGGAGAAGCTTGATAACAACTGCTGCAGTATTCCTATTCAACTCAGAATGGCAATACCTTAGCTATCATTTACCGGAAGTACATTTTATAATGAAAAAATTTAATATATCAGTGTTCAAACTCTTCACAGAAAAATAAAATTATGAGACTAGGATAGGATAGGATAGGATAGGATAAGATAGGATAGCAGAGTAAAGGTGCACTTCAGGAATAAGAAATATTGTGAAAGAAATGTCATGGGCAACCAAGGCTCTTGAAAAATTGAGGTTGTGACCTGGAGTAAAATTTGGCAAGTTGAAATGTAGGAAACTCTGACAGCACAATTTGAAAAAAATAGCTGTTTTGTAGCTTGTCCCACCTGTGGCTCAGTACAACTACCTGAAAAAGAGGCTGTAGCAAGATGGGGATCATCCTCTTCCAGAGAACATGACCTCAAGCAGAACCAGGGGAGGCTTAGGTTGGATGTCAGGTAGAATTTCTTCATGGTAAGGGATACTGAGCATTGGAATGGGCTGTCTAAGGAGATGGTGGAGTCACCATCCCCAGAAGCGTTCAAGATGTGGCTGGATGTGGCACTCAGTGACATGGTCTAGTCAAAAAAGTGATAATTGATCAAAGACTGGACTCAGTGATCTTGAAGGTCCTCTCCAACCTAATTGATTTTAAATTAAAGAATTTAAAAGGAAAAAATTGAGAGAAGTTGAGCACTCCTACACACTGGCTAATCCACCATAAAAATCTCAATTTCGCTCAGAGGTAGCCTTCTCTGGAGGGATAAGTTTTTCACAGGGGCTACAGCACATATACCTCTAGAGAAAAATAGTTGATGCTGTGTCTTATATGATGCACCATGCATGAAAGCATGCAAAAAAAGCAATGTGTGAAAATATGCACAGTGCTATAGTCCAGCTATCTTTCTGTTGCTTGAAAAATGACTAATGGATAAGCATTCAACACCAGGTATTAGGAGGAAGTAACCTTCCTTGAGGGCAACAGAATACAAATTGGAATCAACTTGCTAATTTTCAGCAGTGAGATTCAATTAACATGTGGGACATAGCTTCAGTACCAATTGAGAGAGAGGGTCTTTCTGAATAGATACAGATTAGTTAAATTACAAGTTATTTAATACTTGCTAGTCAACTTCAGTTTTGTTTGCTTGTTTGTTTTGTTTTTGTCTAGGTGGGGAGGGGGAGGCTGGCAGGTTTTTTTTCCAGGCTGGTCACTGATTTTCTTCCTGCTGTAAAATCTACAGAGCTATTGCAGTAGTCCCATGTAATCTTGCCATATTAAGTGAAACCTTAATTCTTTCTTCAGATCATGGATTTAGGAACAAGGTCTTGAATAAAAGAATGAGACCCTGTTATTATGAAGGGTGTACAACTCAACAGCAATGAGGCATCTCTTCCCTTACTGGGGAGGCAAAATGAAGCTTTCTTCACTGTAAAAAGTATGTGACAAGTACAGCTGTATTTGCATTCAGAAATGGGGATCATTAAAGACCTTGGGCTGGATGCAACCCTTTGTATATCATCAGGCTGAAATTTTGAGTCTCAGGCTTGTTATATTATTGAAATAAATGGGGTCACACTGAGTGACATGTTCTTGGGCACTGGGAAGGTTTGGTCCCCAAGGACTTTATTCGCCTGTGCTAATTCTGCTTATCAATCAACTGGGAATTCACATTTAATCCTGGTGCTGAAACATTCTTGCAGGTGAATCTTAATTTGTGAGCTATTTGCATTCTCTTGTGAGTCAAGAAGTTAAACTAATTTGATATTTCACTTGCTTGATAATGAAAAAGGCTGATGAGAACAAGACAGAGTTTACAGTGGTGTGTCTCATTAAATCATTTTGCATTTCAGTAGCAGGATGGTTTATCTTTCAAGTGGTGTTTGTGATAAAGGACAGATAAAACCTGTCCAAAAATCAAAGTAAAAATGCAAATGTTCATTATTTTTTATTACAATAAAATTCAAATTTCTGCTAAGAATCATGGCTGAATGGTGCTAGAAGATGTAAAAAAAGCCTCAGATCCATCAATAAGATGTAACATTGCCAATGGCTGGAATTTCTACTGCATCACCTCATAATTTAGACTGAAAGTCCTAGACTGAAGGGAATATCTCAGTATTAATTTAAAACAGAATAATTCAATTCTAGTCTGGTGATTGTTGTGCAGAAAAGCTAGAGAACCCGAACTAGAAAAGGCAGCAAATAGTTTTGGCCTTCAGTTTGGCCAAAAAAGTTTGGCCTTCTGTGCCAGGGGGAAGTCAAGTGCATTTAACACTTCTCAGGAGAACTGGGCTTATTCTGTCCACTTTAACCACATCATTCACATCAAGTGTGGTCTCCCCAGATGCACCCAAAAAAGCCATCCTGGAGTTGGCTGTTGCCACTGGAGCAACTCAGCAAAGTGTATGTTATGGAGTCCCTTTCTTTGGAGGTCTCATGGAGTCAGGAAAGACTGGCTACTTTAACTGTCCTTGTTACACCTGCAACCTGCTCCTCACCACCATTTTCCCTTGTGATCCTCCCCTCATGACATGACAGAAGCAAATCAATTTATTACAATCAACCCCTACTCCTTGTTTGCTGCTGAACTGGTTGAAGAGAAGTGGTGTTGAAAGCAGCTATACACTGGATTCCTTTTTCCCATGGGCTGCAGAAAGTCCCACTGGGTGTGAGGTGAGCATCCCTAGGTTGTAATTTTATCATAAACCTGAAGACTGATAGATAATAACATATGAACACAATGAGGTTATTTTTATGTCACCTGAAATTAAAACAGTGTGAGGATCAAGATTTATCAGAAAAGAAACTGTAAAACCAACGCCAAAACAATCCTTCATATGGGAGTTTGATTTCCAGGTCAGCAATGTGCCTATCTGTGCTAGAAGCCTTCCTGGTCATATTCACATAATAGTCTACTTACTGCAATATACAATAATGCAATGTAAGATTCAAATGACAGAACTGTTATCTTTAGCTATAAACTCATAAATAAATTCTTTATACAACCAAATATGCTGTTCTTTTCATTGTTGCAGCTTTCTACTCTAAAGAAAATTTTTATATGCTTATTTACATAATTGTCACATAATATCACTGCTCTTGACAAGAGCAATACAAACCATTCTTCTTCAAAGTTTTTGAATAAAAAACCAATGTTATTGAAGTACTTTTATAAAAATGAACATTATCTGGAATTCAATTCACATTGATCTTTAGTATTTACTGTTTAGAGGGGGAAATTAAGGTCTTAGAAGTACCTAGTTCTGAATGTGCTCATTAAAAAGATACATAAGTCAAGCAGTTTAACACATACACACAGGTGAAAACCCCAACTCATCAACATCTAAAATGACCATTTAACACTTCATGAAACAGATGTTGTTTTAGCTTAAGGGTGAAGACAAAAAGGAGAAAAAGGACCCAATTTCTTATCAGAATATGAGTAGAAACACTCTCACGATGTCAGAGATGTGTTAAATGTTACCAGTAATGAAAAAAATACAGATCATGTACACAGGTGCCTAAATCCAGGCCGATGAATATTTGGCCATGTGTATCCTCTGTGCAGTGCTGCAGTGTTCATGAATCAAAGAATGGCTGCATCTTTGGAAAATGCTGAGTCCTAGAAATGCTAATGAGGCAGTATGCAGAAGTCATAACTGTTGCCACTGTCAAGTGGCCATGAAAATGATTATCTGTTAAGATATTGGAGGCAGAGCTACTAGCTTCTAAATTCTCATGTAACTCATCTGATTTACTAACTTGTCACTGCATCAAAATTTTTAGTTTGTCATGGCAACCTGAGAACAGAGAGGAGTAGGATGCCATCAGGCAGCAGTCATAATGCAGGCATAAGTTAAATGCCTGTAAAGTTAATGATCCAAACCCTTCATTGCAGCTGCGGGGCACACAGTGTAGCTTGGGGGAGGTGCACAGATGCTGTAAATTACTTTGGATGCCAATGCCATGACCCTGGGCCAGCTGTGTATCAGATCAGACTGGTGGCATAAGTTACAATCATATAACTGCTGCTGTGAGTGATCCTGAGTGGCTGTTGTGGCGCATGTAATGTCAGTGTCATGCTGAAGCATAGACCCCTTTTTTTTCCTTTTCCTTCCTTACTCTGGCTGTAGGGTTGAAGGCAACCTGGGAGCTGCTGCATTTTTTCTGCCCCACTAGGAAATTATCCTACCCTGAATAATCTTTCCATTGCTGCTGGCCCTTATAATTCAGAAAAATGCTGCAAGTCATCTTGAATGCATGAGACAAGCCAAGGCGATATACTTTCCCTTGCTTTGCATATTTTTCTGGTTTACATTCTACTTTATTGTAATAGCATGGACACTAATTTTGCTTTAATTGTATCTTGGATCCAAGAAAATGCTTTTAACAGTATCAAATGACTATTCACCTGGGTAAGAATGGTAACTGAAAAGCAATGTTATTGACAAAATTATCTGTCAGGGCAACAGCATCCTCTCTACAGCTTTCACAGTGTGATGTTATTAGTGCATGTGAAGGCTGCCTGCCTGCTCTGCTGCCTGCTTTTTAGTGATAAGTATTATCTATTATATTGCAGGAAATTTTGGTCAAAGCCTTGTACGTTTTGTGGTTTTCTGAATATATTTCAAGATCTTCAGGTTTTATCATCTGCAGATAATTTTTACAGACAAACAGATATTATTTTAGTGGAAGAGCACGAAGAAACACCTGCAGCCAGGAGCACTGGCAAACAGAAGTTTGGAGGTAGCAAATGAATCATGTGAAACTAGGACAAACCTAGCAAGCAACAGACACTGTTCATCTGTGCAGTAAAACCCACTTACTTTAAGCCACAGCTGTAAAGTTAATGGAGTTTTGGTAAACTGCCACTCCCTGGGGATGACAATAAGTTTATATGTCTAGATTTCTTACATTCTCCTCTCCTTAACCTGGTAACCTAGGTTGCTGAAGTACTTTTAACACTGCCTTCCTCTCATTTTTTTTTTCCACGGAATATGCCAAGACCTCTCATAAAGCAGTCACTATATTAGGAGACAGAGACTCACAAAGCCTGGGTAAATGTCAGTGCCGTGGAACAACTTTCACCCCTGAAAGGTCACAGACTGCAGTTCCAGCATATTGTGGTCCAGTCAGCAAGCAACCAGTCAAGCATATAAGTTCAGCATAATACCACATTATTACATTTATCTGGCCAGCATTAAATGTGCTGCAGCCTCATGCTTTGTTTTCCTTGACTTTGAATGAATGAAGCAGCTTTTGTAGGGCATCCTAAAGCTGTTCATTCAAAGATTAGAAAAAGGTCATGGTGTCTGATGGGGGATTTAGACTGAGTGGAAACACCTAACACCAAACTCATGATCCTCAAACCCTCATCCAGCTTCTCTCTAATCTTCACCATTTACATTTGCTAAATACTTAGAATAGAACATTACAGTTACCTGGTGGCACGATAGTTGTGGCGGGAACAGGGAGCTCCTGGGACAAGCTTACATCTTCTGAACTCTGCCTTTTCCTCCTGTGTCCTCAGAAAGTACTTGCAGAGAACTGATTCTTATCTTAGACAATTCCACCTACAAAAAGCTGTACCTCGAGAGAACTTGTTTGATTGGTTTGTTTTGAGGGTAGAAGGAAAAGGGTCTAAGAACTCTCCAGGTTGCAAATCCCAAATGGAAGACTGTGCTGTCTGGTAGTGCTGGGGCACTAACTCAGTGTAAGCCCTTTCTTCAGGACCTCTTCCCCTTAGGCTGCTCTGTGCTTGGTATACTGTTTCTTGTGGGTCCAGCTGTCTTGCACTGGGATGCCTAAAGACTAGGTGCAACACTGCTTAGGAGTTTGATTCCTAAATTCTTCTGGGACTGGTTGCTGTTGACAGGAAATATTTTGAAAGTCTTAATTTTCTTATCTGTTTTAAAAATTTGACAATTTGTCAATTTAAAAAAAATATGCCAGGGACAGGTGTTTACTTTGCTAGAATTTACATATATGTGCACATACATGTTGTTTTAACCAAACAGCAGCACTAGGAAGACAGCGGGGGTGTATGCTACTAGACCCTCCCTGCTCTCACTGATTGCACATTACATTACAGTGGAGATTATATATTGATTCCATAATATTTTTGATAACATTTTCACAACCAGTATGAACTAGAAGACTAGTGATAAATCACTCATCTGATGATTGCTCAGTGCTAATGACTTCTTTTCCTCGGATGATTATTCTGTTGGACATTGTTGTACAACCTGTAAAAGTTTCTAAAGCTGTGTTTTGTGTGTGTGAGCCAGCACTTCATTGAAGGGCTCTGCAGGTTACAACTTTGCTGTTCCCTAGGGCAGGCTGCCGATCTCTGCCTTCATTTTTCTGAACATTATCAGAACATCTAATTTCTATTCCGCTTTAGGGTCATGCTAAGTTACCAATTTTAAACAGTTTCTGTGATGTTGACAGTTTTAATTTGTTCTACTTGGTATGTTAGTAGGCCTATTGTTTTTTCAAAGTAGATTTTTGTGTTTCTGAAGGAGACAGATTCTGTATTTTCTCAATGCAATGCGATTTGTACCCATATTGCAGCTCCAGACATTTCCTTAAGGGCAAGTCTAATTGAAGTTGCTTGATTTCTGCTACCAATCAGAGTTTTTTCAAACTGGGTTTCTTTTCATCTGTAATGCTTTAAGCTTCTCCTGTATTAGCAGGCTCACTCAGGTGTAACATTTTCTCTGAATCTCTCTGCTTGACCACAGCCCTCTGGTTCACTTTAGTCAGTCTCCCAGCTAACATTTAAAAAGCACCTGATGAGTTCCGAGACTGATTAATACTTATGAGAATTTACTTGTCCTTTCTTAAAATGATTGCATCTAAATTAAGCCATAAATCTAGCTCTGACTCACCTTTCAGCAAGTTATGCCTTAGCTGGACTCCCAGCTGAGCAGGACAGGATTTGGGGTGGATGCAAGGACCACAGTATGGATCGCTGCTGTTCAGTAGTCATTTAAGGCTCTTTTTAGTAGCCTTTTAAGTTAATATTTCAAAAGTTACTAAGCAAATCATTTTATGGATCTATGTCCCCTTTTTCTTGGGAGAAGAAGAATTTGTTGTTAGTTTCAACTGTGCAGTGTGTTATGCAGGGGGAAATGTAAGTTTGTATGTGCTTGCACTGGAATGAATAGTTTGTAAATGAGAGGAGGAAGGTGGAAATTTTCATGGTATGTATTATTTGAGGCTTTTACTTACCTCTTTGATTTCAGCAAATTGACAATTTCTTGACATTCATGTATCTCTTCTGTATCCAAGCATTAATGAAACTATGATAAATTTGATTATTTCATCATTAATAATATAATCTGTGGCCTTTGGACCTTAATGCAATGTGCATTTTAAATATTTTCTTTGTGATAAATTTATGTTAGCCTTTTATTGTAGGTATATATCAAAATGACTTTTTTTTTTCCAAGTGAATCACTAATCATGCAAAGCTTTTTTTTTTCTCAGCAATCAATAACCTGTTTTTTCCATTTGGTTTTCCAAGTACACACAAGACTTTTCTTCCCTCCATTTCCTCTTTCAACATTTTGATTTTTTGCATTTTAGTTGAATTTGGATGTGCCTTTACTGAACAGCTGTCAGGAGAGGCAAGAGAGACTGATGGTTGGACCAGGAAATGTGCACCAGTGTCTTCAGCTTCCCTACCATGAGCAGTCTTTGCAGTTAGGGAAACCTCTGCCCCTGTCTTCCCTGTCCTTCCCCCCAGCGCCATTTTTTTCCCATTAGGAAAGGCACTTAAGGAAGAATGCAGGCAGTGAAATTTGGTCCCACAGAGGAAGGGGGAGGATGGAATCAATGACAGAGATGATCAGGGTGGTTGGCAGGAGAGCTGTTGCTTGCAATCTCAGTGTGGGGGTATGTTCTAGCTGCAAAATCCTACCAGACCAAACCAATATTTACTTCTTACTACAGACTTTAAGTCCAATAGGTGGAGGATTTATGTCTCCTCACTGTAATGCAGTTTCCATATGCTGAACCATTGTCCTGGGTACTGAGTGTGTAAGGTAAATTCCAAGTTTCCTGCAAATTGTACAAGGTCTGCATTGGCATCTTTGATTTGGAGATAGGGAAATCAAACAGAAAAAATTATTTACTTGCGGGAACACACATGAGTGAAGTAGTAACTGTAGAAAAATTCAAGCACACCCACTGCTCAGTTTTATCTCTAGTTCATTTATGCTTTATTGTATCAGTGCATACAGAGACTTAAAAATTAATTTCTTTTGCGAAAAAAAATTTGGATACTAATCCAGACCTTTACTAGGTAAGTATAGATGTTGTGAAGGCAAAGCCTTCACAAATATTTTAGGGTGGCTCAGCAGCAGCTAGATCATTGATGAGGAATTAGCTGATACTTAGACATTGTGGAAACAGTCTAGATCCAGATGCAGAGCTAACACAGGCCCACACAACTCCATTGAAACCACACTCCCTGAGAAAGCTCAGCATTGCAGTATTTCCCTAAGCAGTAATATATACCAGGTAGAGTATTTCAGAAATTACAGTATTGATATTATGAACAAAACTGCAATTCATAAATCAATATTTTTAGTTCTTAATAAAACATTATATGCATAAGGGTCCAATTTTGCACCATAAAGAATGTTCTATTTTGAAAGTATTTTTTAGTGTGCAGTATTTTCATCCCATATGTAACATTATAAAATTTTACAATTAAATAAAATTATGCATATAAAAACATAATTTTTATTCAAGATTTAAACTGAAAATAGTAAAAAAGACAAAGATTGAGAAATGCTATTACTTTTGCTCCTTGTAAATACAAATTTATGTAAGGAAAGCTTTACCCCACAGGGTTGATGAACTTTGAATGTATTATTATGGGAAAGAGAATTCCTCAATAGAAAATGAGCATTCAAGATAAGTTCCTGAGGATGCATTTGGATCCTGGTAAATTTTTGCTGATAAAATTCTATCTATCGTGTTTTTATCCAAAATAATGATGCCTTGTTTCATTTTTAAGTTGTTCATTAAATCATTGTGTGCTAGAAATGTATGGAACTGTTGCAGTTTATTAAATCCTGCTATGAAAGATTAGAATTGTTCTGCATAAGCCTCAGGAGACCTGGGGTAGTTCATGAAGCATTTTATATTGAATTTTTCATCCATTAACTAATGAAATAGATGTACTAACAGACTGCTAGCTGTGTTAGAACCTCTCAACTCCACTAAGATGTAAGGGAAAACTGTCGTATACTTATTTTCTTGACAAAAAAGTTTTCAGGGGGTTCAGCTTTCTCATTTACACTACCTTCTAGCAAAGAAGAATACTTTCATAATGAGTATTTTATACTTTCAATACAGGGTAGCTATACTACTACTGCCAGTGTCATGAACAGTGAGAATAAAGAGTATCATTCCTCAAATGACACTGAAAAGGATAGCTATTTTTTCTTCCATTGAGCAGAACCAAGTAAATTTTTTCTAGAAAGGCTCTTTGCCATTAATATATACTTTACATATAGTACAGCTGTTTTAAGACACTGAAACTATTTATGACACATTTATTCATTACTGTGTGGTAATCAGCATGGTTTTATTGGGTCAGCACACCAAATTGCAATGTATATTAGTTTGTTTACTTTTAAGAGAGTTTGGAATGGAGATTTTATAGTCAGAGATACTAATGATAATACAATTTATAAGCGTTTACATCAGATGTTGACATTTTAAATCCATAGTCCAAATTTATTAATTAAGTCCAGCAGCAGAGCATTATATTCAGCTTACTGTTGACTCCTAGAATTTATTGAAAAATGATCTTGCTTCACCTGATGTATCAGAAAGAGTTTGCAGAGAGCTTTTCTGCTGCAGATTTGTACCACAGATTAAAAGAGAAGGAACTGTTTAAAATGCCATTAAAATTGAGCAGTAAATCTTTCACTTTAAAAAAGAGAGGAGGAGGAGATCTCATTTCTAATTTCTCATCAAAGGTAGGCAACTAATTAGTCTCACTCCAATTAATACTTGGGTTATATAAAAAATGATTGATTCTGTCTAGATTTTTATCCTTTGAACATATGGCAACAAGGAACATGGAAAGTTTTCATCTGTCATATTTGTGCTTGTACCTTAAAGTGCGAATATATGGGCTATGCACAGGCAGTGGTCTAGTATTTTGGCTGCAGAGATAAGTGCAAGCTATTCAATCACTTTTATTTCCACTGTTTACAGCTGATAAAGAACAGATCTTGGCCGTGCAGAAAGCATGTTGATCGCCTGTATCGTGTACAGATGGCTTTTGAAAGTGTATCCAGACTGGTGATTCCAGAGCAGAGCTGAGACTATAACAATAACGGTGACGTGTAAAATTTAGGCTCACGGTAAGATGTAGAGTCTTAACAAAAAATGGCCTTCTAAAAAAACCAGCTTGCTTGTCTCAATATCCTACATCTAGTCCCCTAATGCTGACTACTCACTGCACTCTTCCTCCCCCTTTGCCCAGGTCCTGCTTGCTCCCCTTCTTTTAAGTCTGTTGTTTGAATTTCCACTCCCATGCACAAGCATACCCTGACACAAGGTCAGCCAGGGAAGGCTTTGGTACTCCAACCTTTCTCACATAAAACAGGTTCCATGTGCTCTGCAGAAATTTCTTACCCAATACAAGCTTGTCTGGAGTTATATGAAAGCAGACCCAAGGGAAATGGGTGGAACAAAAGCACTTGCTGAAAATGACATATGGGATGATGGAGGAGAAGGGTAATGGTCAAGCTCAGCAGCCCAGGAACATGAACTTTTGCACAATGTCTGGGACTGCTCACTCATAAAGCTCAGCCTGCCAGCTGGTAGAAGGAGTGCCAGAGAAAATTATGCAGTAAAGTTGTTATTTGTGCTGTTTCTAACAGACTAGTTACTAGTCTCTCCATTTTGGGGAAAATTTTACTCTTCTCATCCTCAGCCCCTCATTTGAGAGATGGTGATTTAGAAAAGGAGTTTGCTAACCTGAATGTTAATTTACCTTAGGAAAAGTCAAATATGAGTAGCTTGAACCATTGGATATTTTAAGCTCTATCATGTTCATTATAGGTTAGAATTTCTCCTGCTTGTAGAGAAGCTTTTTCAGGAATAGAGGGAAGATCTCTGACAAGAAGGATGCACAACCAAGTTCCCTAATTAAATGAATGCTGATCTTAGCATACTGTCTTCTCTCACTTTCAGTTGCTTTTTATGAGCTCTCTGCCTTGGTCTCTCTCTGCATCCATTTACCTTTCTTTCTTCCTTTTCTTTTTTTTTTTTTTTTTTTTTTTTTGTTTTGTTTTGTTTTGTTTCTTTCCTTTTTTTTTTTTTTTGTTTTCCCTACCAAAAAAAAGGAGAGATAATGAGACTATTTTCCAAGGAACTGAGTAGATCAAGTGCAAATTTTTATATACAGAAGAGCTGGAAGGTGAGGAGGTGCAGACAAATGCAAGTTTCTCAGGGAGCACTGGTCCACTGCAGACTGTTACAAGCACCGTGTCAACCACCTCAGTGGTTTTCTGCATTTCCGCTGTTCAGGAATATTTGCTGGCACAGGTCACAGCAGCACATACTGCAGCTCTTCACTGACTGCCCCTGTACTGTCCTGCCACAAAGGGAAAGTATTACTGAAGTGTGGACTTACCTCAGCTAGATTTCTTTCCTCTTCCATATTTTTCTCTTCCACATGTATGTGCCATGCAGAGGTAATATAAGGGCAGGCTGTCACTTAAACGCAGCTGCTCCTCGAGCCAGCAAAACTGCTGTTAGGCACTATTACTAGTTAGTCACTCCCTGTTCAATGCCATCTTTCCAAAATCTAACCTGTCTCAAAATATCTTTTCTAGCACCATGATATTAAGAATGCACAGAAAATGAGGCAAAAGTAATTAACTCATCCTGAAAAAATAATACACTGCATAATTTGAGCAGTATTTAACCGATCAATGTTACTTCTGTAAGCATTTTGTAGCCCTGGCTTGTAAATTAAATAAATTTCTGATAAAGAAGTATGTAGAAATCCAATATAATTTCTTCACTAGTTCACATACTTTACTAGAGAATTATTTTTTCTATAACAAAGCATATTTTCTGCAGTATTGAACTACATCCTTCTTAATGGGATCTGCCTCTTTCAGGTTTGTATGCTTACTTGACTGGGTGGGTTGCCTGCTTGAGAAAGGGAGCTTTTTTGAATTATGAAAACAAGAAAATCTCATATCCACAAACTGCTCTCTATGATATTTATGATACGGTATAAATGTTAACAGAAGAATTACTAATTTACAAACATAATTATGAGTAACTATTCAGGTTTTTGTTTTCTCAGTAGTTCATCAACTAGCAATAAATCTTATATTGTTCTGGTCATTCACCTGAATATGAGAAGAGAGTATTTCAGTGAACTGGGTATGAAACTACTGTCCTTTCTATTTTTCCAGTCTTCCAAAGTACTTCTGCTTTTGCAAACTGCACCTTGAATGGCACCAACTGTGAGCAGTTTGTTGCTCTGTGATGAGGCACTTTGCTTTCTTGGACTTTAGGGAGCTTCAGGAGCCAGATCCTCAGCTGGTGTGAATTTATGAATATATGAATAGTGTAGAAATAAATACACTGCCATTTAGGCTGCCTGCTGGTGTTCCCTTTCATTCCTTTAGAGTGATGTGTGTCATCCCACTCACATAAACCTAGCATGGCTGATGTTATTCAAGATGTTATTTGCAAAGCAGAAGGGCTCTGCTCTCTGTAAGGGAAAAGGAGCAGTGGGCCTCCATCCAATTCATTCTCTCCTCCACTAAAAAGTTGTTCACAGACTATTGGTTCAAGAAAATCACCACTTCCAAATTAGAAAGCAATAAGCTGCTATTCAAGGGCACGTAAGTAAATTGAAAACAATGGAATTATGTTCCTTTACTCTGTTTTTAAGGGCATATTTTGAACACTTGACCAAGATTTTATTTTTCTTACACTGGTTTCTACTGAAAATAACTTGTGTTCCTGGTGCCCACCAATTAAGTTCAGGCCTCATTACGTGCCATACATAGCAGTGTACTGGCCCTGGATACAGAACTCCAAGGTATATGAAGTAGGTTTGCTGATCATACTGAACTGGGAGAAGCTGTTGACTCCCTCGAAGACAGAGAGGTCCTGGGCAACAAGGTCTAGGTGACCCTGCCTGCCCACTAGGTGACCTTCTAAAGCCTCTTCCAACCTCAGATATTCTGTGTTTGTACATAACACACTCAATAATAGGGAATTAACAAATGCGTGACACTATTTTACTGAACAAAACACCACCACCTAAATATCTTCTTGTTGCTAGGGTTATAGAAATGTTCAAAAGACAGCAATCATGACATTTATTTATATCACAGCTGTAGAAACAAGTGTCTACAATTAATTGTATTTTCCTGTCTGAAGGACAAATTAAAAGAATATCCTATATTATAAAAAAGCCTTGGGTTACATCTAGTGATTGTACATAAATGTGGTAAAAATAAAACCAGCTTTTTCACATATTTTTTTTTCTTTTCAGTCTTTGATTCCTGTAGCTATTAACACATTCAAAAGGTATCAGAAGTTTAATGGATGTTTTTTCAGAGTTTTTATTCCTAAAGGATAATTAAAATTATTTTAATTCTTCTCTTCACTAGACATGCCTAAAATGAAATTAAAGAAAGCATATGAACATTCTTTCAAGGCTCCATTAAGATATAATATTTGTTCAATGAAACAGAACCCTTGCTTTAAAAAAACCCTTTAATTCCTCTGTTCTTTATTGGATTATGCATTTTTGGATTATGCAATATTTGTATTGGTATTGTTAGGGGAATAACTGTTTAATTTTTTAAACTGATTGGTAGATACTCTGCGTCTATGTCAACTGCTCAGAGAATACCCCCTGGAGCTAATTAAAAGAGGCAAAATAAACCAACGAGCAGCCTAGTTTCACCTCAATTGTTATAAAAGGGTTTGGACTCTGGTAAAAATCCACAGTAAAATTTACCACGTAAACCTATTACATAAGTCTACCACAGAAAAAGCAGGTGTTGGTAAACCAGAACTTGCAACAGTATCAAAAGCAAATTTGTAGATTTGTAGAGGTATAGAAAATGTAGTCATAAGTTAACAAAAAACCTCCTATGAATCTCTTGAAAGAAAAAAATCTTTGCAATATGCCATATTATGAAAAGAAAGACTAGTTTTCTATTGTAATACATTAATATTGTAATATAGAGGAATCAAATGCGTGAAATGGATACTACGTGCAAATAGGGCACAGAACAGAGGACCTTAAGCTGCAGAATTGAAAATTCGGAGTCAGCAGAGAGACAGGAAAAGCTGAGCCTGCAGAAGACTATGAAAGAATCCCAGCTAGCCCTGCACATCTATAGGTGTCATGCACTCTAGGTTCTTGTAGCCATTGTGGCAAAGAAAATCTTTAAAGAATATTTGAAGAAAGATAATACAGGTATGAGGATGACTTTTGAGCCATTTTCTATGCTGATTTCGATCAGTCATGGCAAGCTAAACTCTCAGTCCTGTGCTGTCCTCTCTCCTAGGACTGTGAGCTGATATCAGAGCTAAATGTTGTTCATGCTCCTCAGTATTTGATGCCATTGTACCAAAATCATGTGATTGCCAGGTATTCGCACAGACCACTGATTTTCCTGAGGGCTTAATTTTAGAAATATATTTGTTCCTGTGTATTTGTGTATCTATATAGAAAAATGTATACTGAACATTCTTGTCCCTGCAGCTTATCTTTCACACAACCAGACAGATTTGTTTAAAATTGCAATCCCCCAATTTCCAACATGTACAAGTCTGCTGTGATTCTCTCTGTGGAGCACTGCTATGGTTCCTGTGGTCCCAGTGGGTTCCATAACTTCACGTTTCTTTGGTCTCACTGTCTTGCTCTGTAGGCTCCAAATCTGGTCTTCTCAGCACTCTAGTTTGCAATCCAGCTACCCTACTGCCTGGTTCCAATGCTCACCCTGGCTGCTCTGTGGGTATCTGTCATCAAGCAAACCTTTTCACGGTCAATTTGTAGTACAGCAACAAAACAGAAGGACTGCCAAAAGGTTTATAGGACAATTACTCTTTAATTTTGGTGGCACAAATAGTGTGTAGGTCTGTAAAAAAAGAAATAAACCACTTATATATATTGCTTGTTATACCCAACTCTTAGAAATAATCTCTGGCATATGGTCTAAGACTTCTGGAGTGTCTTTTCCTAAGTGTGCCCTATTTTTCTGGTATAAACTCACAGAGTGCTTCCTCCCCCCTCTTTTGTTTTTTTCCTATTTGTCCCCTTGTGTTTGTTCATTCCTAGCTGAATGAATAATAGAAGCAAACTCTCTCTGCCACAAGAGCAGGCTCTTATGATTCCTTTCCCAGTTCTGTGGTTTCAAAGTCTGCACTCATATTTAGTTTTTATTGGATGTCTAAATTGTGGGATTACGTAGACATAAAACAAACTGCTTGGAAGTGGTTTGGCAGCAAAACACATCACTAAATGAGGACTAATTTACTCAAATGAGAAAAAGAATATGTTAGTACACAGATGCAATATGTGTTGTGGATTATCTGTGATCTTAATTTTACCACAGCTCATCTGCTTTTAATCTTTTAGTCAAATTTAGACAAGAACAGTAGAATTGGCTTTACTTATTTGTATATACTAGTTTTACACAGATAGGCATATTGAAACATGTGCAAGTGTCAGAGACTGAACTATTAAAGTCTATGGCTTAAACATTTTCTTAAAGGACTTCTAAAACTGTATTACAAAAACTGCAGAGAAGACCAACACACCCTGAATGGGGCCCTGACTGAGGCCTTACACTGCTCGCTGATGAAGATAAGGTAAAGTAACAACTCAGGGCTGGGGACATTCACAAAGCACAGGCTTAACACCTCCAAGATGAGGACCACAGCCCCAGGGCTATCAGCTGCCAGGCTCACACAGACCCTCCACCAAAGGGGAGGGGGAGGAGAGGCTTTGGGTGTGTGTTGGAAAAGCCTCTGGTCAGAGGCACAGTGACTGCCCATCCTCCACTGTGCAGAGGAGCCCAGCTGAGGGGTCCTCACTGTGGGGGAAGCTTATCCACATCAGAAGGGGGTGACATGGCCCATCACAGGGGCCCCGCCCAAAGGGGTCCCCAGACCCTGCACCAGAGCACCAGAGATGATGCAACAGACCCTCAGTGTTGCAAGGGACAGTGTCAAGCCAGCCCCCGCAAGGAGAGACACGTGGGCGTTCCCACCTGGCCCAAAGTGTATATTAATCCACGGGATTCTGTACTCTTCGGCGTGTGGTGTGCTGGCGTGTGGCGGTGTGTGGTGGTGTGGCCACGGCGGTGACGGGGGACCCTCACCACCAGCAGACCAGATGGAGGAGAGCAACGAGACATCGCTGGGACCCTCGGATGGGTGATATGCTTCCACCTAACCCCTGTCCTTCTCCCCACCCCCCGCACACACTTCTTTCTCAATTTCATTCTTTTTCTTTCCTTCTCTTTGCCTCTCTACTATTAAATAAAACACCTCCATTTTTTGGCATTGACATCTAACCTCGTTTGGTTTTAATCTCGTTTCTGGGAATATTTTGAACCTTATAAATTCTTTCTGGTTTATGCACGGAGACTTAACTTGCTTTGCTTTTCTGGGTTTAAACCGGGTCGTAACAGCGAGTCCTCACAATCTTCTCAGCCTGAACAGATATGATGATACGGTGTACAGACCTGTGCATGCTGTTTGCCACTTGCAGGCAGTGTCTGTTGAAACAAATTATTTACTTGGATTAACTCGTCCCATGGCATCAAACCAAACAGGCAAACCAAGTCACTATACCTCATAGCTGCAATACAGAGCTACATAGTATTTCCACAATGCTTTTAAATATATGATGATATTTCATTGTTTATTTTGTCTGCTCTAAGCAGCAACTGAGATTTAGTGTTATTTTTGTGGGAGAATGCATTTTTTTATAGGAGCCTTTTGGATAAACATATGCCTGTCTTTTTAGCTTTACTAAGAATGTTGGACAGGTCTGGTTATAAAATATTTATTCTCTAGCACTTTCAGTTTATAGTCATTATTTCAGTTATATATTACCCTCTTCATGCACTTAACTGCTTTTGTGTTTTTGTCTTGTGACAAAGCCCTGTGAAATATTTTTGTTGACATTAATTAAAGAGCTGAGTAAGTTTGGATGTTTATGATAAAATATTCAGAAGACAATGGGAACTTGGCCTTAAGTGCTGTAGTTTTTACTCCACATCTTAGGATGACCAGATGTTCTCATTCCTAATGGAGTGTTCATTATTTGTTATTGCCACTTTTTCAAGTTTTATTGAATGTATTTCTGAATCAGCAGCTGTCAATAAGCCTTAAAAGAGTTATTTCTGTGGAAGAAATCTTAACATTTTTGAAGACAGTAACTCTTGGGACCGTTGAGACCTCACTGGTTTTCAGCAATATTTCTGTCTCTTAGGAATACTGTGTAAACTTTAGGACCAGATGATTATACTTCTTCTGGAAGCCAATGAAATACAAGCGACAAATAATAACTACAGCGGCTTCCCTGAAAATGCACTGCAAAACAAAGAAGGCTAACTTTTCCATTCACTGTACTTCAATAAAAAAAAATCTGCAGAAAGTCCTTGAGCATTACCAAGGCTTCAATGCACACTAATTTTTGGACTCAAACAAAAGGTCAGCTTTAAGCACAGACCCACAGGCAGTCTCCAAGAGCTTCTGAGCTTACTCCATGCCTGCAGTTCAAGGAGATGATGCAAAGATCACAGCTGGGAGCAAGGTTTTGCCTCCAAGCCATCCAGCCCCACTCCCTAAACTCTAAACACTACAACACTAAGTGACAAAGAGTAGATCTCTTGTTCCTTGTTTCCTGCCCTTTACGGACCATGATTATTTGATTGGTTAAAAGTAGAAGGCTGATCCTTAGAGAGGTATTATGGGAAGAAAAGAAGCCAGTGTTTACAGAAAAAATATATGCATAAATTAAGGTATAATTAGAGAAGCTTCATTGAACCTTTCTCTACTGTTTCTGTTTGTCAGGGTAAGCTAGACATCTACCATGCCAGGTCTTTCCAGTTGGCTGTGTGTGCTTACATGCGCTACGCTGTCATAAGGCAACATCCACTGGAATTTTTGTACAATCTTTAGAACAAATTTCCTATACTGAGAAAGAAACCAAAAATAGCTCTGCATAAAATAGGAACATCTCCTAACTGTGTTACTGATACTACTTCCAGCAAACTGTAGTGAACACCCAATCAGATCACTGATCAAGTGTGCCCTTGTTGCACATGTGGGAGATCTGAGATTTCAAGGATCTAGATCCATATCAGAAGCCTCTGGTCTGTGGCAGATTGGCCTCCACTGGCAGCTAAGGCCCTGTGTGGCCACTGCCCTCCCTCCCTCTCTTCCCTCAATGGGGCAGAGGAACAAATGGGTAAAAGAAGAGTGAGAAAATTCATGGGTTGAGATAATGACAGGGACATAATTTAGCAATTACCCTTGTGGGAAAAACAAACTCAGCTTGGGAAAATTAATTTAATTTGTTGACAATTGGTATGAATATTTAATTATTAACTTGGGTATTGGAAATTAGCAACTAGACCAAGAAACGAACATTAAAGCAGTTAGGGAAAACACTACTCCTCTTTCCCCAGTTTCAAAGGACAGCTCCTCTTCTCTCCCTTGTTATTGCAGCAGGCACCCTCTGTCCCTTCCATGACAGACTAGGTGTTGCAGGATGGTCTGTGGTCTGGATATTTTGGGGTTTTTTTTCCCACTTCATACTTCTCGTCCTTTTTTTTGATGTTTCTGCCTTGTGACTAAACCCCGTGAAATACTTTTGCTGACATAATAACAGAAAGAGCTAAGGAAGTTTGGATGTTTATGATAAATCTGTGCTGCTGTGCAGGTCTTCCATGGCTGCAGTCACTTTGGGAATGCCTGCTCATTCTCTCTTTTTCCTCCTGTCCTCACCTCACAGGGCTGTTTCTCTGACTTTTCCCCCTCAATCCTCACTACCTGTGTATCATTTTTGCCCTTTTTAACACACACTTTGCCAGAAGCGCTCCCACCTCATCCGTGGGGCTTAGCAGTGTCTTGTATCAGGTTGGCTGGAGCTGGCTGGAATGGGCTCTGTCTGGCACAAGGCAGTCCTGGCCTCCCCTCACAGAGCTCCCCTGCACCCTCTGCTCCTGCTGAAGCTTGGGCATGCAACATACATACATATATACATACACATAAAGTTATCCTAAAAGTGCGAGAGTCTCCTGTTCGCATTTCAGTTGAGGACACTGAGATGCTGAGTACCATATGAATGAACTTCTAGACTGGTTTTAAAAATAGAAATGCATAGAAGTTGAATGCTTTGGTGTTTACCAGTCATCTCGAAATCACTATACTACAGCTGCAGGCGAAGGTGCCTCTTAATACACCGAGATCAGAGCTGAACTTCAGAGAGAATGTTTCGAATGGCATTGGTATGTTCCAAACTCAAAATCAGTTCTTTAAAAGTGTATTAACACTGGATCAAGGTGAATTTTAAACACAGGGAAATTCAGATATGTGGGGCAACCCCGATTTAATAGAGAGACTGGAAACTTTTCTCCTAGATGTTGTGTTGTTTCTTGGCAGAGTCCTTCCTCTAGTCTTTTCAATCTAGCTTTTATCAGTGGCTTTCTTGAAAAAATACCAAGAAGTATCCTGTGGATGGTTAAGAAAATATTCTTTCCATCACCTCAGAGCCTTGGATGTTAACCCCTGCTGCTGGCAGTATTGAGTCAGTCAATGTGCCATCTTCTCCAAAAGTAGAGCAGGTAGTAATTTAGATAAGTTATATGTAATTGTTCTTACTGGCTAAAACCAGAAAGATTCAAGCCAATATTAGAGACTGATAAACTAAAGACTACTACAACAGTACAACAGATTTATGGAAGCACAGCAGCACAGAAAAATCAAGGTTGAAAAGGACTGCTGGAGATAATCCTCTCCAAGCTCAAGCAGGGCCAAAGCAGGGTGTCCAGGACCGTGTCCAGTTGGGTTTAAGAACAGAGACTGTGCAGCTTCCTTGGCCAATCTGTTCTGCTGTTTGACCATCCTTGCAGTAAAAAGGAGATTTTCTGTGCCCAGGTGTAATCTCAAGTGTTTCGGTTTGTGCCCATTGCCTCTCTTTCTGCCAGTGGAAATTATTGAGAAGAATCTTTGCTCCTTCTCATCAGGTATTTATGCACAATGATAAGATCCCTCCTGAGACTTCTCTTGTCATTCCCAGATCTCTAAGCCTCTCCCTATGTGTCAGGTGCTCCTCATACGTCAGATGCTTCAATTATTTAATCACCTTCGTGACTCTGAGGTGTACTTACCCTATCATGTCCATACCTTTCTTGTTTGTTTCCCACCCCTGCTCAGTTGGGTAACGTCTCAGTGGTTCATGCAGACCTGCTGTCTTTTCTTGATTTCCTGTTTGATTGAGATTTAGAACTTTGTGAAGAATTTTAGTGCTTAAAAATATTATTATAACCCTATTGTAAGAACTGCTTTTGGATGGATTATTCTTATTTATATTGATAATTGTGTGGTATGATTTGTTATCCAATGTCAAAATAATTAAAAATTTTGACCCTAGAAATAACAGGAGTTCTATCAGATGAATTAAAGGCACGTCTGCTCCAAATCTCTAAATTTACTTTTTATTTGTTGCAAATAACAGAAGTCTACCCTTGGACTATCACTTCAGTATTTATTTATCTAACATTTTCTTTTTGATAATGAAGAAATTTAACAGGCAAGTCCAGCCATGACATGACTATTGGTGGAAAAATAAGCAATGAGGACTGCATATTCTCATGCAGAAATAGAACTGCCAAGGTAAGTGTTCAGATGCCCTAAAAATGCACTTAAATGCTGAAAAATAAGTTAGTCTAGGTAAGAAATGAAGACAGTCTGCAGGGGAAGAATGTAAATCTTGGAAAACAAAACTTTAAGATACCCAGAGTAGCCATCTCCTCATGTCTTCCACAGTGTAATGCTGGGGGCAAGGAGAGGTAATGTGATCCTTGTATAGGTAAAGAGTAGAAATAGGGTCATGAGCTTGCCTGTAGCTGCACCACTGTAAAGGCTGAAATGATAATCCATTGCATCTGCCTCTGTAATTTAAGGGGGATGTATTGAGACAGCTTGAAGGAAGGCACTCAAAGTGATCTATGAATTGCAAAACAATGTGAGACTTACAGCGCTCAACGCTTTGAGCTTGTTGAAAAGCAGGCTGAAAGATCATTTCACACATAAATGAATCTGATGGGTGGAAACTTTCTAACATTCCTAGAAGAAGTCAAAACAGGATTCAGAGACGGGCTGTTAATGTTAGAAAAAATCAGCCTTATGGTAAGATGAATTTTACTTGCAGTGAAAGTAATTAAACATTGGGGAGATGCTGGACTCACCATAGTTCAGAGAAATATTAGTGAGTTGGGAGAATAAAAAAAGAAAAAAGAAGGCAAAAAAAATAAAAAAAAAGCTTTACTTCACCTTTTGAGAGCATTCATATTGCCCAAAGAAAGGCAGCTCAGTGCTGGGACACGTGGTACTAGAAAACACCATTTCTAATATTTTCTCAAGGGTTTGCAGGAAAGTTTTCCTCTAGGCACAATCAAGGAAGTTTTTTTTGTGTTTGTTTGTGTGTTGTGTGTTTTAGTTTTCTTTTTTTTTTTGTGGTTTTTTTTTTGTGAGTTGAGATTGGGGTTTTTTTGTGTTCGATTTTGTGTGGTTTTTTAGTTGTTTGTGTGGGTTTTTGTTGCTGCTTGTGTTTTTTTCTAACTTTATTTTTATTTTGTTTTCCTCACTCTTACCTCAGAGGTGACCAAGACAGGGTAAGGCAGTGCCCTGAGGCCAACCATGTCACCTGTCTGGGGAATAAAACAATCATTTGTGTTAAGAAAAGTACAGGCTGAGCAACTGTCAAAACTAGAGGTTGAAAGAAGTATTTTTGCCATTCATATTCAGGGGGCTGCAGACGTCCTTCTTTTTTTCCTCCTTGGTAACCTGAAGCAGAGACTATCTGACTACCCTCTGTTTTGTTCTCTGCTACTCTGGGGCCCTGAAGTGATACTGGGCTTCCCTGCTTCATTGCAGTGCTATGCAATAGTCTCAGCCTCTATGAAGTGAAATGTTTTAACACAAAACATTTGGGATTTTTTTTGGTACTAATAAAAGGGCTGCTGGGTGAAAACAAATGGTCTGTGTTATGCAGGAAATCAGTCTAGATGAAGATCCCTGAAGCCTCAAACTCCATGAAGCGATGGAAGGTTAATCAAAGCACTACATAAAAGCACAATAACACCCATTCCTGTAAAACGGTTCTGACCCATGGGATACAAATATAAATTCTGGGTAGCTCTTGTTCCTCCTCTCCTATTAGAGGGCAATGTTTATGTAGGCAAAATTTCCATTAAAGTCATCACCATTCATTTGCATATATATTCATGGAATTAAAAACTAGTATCAAGTTTATCTGTTTAAACCATCAATCCATGCCTGCTTAATGTTTCCTCAAATGACATTGGAATAAAGGAGTTCGTATAAGAACAGGCATCAGTGATATTAATAATGCCTTCTCCCACTCCAATAGATACAAATGTAGAGATAGTTGTGCTGTTTGGGTGTTTACCAGTGAGCTGGGAGTTCACTGCAAGTCAAAAACACCAATAAGTTTAGAAACGGATGTTTCTAATTAAATGTTTACTTTGTTTGCCTTGGGCTTGGAAAAGAGATAAGAAGCTGCTTCATGCCGATAAACAAATATGCATACAACACAAGGGGACAATGAGATCACTAACTGCTTTGCAATATGTGGAATTATTACTTTTTCACTTCATTTAAATAAGAATTATAATACTTAACAGAATGACTGTTTATACAGGTCTAGGGCATGCTCAAGGTTACACTGATGAAAATGGAAATCAAAGTTGATAAGATGGTCTGTTTGTTGCTTGGCAAGTTGTGACAGATAATCACTACCATATTTTCAGATGCGTGACCTGTAATTTATTTGTAAATCCCTCAGTTCCATGAGTGCTACAAGTGATGTATGTGTACAGGTTTTGTGAAGACCTCAGCTGAAAAGTCCCTTGCCTTAAATACTTGCTCCCTCCTCGTTAGTACTACCCTGGCATCTGAATTTCCTCATTTTACTTCTGCCTTATTTTTGTAGTCCTGTATGGGTTGTCTTGAAGACTTATTTACAAGGGTGTAGACTTTATGTCTATATGCTGAAGTTTGCATTTCCTTTACAATAAAATTAAAAATTGGAAACATTCTAGTGCTTCTTGGTGCTTGATCTTTCTGTTTGTTTTTTTGACTGTATTTGGCGTAGACTTTGGAGAACTCAAGCGTACAGTCCCCAAGTGAAATTATGTAAGACTTGCAAACACCCAGGGTCTTTTTTTGTTGAGAAGTGTGGTTCAGCAATGGAAAAGAAAACAAGAACAAAAGTCAAACACCGAATAAAAACCATAACTTTGTTCTTTTATTTATGTTGCTTTGGGCAATCACTAATTTTTTTCAGCTCAGTTAGATCCAAGTAACTATTTCTCTTGAAGAGTTTGCACATTATAAAGCTACACAGAAAATAGAATATGTAAGTGGAGCATATTATTTTGTTTCCTATCCTTCTCCATAGCCTACAGATGACCCGTTTGGGGAGGGAAGTTTTAAAGCAGGTAAATTTATCTATAAGGCTGGTAATTGAACATCAGAACAAAGAATGAATTCTTTTTGTTTGTTTCCTTTCCTCCTCTAGTGAAAGGTTATGGTATCAGAGTGTGATGAAAGAATATATCAAGGAAAAAATAAAAGAAGTGGAATTTGATTCTACCCTTCTACTTTGCTCTCATGACACCCCACTGGAAGTGGTGTGTCCAGCTCTGGGGCCCCCAACATAAGAACAACATGGACCTGTTAAAGTGGGTCCTGGGGAGGCCACAAAAATGATCAGAGGGCTGGATCATCTCTCCTATGAGAACAGGCTGAGAGAGTTGGGGCTGCTTAACCTGGGGAAGAGAAGGTTCTGGGTAGACCTTAGAGCAGCCTTTAGTGCCTAGTAAGTACCTAAAGGGGCTTAAAAGAGAGCTGGAGAGGGCCTTTTTACAAACACATGTAGTGACAGGACAATGGGGAATGGCTTTAAGCTGAAAGAGGGTAGGTTTAGATTAGATATTTGGAAGAAATTCTTTACTGTGAGAATAATGAGGTGCTGGCACAGGTTGTCTAGAGAAGCTGTGCCTGTGTCATCCCTGGAAGTGCCCCATCTTGGAGAGGTTAAGAGCAACTGGTTCTAGTGGAAGGTGTCCCTGCCTATGGTAGGGGGTTTGGAGCTAGATGATTTTTTAGGTCCCTTCCAATACAAACATGATTCAGGGTGAATTTTCAGAGTGAATTTTAACTCTCACCAGTAGTATCTTGTACCTCACACAATACATCTATGGTTACTAGTTTATTTTGAAGCTCTTTCAAATCAATATAATTCCCTTCTCAGCCTCTGTGTTCCTGCCCATACTCTACGCAGCAGTATTTGAACTATAAGAAGATGGCCTTTTCTAGGTAGAAAAAAACTGCTGTCTTTCCACTGAATTACATTTTCTGCAATGCTGTGCAAATGTAGTAACAAGATTTTCCAGATAATAAGACCATATAAGAACAAGCATGACTTTGTAAGGAAGGAAATTCCTGTTGGATGGATGATGTGTCTTTTCCCTGCTCACAGCATTATTCCTGGATTTTATACTAACACTGTGTAACATCAAACACAGCTTCAGAAATGAGAGACAGAGCAAAAAACTTGGACCTGTCTGAGGTTCAGGCCTACATTACTGACATTGTAGTCGAGCATAGCTCTTTCTGGTGATACACTTAAACAAACTCTGCCATATATCTTGCTGGATATTTACCATGTGTCCTTACAGTGAGATACCTCCTGAGATGCTTAATCCTTCCTTGAGACCATTAGAAAATAACATTAACTAACCAAACATGAATCCTGCTGAAAGGCATAAAAGCTGTACACTGTAACTACACCTTCTTGCTACTTTGATTAGTAAACATGATAATGTCAATGAATATTTCTGCATGCTGGAACTTCATCATGTGAGTTGCCAGAGCAGCTCATGACATGCTTTTTGACCTCACACTTTCTCAAAAGATTTCTTGGCACAGGACCACCCTCACTTGATAACTTGCAGTCAGCTATCTTATATATTGGAGGATAATTTAATAGAACAGATGAAAGCTGTTTTTCTTAGGTCTTTCTTAAGATTGTTGCTTGGCACATCTTGTGTACTAGTAAAGTCATGGTCTTAAATGTTCTCTGGATTAAGCCCTGCTGTCTACAAAGACAACTTACAGCCAGGGGCTCTAATATTCTTCTTCCAAGGTAAATTCTCATTCAGTGAAAAAGAAGCCACAGAGACAATCACTAGGTATTTGGAAGCTCCAAACACAAAACCAAACTCCCCTAAGCAGGGTAAATCTGACTGCTAGTCTTTATACTGCCTTCCTCTAAAAGAGAGGCAAAGCCCTTCATTACCTCTCTGTTGGTCTTTTGGTTGCTCAAATCAGATGAATGAAATTAATTCCTGTTTTATCCTATAAACATAATCACTGAAATTTTTTTAATGGCTTCCTCCTTATTTCAGTTCCTTTGTTATTGATGGACATCTGGTAGCAAGAAAACTTGGGAATATCTGGATTTAAAAATCATTTTGCTTAGTTTACACACAGATGTGTGCTTTCCTTTATTGTTCCAAGACTTTTCTTGTCAAATATCAAGGATTTATTGCAAACCACAGGTATTAAATTTATTCTAAAATGTTTAAATAATGGCAACAGAGTATTTGTTTTACTAACTGTACATAAAAGTTGTTGAAGTGTTTTCACTCATGACACACAAAAATGCCTTGGGCAGAAAGCAGTCAGAAAAATGCCTTTATGAAACTTTGAAATTTGGTAAGTTTGAGTGTTAAGTATAAACAAATGGTTTTCTAATATAAACCCACGAAACGACACTGCTATATAATGCAGTTTCAGTAACAGGTGAAATTGTCAGAGATTGTGTTTTGCTAACTTTTAAGCTAATCTTAGCCCAGATGGGTCCTAAGCAATTGGGGCTCATACGTGTTTTAAGACACTGCAAACAGAAGAAGGCACATTCATTGTTAGTAGAATGACTAGAAGCAATCAGCATAGTATAACTGTGAAAAAATGAATATGATCGTGGGCATTGTCATTGAGATGCTTTTTCCAGGAAAGATAAAGAAGTATTAATAATATAAAAGGCACTGTTAAAATGCATTTAGTAAAAATGATTCTAGAATTCTGAGATGGCAAAAAAAGGATGAAAAATATATTTTATGAAAGGAAGGTAATAAAGAGAAATTACTCATGTTTTGACAATATTGAAAGTGTTGTTTAACATCTCTGATTTTTCCCTCCAGCCCCCAGAAAGGAGGTAGTGATTTAGCTCATTTAGTATCCTCTGGGTTCATCATCTGTGAAGAAGGATTAAAGGAATCATGAGTAGAATCTTCCCAAACAACTCTTCTTACACAAGCTGCATACTAAGTTCAGGCTTTCTAACATGAGAAAGAAAATTAGGGTTGCAGTGAATGTCAAAATAGAATTCACAACTTATAAACAAAGTATACCTATATATATATATAAAAGAAACGGATAACTACACAAGAAAGACATGCACCTGATGCAACAATTCCAGAGGAGAGGTACTAAATTAATCAGAGGGGTGGAGCACCTGTCCTATGAGGACAGGCTGAGGAGAGAGTTAGGGCTGTTCAGCCTGGAGAAGGAAAGGCTTTGTGCAGACCTTAGAGCACCTTCCAGTACCTAAAGGGGGCCTGGCCTGCAAGAGAGCTGCAGATGAAATTTTTCACAAGGGCATGTAGTGACAGGACAAGGGGAGAATGGCCTTAAGCTGAAGGAGGGTAGGTTTAGATTAGATACTAGGAAGAAATTCTTTACTGTGCAGGAGGTGATGAACTGGAAAAGGTTTCCCACACAGGTCATAGACTCCCCATCCCTGGACATGTTAAGACTAGGCTGGATAAGGCTCTGGTCTCATGGAAGGTTCCCATCTATGGTGCGGTGATTAGAACCAGATGATCTTTAAGGCACTTTCCAACCCAAACCAATATGATTCTATAAACTACAGGAAACTGGAAAATGACAAATATTCAGAACTGAGGCATGCCCTTGGTAATTTTTTCTCTTCAGAGTGAGAGATGATCCTGCCCTGTGCTCTTAAATTATGCTGTCAAGCCAAAAACACTTCCCTTAGAACTTACAGTCTCTCCTTTCTCCATATAACCAGCGTTGCTGGTCAAGGCTGAGGAAGGTGTGAAAAAAGAGTCTGATTTGGATTTGTGGACTCTGAGTGTACAGCGCAGATAACCAAAAGGCAGAGCACGTGGCAACTCCTCTGTGGTGTGGAGGGAAAAGAAATGTGCATAGGAGGTGTCAGATATCATGCATAGTGTGAGTCAAATTGGACCCTAGGATGGATATGGCAGTGTCTAGCTGCACACATTTTTTTCTACCTGTGGTATCAAAGAGTTGCCATGCTAGAAAAATTGGTTTTATTCAGCAAACTTAAATTAGGCATTTAATCTGCAACATCAAGCAGGCTTTCTGGATGCTTGGCTGGGGTGTCAATCTGCCTGGAGCCCTTCCCACTCCTAACAATGAGGGTGAGACTTCCTGCAGTGATATTATTGAGAATCCTGTGAAGTTTAAGGAGATTTTAAAATTTTTCTCAGCTGTGTGCCTTTCCTTTTGACAAGACCTCAGGTGTTTTTGGTTGTAACCTGATGCTCCAGATAAGTGAGATTGCTAGTCATCTTATTAGGTGAAGGCAAGCAAATGTTGGTGTGTGATCTACAGACACAGAATATATTTGGGTTTTAATGACTATGGTCCTTTTTCTGCTTGAGAATGTGCTGGGAGGCCAGTTTAAAGTTGGGCATTGCTGAGTTTGGCTTTTCTGCAGCATAAACAGTATTGTGCTGATCTTAAGAACAGGCAAGAACCATGGCAGTCAGGAATTAAAGTCTTGAAGCACAGCCAAAACAGTTCTTACAAGCCCAGGTACACCCTACAAGGCTGATAAACACTTTTGCAAAGCTGCCGAGTTTGTCAGCAAGAGTTTACATCTCCTCACTGCGTCAGAGCCTTTTCTCAGATAAGGTTGAATCTCAGAATCTAAGGAATGAAGTCTTTTTTTAAACCTGCCATTTTCATTCCTCCAACAAAATAAATGAAAAAATGCATCTAAAACTGATCATAAGCAAGACAAAGAATTTAATCTGGTCTGCAAGACAAACTGTTTCATGTTGTTTTCAGGGTATTTAAAAATTTTATTAACTGTACGGGAATTTTGTCCTTAAGTTTTAGGTTTCAAACAAAAAAAAAAAAATGGAAGCCTATATTTTTTTACCAAAATAAAAGGTTTAATTTGCTGCTTTTCTCAAAATTATGTGTATTTTTTAAAAGCTCTAATTCCTAATTTTGGTATAAATTTATAGTTCTTAGCAACCAATTTCTGATTTTTATTCTAACCTTTAGTCAGGATAATATCTTTTGTAAAGATAATCTCTGCAGACACCAAGAATGTAAACCATTTGCTTTTGTATGAGAATATCTTGCTTCTGAAATCCTTCTCCTCTCTTCATTTTTTCATTAATTACAGGAGACTACTCAGTTCCAGTTCCAAACTGTAAGAACTATTTAGTATTTCAGTACAGTAAGAACTAGCTGTGCTATTTCTATGTGCTGTTTACAGCTAGGTACACACATTTAGAATCAGAAATAGCAGTAATAGCTCAAGGTACAACTGTAAATTAACTACAGATACATATTTATTTTAATTATGTTTACTGAAATTACTGTAATGACAGGAAATTAACATATGTGTTTGCATCATACAGGAATTAAAATTGATCACAAGGTGCTGAATGTTGACATTTGTCACTCTCTGAAAATAGTTTGGCATTTTTGTTTCTTTTCTTCTTTGTGCAAAAAGCATAAATTACAGACCAAGCTGGAATACTCCATATGATGGAGTAGCATATGACCATTTCATCAATAATGTGTGTATCACTCGTGCAATAAGGGGAGAAGAGAAAAAAATGAATCATCTGCAGGTTTGATACATTGGAATATTACTAATTCAATGGCGTTTCTGTTCTAAACTCCCTGTCAGAGCTGTCTGAGAGAAGTGGAAATTTCCTCCAAGCCAGTGTATAGACTGCAGTCCATGGCCCCATTGGCAGGATTCTGCTGGAGATTATTTGGAAGCATACTGCAGAAGTCTAGAAAATAACTAAAGATCATTAAATTCGATTTGTGAATCAGATAAATTTCTTTTTATTTATTTATTTTTATTTTGGAAAGAATCTCTAATGTCCACTTATTACTATAATTAAAAAAAAATCAAAATCCACAACAAAACCAACCTCTGAACAATGCAACCACACCTACTAAAAATGTTTAAACCAAAAATTGCTTGCTGTGTAATTCAGTTAATGTTGTGGCACTTTATTGTGCACTTGGGAGAGATTTTTATTAGTGCATGTGACTGGAGATGATGGTGTTTACTGATTATGATGTAATTAGAACATAAAAGTTGACAGTCGATTAGGTTTCCCTTCTTTTAAAATCTTTAATGAACCTATTGTCAAATTTTAATATTCTTTTGTAACCTTATGCCTTTACAACCTCTATTAATGTGATAGAAAATAGATTAATATATGTGAGAAAATACAATATTATTTTTCATAATTGCATCCATTTTCCCTAAAAAGGTTCCTATTAGGAAATGATAAAGACTGTTTTTAAGTAAAAAGTACTTTGCATATTAAAACAGCCATGAGATATTTTAACTGCCAGATTACTGTATAATATGTGTGCATTATTTTCTTTTCCCAGAATTTGAGGAAGTTTAGGAGGAAAAGAAATGTTTTTATATTGTGGCTATCGGTCTAGTATTTTATTGATAAATATTGTTTCTCCTGTGTTTTTATTCAGGCATCAGACAAGATGTTTCTGGATACTAGAATCATGGAATGGGTCGGGTCAGAAAGGACCTTAAAGATCATCCAGTTCCGAGCTCCCTGCAATGGACAGGGGCACCTTCCACTAGACCAAGCTGCTCAGAGCCTCACCCAACCTGGCCTTGAAGAGAAGAGCTTAAGCACATTGGAGCAACAGTAGATGTTGATTACACTGTTGCTCTGAATTTACTTATTTTGATGCCTTTTCTTGGTCTTAAAATCAGGAGTCAAACATGGTTAGAAGGGAAAAAGGGATTTTACCTTGGGATTTATTTTAAGGATCCTTAGGTGCACACGTCCAGGTCAAATGCACCAAAATGCACCCTGCAAAATGCACACTCTAAAAGATTTGGTATAACATTATAGGTTTTACTAATTAGCATATCTATCAAAAATTCCCCAATGAGAGGCTTGAGTGAGCCCCCCTCCCCAAGGAACCTTCCCCTGGATGGTTCTATCTTAGTTTACAGAATGTGTTCTGGAGAGGATTTTGGGGTCTGGGGCACACTGATCCCTAACTACGAAGCTTCTAAAATGTTTAGTCTCTCAGCTTGACAAACAAGTCCAAGAATGTAGGCAAAAAGCACTAAGAATACAGAAGTTGTAAAAAAGGTATAACGGGTATAAAAGAAAAGGCAAAAAATCTTCATGGCATCAATATCAGCTGTATCTATGACCAGAGCAACTTTTTTTTCCTTAACAAGAAGGTCCTTTAATATGTGGGCTATGTAGCAACAAAAATGAAGTTTTCAAAACATTTCTTCATCATGCAGTCCTTGTCCCTCAGAGATTGCTTTCTCCTGGCTAGGGCTCAGAAACTCAGAAAAGTGTATTACAGCTCACTTCTCAAAAGAAAAGCATAATTTTATTATATGCTCTTCTAGTTTGAGTTTATTAATTGCCTACATTGAGCCACACCATCAAAACCAGTGTCCCCACACATGTGGGGATGGAGGTTTACAGCAGTAGACCACCTCCACCCACTGGGAGGTTGTCTAACAATGCAACAGATAAGATACAGCAGACATCCTGCCCGCCATTGAGAAGCAGGGATCTGTGGATCACAGAATCAGAGAACTATTTGGGTTGTAAATCCACAATACTGGACACAACTTATATGTTTTAGATTAATGTTAAAACATATGGTAATAACATGACATCTAATTATTTTAGAGTGAAAAAAAAAGCCTCAGTGTCAGCAATATTTATTTTATTTCAAATAAAATGAAAGAGATGTAAAATATTTTATATCTTATAGTTCATATTTATAAAAAAATTCTTCCACAGCAGATAACTGGTATGCTATTATTCAAGGTCTCATAGGTAAGATACTGGAAATTATATTCTTGTTCAATATTTACATTTAAGCACTTGGATTTTTCTTAGCTCCAGCTATTCAACTGAATGAACATGTTTATAGTTACTATTGAATTACAGTATCAGTTTATAGTTGTTGGGAGCTTGCTTTCTAGATCAGATATCTGTTCACCTGAATAATTTTTTGATAAAGGTTAGATTTCCTTAAGTTCAATTCCACTTTGATCACTGTAGCAGAGAATCACGTCTCATTGCGTGACTTTAATGGCTTTGCTTACACAGTATCAAAGACTTCATTCATATTAACATAAAAACCCTAGGTTTTTTGACAAGCATTTTAGAATATTTATGTTTATATTTATATGAATTAATTGTAAAGGTTATTTAAATGTGCCTTTCAATGTTTTTCTCCTCTGGGATATTACATAAGATATGAAACAATATAAGAGTTTCTGGGTGGCCTTATAACAGGTAGAATAAACAAATAATAATAATAATTAAAGAAAACCCCACAACAAATTAAAAATCTCTATCTTAAAAAATCCAGCAATGTTCAATTTAATCTAATGACATGTGTCATAACCAGAAAAAATTAAAAATAAATAGAGGCCCCAAGCATTTAGTAAGAAATTTATTTTAGAGTAAGTATACCAACTTGTGTCAGTACTAATGATAGGAACAGAAAAGTAATCAGATATAGCAAATGCTGCAAAAATCCTGAAGTCAGACATTGTTGCATCTTCTTCAAGACTTTTTTAAAAATTGGCCCCAATTTTTCACCTGCTTAACACTTGAGATCTGAGCAGACAACTATTTCAACTGCCAGTCAGGAAGTTTTGCTGCTAAATGGTAAAGAACAGGAGCGAGAAGTGCTGTACTGACATTTTATGTTTAACTAGTATTGCTGTTCAGATAAAATTATATGCCCTTATCTGCAAGATTTTATAATTCAATCTTAGAGCTTGCTGCTACATTGAAATGCTCCACAAAGCATAATGCAGATAAATTTGCTGTAATTGAGGATGTGCAAATGTACTGCTCAGTGACCTGATTTAAAAGCCATTGGACTAAAATTAAAAATAGATCCAAATCAAAAAGAATACCCAAGTTTGAGTAACAGCATAGTCTCATGAAACTGAAATTAATAGTCCAAGCTGTTATTTACAAGAATTATATCTTATTTCCCCCATAATTATAGCCAAAGTATTTAAGACTGAATAAAAGCAAAGTTAAAAGCATACCATGGAGCAGTGTACTGTTCATGAGGAATGCACCTGGATTGTGTTTAAAGTTTTGCACTGACACTAGATATTGATGCTCCTCTGTTTCTTAATCTTTTACATCAGAATATTCCTGCACTCTCAGAGGTTCTGAGGCAGCTAACAACTATTGACTGAGAAGTATTTAAATATCTTTGATCCTAGCACTGATCTGAGGAATGCCCTGTCTATGTAAGTACGTTGTGTGATCAGAGGACAGGTACAATCAAAGCCCTGGTGCTGAGAACCTGACATCCACAATGCTCTTTTGAGAGTTTTCTTCTGGAGCAGCTCGAGAGTGCTCCTGTGGACTGCAGGCACATTAGCAACTGGAAAATGTTATGTGCGCTCAGGAAGTTTAGTTTCATCCAAAAGTAATTGAGTTTATATGCTCCAGGACTTCTCAGAGCATGCAACAAAGTGTAGCAAGTGGAGGAAATGGGGAAATTGGGTTTGAAAGCTTGCTCAGTCTCTTAGATAAAAAATATTTTACATTCTAGAGATGATGATTATTAATAAATGGTGATAGTCTCTTAGAGATATAATGAGGTGAGTTTTTCATGGATCATAAAGCTTGTTCTCTCTCAATCAATTTTATTTTTCTTTAGTCTTTATTTTACATGTAGCTGACTGGAAAGAGAAAAATCATTATTCAGAAAAATACTTATGAAATTTCTTCCTGTTAACCACATTTTTACTGAAAATATGAAACAAAATGTCAAGCTGGAATAACCTCAAATATCTAGATGCTGTCTTCCTTACTTGGTTCTGGATTCTTACTACTGTGAGGTATCATTACAAAATAATTGGAAAATCAGAATTTTAACTTCAAAATGGTTTAATTTTAATCTTCTGCATCCTGTGGGCTAATATTTGAACCTATTTATCATTCAGCCCCTTGCAGTGGTCAGTGCACATACATGAGGATAGTCTGGATAATTCTGGTGATTGTTTTTGTCTTCAGCATTTATTTAGCAGCAAACCATTCTAGTTTTTCCTTCCTTAATTGGGAGAATATGAGCGACTACACCAACATCAATAGACATCTTTTGCTCTGCCTTAGTATACCTTAGCATACATATTTTTAACTTCAGGTCTGAATTTTTCGCAGACTTTCAGGCTACAGGTATGGAGTAAAATGCCACAGGTGGGGCCATCTGCCTTCCGTGCCATGCTCAGTTGTTGTCAAAGGCCCTTGGGAAAGGGATCTTCCCCAGACCATGGAGCTGATGGGTATTCCTTGGCTCTAGCCTGAGCAGTCAATGGACCTGGGGCTGAGAAGGAAGTTCAGGGAGGCTGGATAGGAGTTAACTACCTGCATGTTTGTGGAGGGCTTCTGATTTTTTTGTTTCTCACCAAAGTGTTCTTCTATACCATAAATACTAGCTTGCTCTCACTGTGCTGCATATGAGTTCCCAGTGATAGAAAATTTTTGCCTAAATAAACTAAATTTAGTATAATCATGAAAACTAAAGGTCTGGGAAAAACAAGTAGATCAAATATTATCTTTCTGCATCAAATTTCTTGAAAGCAGAAGAAATTCAGCCACTTAGACTTATTTAGCACTTATTTTAGACAGTGTTTCTGGTGTTTGTTCTTTTGTGTTTTTGTTTGTTTTACTGTGAACAACATTTCAGTTTTCTTTTACAAATAAATTATTCACTTGGGAAATGGGCCATGTTTTGGGTTTACTCGACATTCTTTGAAATATTTCTATTTTTGTTTCTGTTTCCATGATTTCTATTTCTATTTGTGTTTAATTTTGATTTCTAATTTATTTGGGTTTCCCTTCAATGGCTAAAGCTTTCCTCATCATTTTTTGAATGTCTGAATAGGTCTTGGCAAAATTGCTTCTCTTCAGTTCTAAATATCAGTTTACCATATGAGCAAATTTACTGAGCCAAAATTAAATTATACTTTTGATAGTCTGTTTAAAATTTCATTTTAAGTCTGCCCATAAATACCTGCTATATTTCAAGAAGGAGGTACCTGGGATTTTTAAAAGTCCTCTCTGTTCTATTCTTTGAGATTTTTCACTCTCTTTGATGCAACCTGAATCTGTGATTTATGAGATATATACATATTAAAATAATCAATGAGTTAGCCAAGTTCCCACTGGAATGCACAGACTGACAACATAATTTTACTGAAGGATATAAATCTTCAGTATCAGATAATATGCTGAAAGTATTTTATGAGTTGATGTCAACCATTTTGTACCTTTATGTCAAATTTCTGTCTTCCACTAGATGTGTACCCTGGAAGTAGCAGTGCTTTTTCTTGGCAAAAAGTTTAGCCAGTGAAGGTATCTTCCCATCATAAAAGTGGAAGTGCAGCCAAATTTTGTTTTTTATCTGTCCCTACTTCACATTTGGTTATGTGTTCTGTTTATTTGTTTCTTTAAAATCATTCCACTAGATAATACTTTTGCCCCTCTCATTCCTGAAATAAGACAGAAATATCTCCTTAAAATATTGATGAACATGTGATCATGATTTTGGAATGCTACATTTTGTGCTCTCTTGTAACTCATGCACAAGGGCATTGACCTCTGCTTAATCCTCTTTCCTTACCTTAATTTAAAATAATGCATTAAAGTCTAGGAAATAAAGATTGCATGATATAGCTCCCAAAACAAATATCTCATTCAGAAGCAAGGATGTTTGGCCTGACCCTAGAGGGGAGGAGAGAATGCAAGTTTGTTCCTACTTATTCTGTAGAGGTGTCATTAAAAGTATTTTTGATTCAAAACATTTCTCTGATCATCCATAAACAAAAGTCAAAGGAAGAGAGGAGAATAAGCATAACACAGACCTTTTGTAATGGCTAAGTCAGGTCAAGCAGAGCCCCCAGACCAGGAAAATGAAATGGTGGGAGTGGGGAACTCAAAAAAAAAGGCATAGGTGGTATAAGGGTGTTCATGAAGAGAAGCGGTGCTTATGAAAGAAAGGAAAATATGGAGCTCCAGAATAAGATGCATCCAGGGACAAGAAAGTCAATAGAAAGGAGTGAAGATGGCTAATGTAATGGGCCAGAGACCATCCTTTGCTTCTGAGGAAGAAAACGATATGGCCTTGCTTCCGTTCATATGACCCAAATCTTTTCCTCCAGATGAATTAATTTCAGACTGTCTCCCAAGAACAGTGTCTAGGCAACTTATCAGCCCAAACACTACAAACTTACTAAGCTCCACCATAAAACTGCTATTTACGTTTCTGTATCTAAAGAAAAGATGTTCCAGAATCTTGCAGTTTAATCTTATAGCTTAAAAAAAAATCTGTCAATTTTCAGCATTCATTCATGGTTATATCAGACTAATTTGCTTTCATCTTCAAAGTTAGAATTTATTTGCTTCCTTTGTTCCTTGCTCCCCCTATCGTATTCCAACACAGTAATCATATTCCAGTCTTCATTTCCTGAATTAAACCATTTTAAGCTCTTAAGAAAAAAAGTGTTAAAATGTGAATTCTTAAAAGAACCTAAAAGAACCTTCTTTCTTTTAGTTTTTAAGCAATGTAAAACTCCAGTGAAATCCTGCTGTATGTCTGCAATCTCTTGCCATAATGAATACAAATAAGTAATAGTTGCAGCAGGAATATGTTTTGTGTTTATGGCACGTTTTAAATTTTCATCTTTTTGATTTTGAGCAGTGTTATGGAAACTGTGAACCAACTGCATTGTATTGTGAGAGGGATGTTGAAAATTCCTCTGAAACACATGCAAAGCCACAGGTATGTTCAAAGGCCCAAAGTCTTGAATCACAGACAAATGAAGGCATCTAACTACATTTTATTATTGTCAAGGAGACAATAATAAAATGAGAATGCATCAGCTTTGAAAGAAACACATCAAATTAAGAGAGATGGAAAAAGAGCACATAAATGTAGTTAAAATAGATTGGGAAAAGGAAAAAGGAATATGTGCTCAGGTCATGTGTGAAAAGATCACCATGAATTCTCCTTTTCCCCTTGGAAAGCAAGTGGCTTAAATACTTGATGCTGAATTGTTGTTAACTGGCTGCTGTCAAATGTTTTCTTAAATTCTTCATTAACTCTTTCCAAAGGGAAGGATATTGTAGTGGATAAACTGTATGTCCCAGCCTTCTTTTGAATTTTTTGTGAATCTTGCCAACCTCTGGGCACTTGGAGAACAAACCAAAGGTACTGATAGCCCTGACCAATATCTAAGGTTGTTTATCCTTAAGGATAAGAAGAGATAACTTCAATTGGAAATGACAAGTAAGGAATGCAAGTATATGGGTCTGAATAGAAATTAAATAAATGAAAAGAAAAAGAAAGGCAGGATTAAATCACAGCCTCTGGGATTTTGGACACAGGGGATAAAGTTTTATGGAGAAATGTCCAGCTGCAGCTAACTATTTAGTTGGAATAACATTCCCTCCACTACCTATACAAACAGTAGTATATATACAAAATATGATAGCATAAATTGTCCCCTAGCTGAAATAAGCACTCTAGTTAATTCCACTCCATCTTAAAATGTTCAAAATCTGGCCTGTAAGCCTGTGATTACCTAAGGAGTCCATGTTTTTCCTCTCTGAATACAGCCCGCATGGCAATTGTTCAGCTGCATCACTTCTAAAATTGCACAACAGATATATTAGCAAAATCATCCTCCTACCTATATATCACAGTTGTAATTTTCCTTTTCTGTCTTAATTGCTCAAGCATCATTACACTGTCTATGCTAAAGACAATTTATATCCCATTATATTAATATACTTTTATTGTTATCTTCTAAAAGAATTCTACTTAGGCTCATTGTATCACATATTTATTTGTATGCAGATAAATGGATGGGCTTTAATAATCTTCTATTAATGAACTTATGTCCATTTTTATTAGTCTCCATAAATTCGAATTTAATCTCTTATTTAGCTCATTTCTGTCTTGAGTGCACACTTGAGTTTTATCTTCATTTCTATCAACCTCTTTACACTGTTCCTCCTTTGCTTCATCCTGCTGTGTTTGCCTTTTTTGTTCTCCATCTGACTTTGAAAATGTTTTTCATTTTTTTAAAACCAGTCCACTAACAAACAGTCATCCTCTGTTCAAATTCTTTCAGTATATGACTCATTCAATTCCAAGACCTTGTGTCTTATGTAAAATTTCTTTTTCTGTCATTGTATCAAGATTTATAAATCAAATGCATACTGGATGATTTCTCTTAACACCTTTGCTTATGGTCTCTTTATTTGACACTAGCATTTGCTCCTTCTCTACTTTCATGATATTAAAAACACCTTCTCCTCTGAGGGATCCATCTTTCCAGGCCCTCAGTTTCCTTTTTTATTCTAGAAGAGAGAATGGACCAAGGTCCCTGTAGGCTGAGGATGGCATAGCATGGATTGATATGGCTAGACTTCCCTGGCCCCACAGATGGCAAAAAACATCATGGCCTTGTCTTTACTGCTTGCTGGGAAGGCCTATTCTGCCTGAACTATGTTTGGGCATTTTAAAGTGGGGAATCTTGCCCTGAGTGGAAATTCTTTCAAGACCTGTGCTGGTAATTATATGGATATGCTAGCCTGGCTTGTTTTCTAGAAAAGTTTGCTGCTTGCCACTGACTGTGTTATGGGATGTTGTGGAGAGACTGCTGAGCCCTGTCCAAACCTCTGACTAAAAAGCACCTGGTTTTCTGTGTGGGCACCAGTGGGAATGCTAGTGGCACCTTGGTGAGTACAGAAAGTGACTACAGAGGTCTGAGGGTGATGGTTTGGGCTATTGAAGACTGATAGTGTTCTCCAGAATTCTGCTGATGAGAGCGTAAGGAGGAGGGCAGTGATTCAATGTGTTAACAGTTGATTGCAGAGCTGCTGCTGCGAGCAGGATTTTGTTTTCTATCACCATGGAACACTATTTGAAGATCAACATCTGCTTAGGAGAGATGGGATCCACCTGACTAAGCATGGCAAAAGTATCTTTGCCAGCAGGACGGCTGACCTGGTAAAGAGGGGTTTAAGCTAGGAATTTCAGGGGAAGTTAAGTTACCAGAAGCTTTGGTGGAGTAGTGAAGGACACCTTTAATGCCCAAAGAACCTGGAGCAATGTGAAAAAAAGGGAAAGTAAATACAACAAAGCACAGCTGAAGCAGGGTTACCTCAAGAATTTGCACGTAAGCAAGGAGGTGACTACAAGGTACAAGACATCAGCATGAGTTCAAGGAGGGGAAGTAATGCTTGACTAGGCTGATAACCTTCCATGATGAAATGAGCGTCTTGGTATTTGAGGGGTGAGCAGTACATATTGTCTACTTTGGTTTCAGTAAAGTTTTCAACCCTGTCTCCCATAAGATAGATTCTCACAGAGAAACTGATGAAGTATGAGCTGGATGAGTACACAATGAGGTAGAATTAGAACTGGCTGAATGACTGGGCCCTAGCTGGAGGCCATAACCAGCGGGATACCCCAGTGGTCAATACTGGGTCCAATTCTCTTTAATATCATTATTAATGACATGGAAAACAGAACTGAGTGCACACTGATCAATTTCACAGATGGTACAAAATTGAGAGGAGTGGCTGATAAGTTAGGTGGTTGTGCTGCCATTCACCTGGATAGGCTGAAGAATTGGGCAGATAGGAACCTCCTGAAACTAGACAAAGGGAAATATCAATTCTTACACCTGAGGAGGAATAACTTAGCAATATCTATAAATACCTGAAGGGAGGATGCAAAGAAGACAGAGCCAGGCTCTTTTCAAGGATGTCCAAGTACAGGATGAGAGGCAATGAGCACTAACTGAAACTCAGGAGGTTCCATCTGAACACATGGCAAAACATTTTTTCTCTGAAAGTGACTGAACACTGGCACAAGTTTCCCAGAAAGATGTGGATTCTTTATCCTTAGAGACATTAAAACTTAGTGGTACACAGCCCCAAGAAAACTGCTTTGACTGACCCCAGTTTGAACAAGGGCGTTGGAGGAAAAGCTCTCCAAACTGTATTTTAGCTGCACACTGAATTGAAGAAAAAGGGATATTTTTTAATCAGAACCTACAATATTAAAGATGATCTTTTTGTCAAGTCCAATAACAGTCTTCATTGTTTATTAAGCTCCTTGTATTACCTTTGTTGGCAACAATATTTAAAATAAAGAGAAAAAAGCAAACAAAATAAAACTAGTCCTCTTCAAGTAAACAATTTCCATAACAGCTCTGTACCAAGCTCTACTTCTAGAACGATAAATTGTGTCTTAAGTAATTGCATATTACCAAAACAGTCTGAAGTGCTGAATTAGAACAATTTCTGCCATTGTCAAAATAGGTTTGATTCTCAATTCTCCCAAGCTTAGCAAAAATCATAAAATCATGCAAGTAGTCTCTCTTCCAAGTGGCAGGAAAGTTAAAAAGGAGTGCCTGTGTTACAAGAGTATCACCTCTGGTCAAGGACTGTGTACAAACACTAGGCTGGGCTCTGGCCTGTTCTCCTGGGTAATTACATCAGGAATGATACAACCTAAACTTTTATCTCTAATGATCAGCTCAAAACTATGTCAGGCTAACAAATCAGAACTCACCTGGTAACTTAAGTGATTTAGAAGAGGTGGTTAAAATTAGTCCTTTGGTCTTGAACTATTTTACATTCATGTTTTTTTGTCTCTTCCATCTCAGGTTAATCAGAAAGCCAGTGTAAAAGCCAAATCTGCTAACTGCACATGCCATTTATTTTTGGAAGTCCACTTGTGTCTGAGTTTGAGGTAAACCAGTTTGTATTCTTTCTTAGGGAATACATCTCTGAGCATACTTATAGCTGTAAAGCACACCTATTTTTATACTGTATTACTGAATTAATTAATGTTTTACGGTGTTGGAGGAGAAAAGCACTTTGGGATTGCTGTCTTCCTTTTGCAACCTATCTCCCTGAGGTTTGGCTGATTTTGAGTAGACTGAATAGCCTTGGCACTGTTTACTACAGGGTCAGCTGGAGCCTGGGCTGTTCACAAATGCAGTGAAGGTAGATGGAGTTTGGCTCTGCTAACCTTTAGGTGGTATCTGTGACCTCAGCAAAATTACAGTGTAGACGTAGTCATAGTGTCTGGAGAGTGGAATGTTTTATCCCACCTACTTCTTTCAGATGAATATGATATCATCTTTGCACCACTGAAAACTAAGTTGAGAGATCTGAGCATAAATCAGAACAGCAAAACTCCAGATGTGACCAAGCCAGAAAGACACTCTCTCAGAACTCAGAAATATTTCTCCTACCTATAATTTTATAAGAAACAAATCTACTTAATGGACAGGCAGACAGAAAGGATACTCCTCAGTGGTTTGGCTCATCAAATCAATGTTCTACATTCAGAAAATACAGAAGTGGTTCAGGACAGTTCATATGAAGGAAAGCCTTTCCTCTGTAAAGAAGGCAAAGAAAGGTAGAAGGCCAAACAAGCAGATGTACTGGGGAGAGTAGCTCTCTCTAAGTGGCCCAATTGGTGGTCTTGAGGTCTCTGGAACTTCCCTCTCAAAAGAAATGGACAGAACGGCAGAAGAGAGAACGGAGGAGACACTGTCGCTTCTGTGTTTGCCAGAGATCATAAATAAAACCTACAGATGTCAGTAGGAAGAAAGGACAACCAAGGATGCAAAAAAAAGTGATCATGTGGGGTTAAGATAAAAATATTTGTATACCTTGAAACAAGAAATTAATATGGATACGTGAACTTGTAACAGTGCTGATTTTCATTAGAAAGGTAGATCTAATTGTCAGGTCTTGATTGCTGAGTCAGCAGGGCATTATTTCTAAATAAGAAGGTTACTCTCTACTCATGACATCAGTCTAAAAAGCATGAAACCTGATGTGCAGGAAAGTGAAGAATGCCCACAGAGTACAGTGTTCTGACAAATTATATGGGGTGTTTGTTTCAAAAACAATACAAAGATTAGAGTGATGATTTTGAAATTTTATCATTTCTATTTCTTTTCTTGTCAAAACATCTTTGACCAGAGGTTTTCCATAAGCTTTGCTTATCATACTGCATCCTTGTTGCAGAATATGAGTCTTAATGTTATCTCAGTTATATTCTCTATGTTACATAGTTTCATTTTCTGTAACAGGTTAAATGTTCATGTAATTGAATAAAATTTTTCACATAGGGCATTCTATGCATACACATACAGATTCTGTGTACTAATATGCCCCTGATTTCTATAAAAAATTAACAAAATCTTACTAAGAATGTGGAAATTTGAAGTAGAGAGGGATTAAATCTGTGGGTAATGATTTCTTGCTGTCTTTGGAGTTAACTTTAAGTATAGTGTATAGAGGCATAAAAAGAACATGCTTAATTTTTCAGTTTACTAATTGATGATGCAACAATCCTAGAAACATATATCAAAATGAACCCCTTATCCATATCAATAATTTTCAGGATTGGGGATTTCATATTTTTAATAATAAACTTTTTACAATACCTCTAGCTCCTCCTCCAATAACAAAACGTTAACATGATTTTATTTCATTATTATCTTAGAAAGACTTTAATAGATGCATCTTAAACTGTCTGCAGTTGAAATGTATATGTGCTGTGATTAATAATTTTGCATGGTACTTCGGTCACATTTTACTGCTTGATGAAAATTATGATTTAATTATGATAACTTGATGAGGCATCCATTTAAAAAACTCTAAAGAGTTGTGGTTTTTTTTCCCTAAATTCTTGATTGGGACCAAGGTCACTGTTGAAATGAAAGATTATGTGTGGGTAATTTATGGCATAGTTATTCTGGTTTGAATATTCAGATTTCCTCTAGTTTTGAGTGTTTTAAACATTTAAATCTTATATGTGTTGTGGCCTTTTTAGTGCCCAGTTTTACAGCATAGGGAAACTGTGATTGGAAACCACAAAGCTTTTTAAAAATGAATTATATTAGAGGAATTGTTCTATTCCTTACCATTGTGGAAACTTATGCTGCCCCTATGGGCCTGACCAGCTCTTGGTCCTTTACAGAGATAAAAATTCTGTTAAGTCAATATGAGGTCAGGGTGAAAGGTTAGGCAAAAAGGCAATATTTACTGATGTTACAGCTTTGCATTTCCTCAGGGGGAAAAATGGCAGCAGAGCTGGTGATAATTTTTGCCCATGGATGTTCTAAATATTTCTGTGAGTCAAAAAATAATGTGAGACTTATAGCTTCCTATTTTACAAAGAGAATAAGAGAAAATTATTAGTGCTTTTCAGAACTAGTTTGAATAAAGAAAATACAGAGTTATGGCAAGATCCTTTTTGGGAATAGCTAATAAATTGATCAAGAAGTTTAAATAGATGAAAGAAAAGCAAAATATGGCAAAAATAAATTGGGGAATTCAGCTACACATATCTGAACAGAAAGAATGACGACACAGAAAAGCTTTCAGCAGTGACGAGCTGAGAGAAAGCATCTAGATGGTCATCTTCCTCATATATTAACTTTTTCCATGAGCTTGAAAAATTAACTGGAAAAGACCCACCTTTTGAATAATGTCATACAGTTTTTCACACCTTTTTTGGGATCTATACAATTTCTCTTGAGATTTTCAAAAATAAAACACATAAACCCCCCTGACTACATGTATTTCATGTAGAAGTTGAATAGATTTCTGTAGCAGAATCATTGTATTAAAAAGGATAAAATTGCCAGATGTGAGTCAAAAATCCTGTTCTAAAATACCAAAAATGCCCGGTCTCATTAAACTACCATACCACCGGCTTGTAGCTCTCACTGAGAAATGTTTTTAAAAAAGGGGTTTTTTTACTCTCATGGAATATCCTTCTCTCTCTGCCCTCAGTCTCTGCTGAACTTTCAGATTACATTTGAGTTTAGCATCTCTCTTATTTATTTTCTCTTCTGTCCTCACACTGGTTCCTGATCAGAGCATTCCTGGCTCTCCACCACTTCGTTTAACCACTACTATTCTGTCATGTCATTGAATCTGCATATTTCACACTTTCCCCAACACAGTGGACTATTTTCTTAAGTACCTGTGAAGGCTGCCTCTTTTCACTACAAATCTGCTTTTTCTGTTCAGTTCTACCATCTGTTTACCTAAATATCTATTTCCCAGCTACTTTAAAACTCCTTAGTTCCATCTGCTATTTCCCACCATTGATTCAGACTTCAAACCTTCCTCTGTCTTCTCCTTCCCTCCCTGCCTCTCTCTCTCTGTCTCTCCCTTCATCCCTCTCTTTTTCCTCTTCCCCAGTTTCTTGCAAGATGATATTATTGAAATGCAGCACAGCTTTCTTCTCATCTTCTTTTGCCTCCTTGTTTTCTTCCTGACATTCAGTTCTCCTTTCTCCCTGCTGATCTGCATATTTTCTAGCAGCTCTCCCCTCAACTTTGCTCTTGTTATTGTGACCTCCCTTTAAGTCTGAAACTCTTCCACACCACTCTTACCTTTGCATTTTCTTTCCTCATAACTTCTCACTACTTTCTGGTTCTTTTATTTAACAATATAAAAAGGGCAGATTTTGCTCTTTGAAAGATATCTCATATTTATCTTAAATTTTTATCCTCGTTTGTTGTCCTATCTTGTTCATCCCTTTTACTTCAAGCTCATTAAATGCAGACTGGTTTTCCCCATTTATTTATGCTCAGTTTATCCCTTACATTGAAGGACACTATTTTTGTTAATATCTTTAGTGACATTTTAGCAAAACTTTAGACTTTTACAATATTTCTTCATTGTCTTTGACCTCTACACTGCCTTTTATTTTGTTTGAAATAATTTTCTCTTTGCTTCCACAACTGCTTTCACTGTGTCTCTCTTTCTACCTGTCTAATCATTCTGTTGATACATCTTTTAGAAACAATTCCATATCTCTGCTTCCTGTAGGTTTCCCATAGGTCATGTCCTCCATTCTTTAAATTGATGTTCCTACACTAGTCAATCTTTCCTTCTGCGCAAACTAAAGCTAAGTAAATCTACAGCCTCAGCCAAAAGGCTAGGAGTTTTTTGTGTTGCATTGATTCTGGGAAAAGAAAGTACAGCAGTACTTTTGGTCAGACAAAGTCTAATGCTAATATTAATTTAACTAATTTAACATCAGGACCTTGCTAATGATGTCCTCAGTTTGTATTCCAATCACAGTAAACTGAGGACTATACAGAATAAGGTAAAATACAGAAATATTTAATTTTAATAATTTTTGTCAAACAATAGAAGAAAGAAATAGTATTAATGTAAACTATTAACTACAAGTGTGTGTTTGCTTATGTATTTAAACTATCTTGTAGTATTATTATGTCAAAATTTACTTCTGGCATCAGACATTTATGTTGTGGCCTCAAAACTTTATTCTACCACAGGTTTTAGTCTGCCTCCTAAAAGAATAAACTATAAGTTAGGATGGTCATGAAACTGTACCATTTACTTCTGCCTATAAGCAGCACTAGAATATTTATGATCAACTTTAGTGGCAACCCTAAAATCTAGACATGTCTTAATGTAACCTAAGTTATATTTTTATTGAATCTCTGTTTATGAGAATTGTCCCTTTTTAGCAATATTAGAACTCTTGACAAACATGTAATGGAGTGACATTTTCTGCTTGTCTGTAACAAAAGTTGATCAAAGAATCTGCAACAAAGCAGATTTGTTACTCTTTTACCATATGTTTGAATACAGTATGTGCATATGAAGGTATTTCTGAGCACTTAGACACGTCTCTAACACGCACATAGTGAAGCCAGATGCCAGATGGTGTATCATCCCTTCCCATATAATTTTTTTTTCCCTGATGTCTGAGAGCTACCTGGGGAAGCTGGTTGAAAAAGAAATCCAAGTGAAAAATCAAATTCCTGGGGAGAGAAGAATACAGAGTGGGAGGGAATCTGTTTCAGCTTTCTTTATGCGTCCCAGAATTTTTTGTTGAGCACAGACCTTGAAAATCAATACATGTACTGTCTTTTATAATTTTTTTTAAAATCAATATAATTAATCAAATTATGTTATTTCTAGTTTTCCAAGTTCTCAAAATAATTACCATACTGACTGTCACACTATTTTTCTTGTATTTAAATATGATAAAGAGATAGTGAAATCCCCTTCATTCTGTCTCCTTTGTATTCTAGTAGTTATACTAAGGCACTTTACAAGCAATCATCTCCAAACAAGTCAGCGTTTCAGTTCCTGGTTTTATTCCTATTATTTGTAGTTTATCATCTTGGTGTCCCGTCCCAGTGCACAGAGAGAAGAAATCACTGGTCAGGCAAACAGAGCAGAGGACAAGCCTATGCACCTGCCTTGTCCTAGGGCTGAAGCTTGGGTCCTGGACAAACTTTCTGGAGAGACAACAGGAATCTCTTGGAATATTTCTAAACTTGGATACACAGGTTGAGTTTAAAATAAATTTCTAAGACCGAAAACAGTGCACACTTCAGTGAGTAGACCCTCTTCCAAGTTCTCTGTTTTTACCTAATTTTCCTACAGATTCTTATATTTTCTGACTTTAAAAACTGGTCTTTTAGTATTTGCTTATAGTTCTAATGAATCATTGCTCTTATAATTAATTTTTCATTCTTTATTCACCCAAAAATTATATGAGGAAATTGGCTTTGAATGAATTTTAGTCCTGTTACATCACTTCTAACCAAACCTGTTCAGATACACATTTATTCTTAACTGTGCCTGAAGTCTGTGTGCCCCATTGTACCAGCAATGTGAGATCCTCTCCATTCTCGTGAGATCCTGGTGTCTGCTTACATTTAACAAGACTCAGGAATACCTACTTTGTGCCAGGATGGAATCATTCACCCTGCAAAGTATCGTGTGGCTATAATAGTTTATTTTATGAGTGATGTGTAATTCAGGTAACAGAAAGGCATATTTACAATTGCAAAGAAGAGGCAAATAAAATAGACAAAATAATTTAGTGAACAGATAACCTTTCCCATCCCTTCACTCGAGTTTTAAGCATGATTCTTAGGAGTACCAACTGAAAGAATGGAAAAGCAATAAATAAGCATAGCTTCCCAGTTACTCTGTTCTTTGCAGCTTGTCACATAGACAACTCATTAAACTCATATATACCCTGGGAGTCAGGAACAAATTTCCACTGGATTTCTAGGAAGAGCCTGTTACTTTTTCCTGCCTAAGAAAATATCTATCTCATAGGTTTTCGGTTTTCTTTCACTTTTGAGCTGTTTATATTTTAAGATTTTCCTTAAGGATTAGCATCTGGTTTTGTTTGATTTTTTTGGGTTAAAAAGAGATTTCCATATTGCGTCTGTCATTCTCGCCGTTATTTATGAAATTTCTTTGCTGCTACAACAGAATTTCTGCATGCTCTGAAAAGGAATCATTTTATAGATGGAGCTGCAGACAGACTAATTATAATTCCAGCAGCAAAGCCCTGGATCCAGACAATTTGCTGTGTGTGCTACATGGCTTTAGAGCCTAAATATCTGCCTTTATAGAGTGGGATCTATTCATTAAAAATCAGCCATTTATCTTACCATACATTTTATATTAAATACCATGACAACCGCAGGGGCTTTTTTCATGTTCTGTTGATAGGTTTTATTAAAAAGTGACTCACTGCCATTAATGAATCCTTAATTCATTGGTCAAATGAATTGAGATTTAAAATGTTTACCTTGCTTTTATCATTTATGATATATTGTGATCCACATTTGATGCTTACTTGCTCATCTAAATGGAACTGAATGTGACAAATTTGATCTCTGATTTAATGCTTATGCTACCTAGCTTAACTTTACATCACACAAAATGATCTGGGATTCTAGAAAGACCTGATCACTTAGAAAGAAAAAGCCAGAACTCAGAATCAATGGACACATTCACTCCTGCCTAAGCAGATGTCCTAGCTGGCACCACAGGCACAGGTCCCTGCCAGCTCAAGAGGTCTTATCCCATTGATCTGGCTTCCTTCCCTATTTGCCAAGCTTTGTGGATAAAGGCTGCCAAAAAGAACAGGACTGAAAGTAGTTACATCTATTTATACCTTATAGTGTACTTAGGAGGGGAGAACAAGTTGTCTACAAGTACAAGGTAGCTTTACATGTTGCTTTTGTATTGGGAGAAGCAAAGACTGCTGTCCAGTCTTTCTGTTTGCTGCCTGTGCCTCTGGCAGAACAGGTCTGGAGAGAACAGGTTGCAGCTGCAGTTGTATGTGGATACTCCCATCCTTGGGAGAATAGGATCAAAGTAATACAGTCAGGAAAGGTGGGAAAGCTGGGAGAGGAATTTAAACTGCTGAAATGATAAATGCTGTTGACCACTCAGAATTTGTAATCAGACTGATGAAAGAAGGAAGGAAAGAGACATGTTTTGGAAATGGGGGAAGAATGTTTTTGTCATGGAGCAGAGTACACAGGAATTGTAGAGAATGGAGGAGTTTGGTGGGAAGGATGATGAATTTACTGTTCAATATGTGGGTGAATGTGAGTCATTGTCACACACCTTGCAAGTTAGCGGAGTAGTTTCAAATACTACACATGTCCCAGTTATGAGTTCCTCCACCCTGTATGCAAGAGCCAATCAACATATGGAGTCGAGATACTTGATTTTATTACAATTCTGCAGAATAGGGTGCCAGGCATCTAACACAGCTGACATTATCTTTTAGCAAGCAAGCACAGTTTTTTATACAAAGAGATAACAAAGAAAGAATGACGCAGAAACAGGTGATTAGTCATTCACACTTATATAACAAAACTCTTAATGTGCATGTGGTGGTCTTGGTTCAGTTCATTATACTATCATTTACATACACAAATTTCCGTGGGAGTGTGTCTTTTTAGCAATATAATCACCTAAGATAACTTGAGGTTTTATTTCCATCCTATCAGGTACCACCAAGTTATTATTTAACCTTACTCTCTACTACAGTTTCTGCTTCAATCTAAACAGAACAATTATTTGTCAAAAAAATAAGGATTTATAGTATTCTGTTTGTGGGGACTCTTCATTGGTTTCTGTTTCTGGGTACTCTTCTCTATTCCTGTGGCACACTGTTGTCATGGTTTCAAGACCAACCTATAGTTGCTGTGAAATTTTGTGGATTTTTAACCTCATCTCCCATGACAGATGCATGGCTATAACAGCATAATCTTTTAAAGAAGGTCTTAATTGTACTAACAGTTCAATGATTTGTACATATCTGGTTGAAAATATTGGATCTTTTAAATTGGTTAGATTACTCACCAATCCTGGAGACTTTCAGTGACCTGAAAATACTTCTATTCTTAGGGTGAAAAAAAATTCATCATTTTCATTTTCATATTCATATTATATGCATAAAATAGAAACTTTGAAATACATTGGTCAAAAGTTAAAAATCACAGTTAAAATGAAATTTTATTAATAGTGTTAAATTACAAAAATCAGGCTTATGAGACAGTTACTAGGCCCTAAGTGTGACTACAAAATTAATTTGGGGGGGGGTTTGTTGTTTCTTTTACATATTTGAACAATAGTGTCTATGTTAATGAGTGAAACTCAGTAAATTATGTATGTGAAATTTGTATAGTCAAAGACAAGAAGCATTCTGTTCAGTACCTTTTCTTAGGAGAAAGAAGAGAAAGTTGAAAGGTAAGTTTTGCTAGTGCATTATTCCATCATGACCACGATTCCCTAGTGTTTTTTAAGGAACCATGTAAAACCAGTATCTTAGTAGATTAGTGTTAAAATGAAGCATTTAGTGTATCTATAAATATACTATCACAGTAAATCCATAGAGTTTATTTAATACAATTCACAGAAGGAGAACAAACTGTATTCACAGTATCTCAAAAAAAAGCTCAGAGAGATGAACAGACAGTGATAAGACTCAAAGAAGGCATTTTCTCATACACTTCAAAGCCTGATGTCTGTTATGACTTCAGTCTCAAATCACTACCTGCTCTTGCTGCCTGTAGGAATAGACTGACTTGGAGTATGCTGAGAAAAATATTCCCCTTCACTACCATTTTCATTCCACTGCACTGAGCCACACTCTTAGTAGAAAAGCTGCTTATATGGGAACTCTTTCAAAAGATCACTTCAATAGAAAATAAATTTTTCCCACCTAATCAGTGGCATAACATTTAAAGAAAACATATCACAGCCATCTGGAAAAGATACATGTAGATTTTTGATTTTTGCAGCCCACCATTTCCTGCATATCAATATTCATTTTGAGCTGAACTGAGCTTTGTAAAACCCCTTGGCAAGTGTGCACAGCTGACTGTATAGGAGATACAACTATGCTTGTATAGGTGCACCAGGCAGACTGTCCTTCATTATTGAAGACTGGGAAGCTGATTCACACTGCCGGCTGGCTGAACAAAAGCTCCACTTGTTCGAGATTGTTCGCCTTCAGTAGGAGACAGGGATAGTGCGTAAGTGCTGCACACCATTTGGGGAAGCATTTACCTTGAAGTCACAGAATCACAGAATGTGTACGATTGGAAGGGATGACAGTGGGTCATCTGGTCCAACCTCCTGCTCAAGCAGTGTTGTCCTAGAGCACACAGCATCCAGACAGTTCTTGAATGTCTCCAGTGAGGAAGGCTCCACACCCTCTCTGTGCAATCTGTTCCAGTGCTCAGTCAACCACACAGTAAAGAAGCTCTTCCTTATGTTCAGGTGGAACTTACTGCGCATAAGTTTCTGCCCATTGCATCTTGTCCTGTTGTCCTGCTGCTTGGCACCATGACTCTGGTTCTGTTTCTTGGCCTCCATTCGATCCAGGACTTGTTTCGTAGAGAAGAGAAGCCACTCTTTTCAGGCTCTGGTTCAAGGAACAGTCTCTTTTTTTAGCCCTGTGTTCTTGTTTTGACTTTCACCAAATATTGTCCCTCCTAGACACTCTCATATCTTCATACATTTTTGGGAGATGAAGGCTCTGCCTCAAAGCATCATTATCATTTAAATAAAATCAAGACTTTTTTCTTTCAAATTGAGAAGTTGAGAATCAAAAACTATTTTCTGTTTGAAATCATTGAAAAATGATTCTGAGGTCTCTTTTCTAACAGGCTGAGGTATACCCTACTTGCTCAAGGAAGTTCTGAAAGCCCAAGATATTTTAATTTAAAAAATATGTTAAAGTATAATTAAAAGGCTGCAAATTGCTTAAGCAATATTATTTAGAGGTGTGTTTTATTTCCATACAAATCAGTTATGAGAGTTAGTGGGACTCTAGATAATAACAAGAATCCAGTGATTTAAGAGATAAGGACTTGGATGAACCACCAAAACCACCCTGAGCATCACCATAACTATCCTTGAACTAACCTTTATCCTAATCCAGAAATGTAGAAACACTGGAATCCTTCCCTGCCTGGTCATCTAACAAGCATTTAGCCATCTAAAAGATCCTGCAGGGCATAGTTTCTTACCCCATAAATCATCCAGTAAGCACTGGGTAATGCTGATTTGCTGGCATGGGACAAACTTAAAACCAAAGCACCTCTTATCTAACCTACCTGCTTCCTGCTATGGCTCTCAGCAGTATAGTCAGCTACAGAAAAAAATAATTTTACCTAATGGTGGTCATTTGAAGAAATCTGTGTATCAGTTCTCATCCACTTCTAAATTTGTTTTGAAATAAAGCAGGTTTGATTTTTAAAAATTATTATAATACACTATTACTGTATGTATAATTAGAGGAAAATGGACCTTAATGTATGAATGCATGATATAAAGGAGACATTTTTTAATTGTGCATTTTAAATCTAAGAAAGACTCCTGTATACACTGTAGCGGTGCAGGTGGCTGCAACTACTCTTTCTCCTGAGCAGAACTCAAAGAAGCAGCTGTGGTGGTTAGCAACCCAAGCTTAGCATGTAACTTGCAGTCATGGTGAGAACCCATGATTCCCTTGTTTTGTCTTTTGCATGTTTTCCCCTGATTGGTTACTATTTTGTCTCCTTGTGTTATGTATGAAGTTATGTATATTCATTTTCCTTCTTTAATATGTATTAGTTCTAGAAAGTTCCTTGTTCCTCGATGCCCCATTGGATCCTTCCCTGAGTCCCTCCTATGTGTTGTTCCCATTGGTTCCCTTCCTGTCAATCCCACCCGCTTGTCTCTATCCCATTGTCTGAGATCCCTTTCCCCACCTATTCTGTACTCAGTATAAGATCCCTGGACCCTCCCACCAATTGGCCTCTTCGTCCCTGTGATTTCTCAGGAATAAACCTGCGTGGCACACATATGGAGAGGCCCCTCTCTTTACTTTGCCTTCGCCTGCGTGCCTGCTGAACAGCGACAGAAGGATCCAGCCCCTTTTGGGTGAGGAGCTCTACCCCTTTTTCATTGTGTGATGGGCACTGAGTGCCGCCTTCCAGAGGGGTTTCAGCGTTGACCTCCAGGCTTCTTTGTGTCAGCACACGAGGGGTAAAACCCCTTCTGCCAGCTCCCAGTGCCTGAAAACCCCTCCAATACACTACTTTGATGTCACATTTTTACTTATTATGTCCCCTTACCAAAGCCTGCCATTTTGTGTATTAAACGTTTCATTAAGTAGAATTTCTAAAAGATTCTGAAATTATGAAAGAATGTAATCACATGAGTTATTATATTCACAATTTTAATGAACAGTCTTTCTGAGATGTGGAAATTAAGAATTTTCCTATTGTTGTACCTCTTCACCACAGACATCCAGATGTTACCCCCTATAGGTCTGTTGCCTCTCTTGTCCTTTAACAGTTGGACAAAGATTATTTTGTTGTAATAAGGTTATAAAAATAGCAAAAAATACTGTAGGCATTTCCTATTGAAAACTATCTATATTACATCTCAAATATGGACAAGGGTTAGAGAACTGGTAGACTTTTAACAGCTCACTGTTTGCACTTAGGCAAAGAAAATTCTGTACTTCATTTGAATGTCATGGCTGCATACAGTCAGCATCAACAAACACTGTAGGCTTAAGAAATTTGAGTAGTTTGCAGAGTTGCACAACCTGCAATATTTTCTGCTAAATTTGACCATGAGTTTTACTTTTTCATTTGGAATGTGGACCAAGAATTATGCAGCTGCTAGAACTGTCCAAAATATTTGAATGCAATGTAAATAGAGCCTTTTGAATGTTTGTTGAGGGAACAGTAAAACTATATGGATGGATAAAGATGTGAATAGGAAAAAGCTCAAAGGCTCAAACAATTTGAAATTTGAAAAGCCCTCTAGACACCTAGTTACCTCAGTATATGCTTCAATATTTGCAGAATAATGGTCTTTACCATATGTCTGCCCAGTCACACGTAATACTACCACTATTATACCACACAATATTCCTACTGCACTACACAATACTACTAAAAAAGTGCAGCTACAGCTACTACCACTCCTGCTGCTGCTGCTTCTATATGAAGGAAATACTAATACTACTACTCTGCCATCAGGAATTTTTGAAGGTTAAATACTTCGTAGATTATGAAGGGTGAAGATACTGTGGTAATAACATAAATACAGATGACAAGCATGCCTACAATATAAATGATGGAGATTTGAGTATCTACTTCAAACATTTAGGTGTGTCTCACAAAATGCTTAATGAATAATTACAATAATTTCCCCCTTAGGATTCTCGCAACATTTAAGAAATTAATTTTAAAAAATCAGAGAGAAAGAATGGATATTTGTAAAACTTCTGAGAGGCAGATGGCAAAAATCTCTGTACCATCTGAGATTTTTCATTACTATTTTTTTGCCCTGATTCCTAGTTTTCTTTATTTTAAATGTTGGTATGCACATCTATAAGTCAGTTTTGTCTGTACAGAATGTATGTTTTGTGCTGGAGAAGTAACACATGCAGCTGAGGAAAAAAGACCTTGACTTTGTTTTGTCTGGAAAGATTTTTTTGTTGTATAATCTGTGGCTCAGATAAGCTCCCTTCATCTTGTCTTTGATGAGGACTCAGAGATAATGAAACATACTATAATCAATAATCTACAAAGAAAGGTCCCATTTTCAATAAATCTCATTAATAAAAGCAAAACATTGCTTTTCAGATCATTGCAATGTAGATCCTGCCTGCAGTAAGAGAGCCTCAAGGACCCTTCACCTCAAGATGTATGTGAAGGTCAGATTTTGTTGAAGTTCAGGAACTGATAAAATGATGTCTGGAATCTGTCACCCTAACCTGTCTCCATACTGTACAACAGAAGAAACATGTTTCCATCTCTGTAAGACACCGAGACAACCACTCCTTGACCTCTGGATCTCTGTGGGAACCACAAGAGAAGTTGTTACACAGTTTGAAAACTGCGACATTTCCTAAAGACCTTCTGACTAGCATTCAGCTGGGTTCATTTCAGCAACTCTAGAGAATCTTCTTAAAAGCAAAAGGCAGAAATAGTGAGGCAGAAATAGGAGGACATGGCAGCAGTTCTCTAAGGAGGGATATTCTCACATGCTTCCCCACTGCCAGAGGATAATAATCCTTCTCATTCCTTTGTGGCAGCAGTTGTGGAATGGACAAGCCATAGAAAGAACATAGATGCTGTGAAGCAGAAGAAGGAAGACGTTTAGAGGAGGAGAGCAAAAGCAAAGGATGGAAATCAGGACAGGAAGGCAATCTTTGGGTCTCATGCCTTGTCTTCAAAACTGGAGTAGGTCTAACCTCCAGAATTCACAATCTTCAGCAGCAGAATGAACATTTCTCTCTACTCCCAGAAAGGCACTTCTTAATATCTTCTTCTCTGAAAGAAAAAATTAAATTGTGTAAATGAGGAATTAAGGACAGTGAGTGAATGACAGTATAGTAAAAAGCAAATCCACTGTTACAATTGTCCTGTAGAGAAGCAGTCTGTTCAAATTTAAACAAGTGCATCTATGATATATAGAAGAGTAATTTCTATTTTAGTAAACACAGGAAACATTTTATGTACAATATAAATAAATATCATGCAGAAAATTGCTAGAATAATTAACAATCAAGTTGTCAGAGATGAGTATATGTTGGATATTATCCTTGAATAGGAATATAATTAATACAGAAAATTTTCTTTGAAGTATTTACTGAGCAGCTACACCAAAAATTTGTGTTTACACTCTCCACTCAAATAATCAAAGAAAATTCTGCATTTTGGAATTTATGATATAGTCAATATGTGATGGAATAAATAATCACTTGTCTACAATACCCAATTCTGCAGTGAATTGTAGTAACACATACTCTAAGTGAAAATGAAGCATGCCATCAAATAAAGTGTGAAAGAACCTGTTGAACGATGTACAGACTTTCAGTGTACTGACTCACTGACATATCAGGCTGTTTTACTCAGTAAAAGTTGTTCTTGAATCTCCTCTTCATCAGTTTAAGCAGAAAATGATGCAGAGAGAATTGATATGGTTATATTTTTGTGACTTGGTTTAAGCAGGTGATTCTAGAACAAGTTTTGCTCAGTTTAGCATAGCTGTTAACACTGAAATTTAAAAATCAGTAAACACATTTTTTTTTCTTGCAGTAGTGACAAAACTGTCTCCTGCATATGCTGCTTGGCATTTCAGTAGATAGTTAGAATTTAGTTTCTATTAAAAATGATGCATCATTAATCTCATAATTTGTTTCTAACACATATATTCTGGTTTTACAGGCCTCCAGTGCCCTGATTGTGTGTGGTAAAATAGGACTCTTAGCTTTTCCTTTGCACTTGAGTTATCTGTATTGTTACTGTACTGTGTTTTGTGCTCCTATTTAATATTTGCAGTGCATAATTAAAAAGTAAGGGAAAATATTTCTGAGCAAAAGTGCACTGATGTATTTACTTCCTCAAAGAGGAAACAAACTGTACTATATAGTAGCAATTCAAGATTGCTCTCAGCAATTCAAGATTGTTTTGGGTCATTGGTTCATTTTCCTCAAAGCTAAGAATTTCAAGAGTTTAAATATTGGTTTGAAGCTCTTAGCTACATTTTAATTACAGTACCTTTTCCACCTATTATCTCTTCACAGTGAAGGCATTTCCCATATCCATAACACTTTCCAGCTTCCTGATTGTGTCCTGCAGTGTTCCTGGGGTAATTGAATTGTAGGGCTTGGAGTTGGAGTAGGCTGGGACATAGGTTAGGTAATTGTAGAGCTGTCAGACCAGAAACGTCTTCTAAAATTTTTTCTGCTGATGAGTAAAGAGCATATCATTTTGGCATTTGTACTTCTTTAGTAACTTTGCAAGTTATCAGCATGTTTTGTTATTTGTCAACATATTTTGAGAAATACATGAATTCTGTTTAATTCATCCATAGAGAAATTCCTAAATGATTTGCCATCATTCACAATTTCATTTTTAATAGAGTTTAGAAATCTATTAAGAGCATTCTGTTTTCAAGTATTGTCTTGGAATGTGATGCAAAGTTCAAGGACCCATTTTAGTGGAGCACAGGGAGTACAGAAAGATAATGTCTACTGTGAAAAATTCATAATTTGAATTTAAGTCAGTGAAATAAACAGTGCAGGAAGCAAGGAGTAACAGATAGAATAATGAGGAATGGCCTCAAGCTGTGTCAGGGGAACTGCAAGTTGGTCATTAGGAAATATTTTTTCACTGAAAGAGTTGCCAGGCATAGGAATGGGCTGTCTAGGGAAGTGCTGGATTCACCATTCCCAGAGGTGTTCAAGAAAAGTCTGGATGTGGCATTTTTTGTGGTGGTTTATCTGGCATGGTGGTGTTGGACTCAATGATCTTGTGTGAGTGCCCAGAAGGCTGGCTCAATACATTTCAGGTGCAAGTGTGGAGCAAGGGGTAGGTGTCTTGCTCTGATGAGGTGCTGAGCTGCCCCTTACACCCCACCCCTCCCCCAGCTTGTATCCCAGCCCTGCAGTGGCTGCCAATCCCCGGCACACAGAGGCAATGCTCCACGCCTGCCCCTGGAGCCCCTAACGCAGCTCCTAAGTGGCCAAATGACTGCAAGCCCCACCTGGGGAAGGGGCCAGGAAGGCCAAGGGGTATTTAAAGCAGAACAGGAAGAAGTACATGTCTTGACCCTACCTTGTCTTGGAATTTCTATCAGTTGAACACTGCTGGAAACAGAAGTGGTAGCTATGTTTAGGTTTTTTTCCATGTCTTTTCTGTCTTTCTTCTTCTAATTCCCTCTTCTTAGAATTTTTAAGAATTTAAAATTGAATGGGCTTAGAATTTGATAAGTTGAATGGGCCAAGTTAATGTTTTGTGAAGTGTTTCATGTTGACTGAATGCTGCTCTAAACTTTTTGCTAAAGTTCTCTGATTTTCTGAGGTTTCCAGTAAAGTCTTTTTTGTTGTTTTGACCTCTTGAGAATATCTTGTTAGTATTTCTCCTGTGAGTCTAACTCAGAGTACATGAACAAGTGTAAGCCCTATTAAAAGACTTTTTGAATGAGTTTTTTGGAGCCTTACATCTTGGAGGTCTTTTCCAACCTTAATGATTCTATGTTCAACAGTGTTGTAAACCAATGAGTAATTCATGCCTGTGGAGTAGGCCGGGCCTGACTGGATGAGAGGGACCCACCAAAGCCCTTTGGTTACTCTCCTGCTCAACTGGCAGGGTAGAGAAAATATAACAGAAGGTTTGTGGGTTGAGGTAAGGACAGGGAGATCGCTTAGCATTTATAGTCGTGGAGAAAATGGACTTGACCCAGGGGAAAGTAAATGAATTTACAGTCTAAATCAGAGGATAATGAGAAATTAAACCTAACCTTAAAACACCTTCAACTCAACCATCCCTCCTTCCCTATTTCCATTTCTCTACCTTCTCCTCTTCCACCAGTTCAGTGGGATGGGGAATGGGTGTCACACACTGTTTCTGCCACTGCTTCCTCCTCAGAGGAAGGAATTCTTCCTGTGCTCTAATGTGGCATCCCTCCCATGGGAGGTAGTACTCCACAAACTTCTCCAAGATGAGCCCTTTCCAAGGGGTGCAGGCCTTCAGAAACAGGTTGCTCCAATGTGAGTCCCTTGTGGGGTCACCAGTCCTTCCAGTGAACCTGCTCCAGCATGGATTCCTCTCTCCACAGGGCCACAGATCCTGACAGGAACCTACTTCCCACAGAGTCATAGCTTTCTATTGGGCATCTACCTGCTCTAACATGGGGTCTTCCAGGGTCTGTAGGTGGGTGTCTGCTCCACCATGGACCTCCATGGGCTGCAGGGGCACAGCTGCCTCACCATGGTCTTCACCATGGGCTGCTGGGCTCTGCCTGCCACCTCCTCCCCCTCCTACTTCACTGACTGTGGTGTTCTTCTCACATATACTCACTTCTCTCTTCTCTTGCTGCATTTTCCTTCTGCTCAGTAACTTCTTCCCCTTCTTCAATATGTTATCCCTGAACCACTACCACTGTCGCTGATGGGCTCAGCGTTGGCCAGTGAGACGTCTTTCTTGGAGCCATCTGGCATTGGCTCTATTGGATATAGGGGAAGCTCCTGGCAGTTTCTCTCAGAAACCACTGCTGAAATGCTCCCCCTATCCCCCACCCTGCTGCTTCTGAAATTTTGCCGCACACCCAATATGCCTGGAGGAAAAGCAAGACAAATAGTGTCAAGATATGTTTCTGTCATGTAAATGTGTACACACGCAAGTAAGAATGGTTTGAATCCAAGATTTGCACTGTATACGTTCTCATCTTGACTTTCTAACAAAATTGTTTTCTCGTGTTTTGGCCACAAAGGAGCACTTTGAAAAGAGAAGACAGTAAACTGCTTCATTTATAATTCTGGACTCTAACAGAAGTGCCAATTGAAGGCGATGAGAACATATTACACTATCATAGTACAAGCCACAAGAAGCATTTTGTAGCAAACCATCAGTCAGATAGAGAAGGCAGTGGAGATATTTTAGTTTTCCTTCACTTACTGTCATCATCCTAACACACATAGCATGCCTTCATAGAACATAATTATGCACGTTAATAAGCATTATTATATGTTAATTTTATGTGTCCACCCAGGATTCCAGCACTGCTTCTGGAGCTGTGGCAGTGTGGACCTTCAAGGCTAGAGAAAGGCAATGATATTAACAGTTCTAAAAATTCCCCCAAAACAGACTGGTTTCTTGAGGGTGGGCTGTTGCTGACATATTAATTTAGCAGGAACAAGTAGAAAATATGCCTGACTCTATCACTGATATTCATCCCAGCAACTGAGAGCTACTAAAATATGACTGTTGGTGCCTGTAGGAAGGAGAGGCATTTTCAAAAAGAGGTTAATCCCTTTTTAAGATAGTTTATTAATCTCTGGAATGAATCATCCTTAAAAAAGGTTAAAAATAAGAGAAAGAAATTATTCAATTAAGACCATGTGCATTACCTAGTGAAAAACACAGTAGGATTTTGACACTATATGTGAAAAAAGCAGAAGTAACAGATTGCTTATGTTTATAAAGATTTTAAATATTTGTGAGTTAATATCCCAACATTTCCTCTTCCAAATCTTATTTTTCTTTTCATTTAGGCTAATTTCTTGTACTTCACTGTAATGGGAAAATAAAAAAAACAACCAAACATTCATCACTAGAGTATAAATTAAACATGCTGACTTTATGTTCAGTGGGGCCCAGTGCATCAGTGTGCTGTATACTTGAAGTGCTTGTTCACACAACAGTCCTCAGACATCAGTGGGACCACTTCTGTCACTAAATGTTGATGGATTTGGCTTGAATTTCTTTGAAATATGTTTAGTTCATTTATCACCACTTGTTCAGACCTCTATAAAATTATCTAAGGAAAACCAAAATAAAGGAGTAATTTACTTACAAGGTTTCAATAGTAAATCCCTTGTCTTAGTAGAACTCATTTCAGCATTTTTCTCATCTGTCCAAAATATTTTACTGCAAAAATATTTCCCAAAATCCACTAGAACTTTGTCTTGTCAAACATTGTTGTCAAAGTGGAAGAAGTATTCACTTTGAAGTTCGTGATGCAGCAAAAAAGAGCTGCTGATTCATCTCTCTTCTTGAAAACTATTATTGGCAGCTGTTTTAGAAAGGCCATCTCCATCTTGTTGTACTACCAATATAGTTTTCATTCCTGACCAAACTGAGACAGTAGTATCTTTTTTTTTTAAACCCAGGGTGAATCCTGCATTTGGCCTATCAGCTTCACTGCATGCTTGCGAAAAATCATTCACTTTTTTCATCCAACTTTTTAATTTTAATTAAATTCTTTTCCACCTGGCTTATCTGGCTCTTTTGTTCCATTTCAAGTAATGTGTTCATTTTGTGTGTCGCAAAAATAATCTTTCTTATTTTAATAACTAATCTCTCTAGTTTTTCTTTATTTGTGCTATTTGAATAAACATTTCCAGTCTGGAGAGGATGATAAATGTTGCTATAAAGCAAATTGCATCCCCATCCACCAAATAATAGTGCTAATCATCTCAGCAGCCATTCACATGATTTAAAGATCCAAAAAGCCAATAAAAGCATTTCTTTACATCTAGAAGGTGCTAAATCAAGAGTTACCCTTAGAATTTATCATGAAAGAAACCACATGGGAGGAACTGATTGCAACACTTGGCATAAAAATTCAGTTTCTTGATGCATATACAGCTAGTGAACATTCTGGAGGATTGCAGAGACCACTCTATAACATAACTACGTTATGAAATAGTTACAATGGTGAGGCAAGATACACACAATGACCAGGGATAATGGCAGAAGCTGAGCAAGCAAAGCTGAATTTTGCCTCTGTTGTCTCAGTGCTGTCTTCTTTGTGGGCAATGTACAGACTCAAGCTGTTTCATTTAGATCTGACCATGTGCTGTGGCTCCCTGAGCTCTTATTCAGAAGAATATATATACTAGATCACCTGTAAAAGGAAGATAGAATGCATATGGTCACCAGGGAAGAAAAGATCATTTGTCCCCTCAGAGGAGTCCAGGGTTTCAGAACATTTGAAATCTTTAACTTATGTTTCGTCATGATGTTGCCTAGAATTGAAAGACAAACTTTCCAAATGGTATTAAAGTGATAACATAAAGAGCGGTTCTTTAATGAAAGTTTTCAGGTACACAAAATATAGCTATGCCCGCATCTGGCACTGGATTTTCACAAATTTTATAAGTTTAGTTAATTAGCATATCTAGCAAGTACATCCAATAGGAGAATGGTTGCCCTGGTAACCCACCCTTGGGCCTGCCCCTTAGAGTCTCTCCTAGAGTTCCTTGCACTGTATTTTGTTATGTCTCCTGGGTGCTGGTACAAAAGAGGGTGTCCTTGTTAGAAATTATTGTATTGAAAATAAGACTAAACAAAATTATAAGAAGGTGGCATAATGTATGAGGAAGGGTAATCTATTATTATAAAGTGTAAGAAAATGCTAGAAACTATACAAGTATTTATTAAAAATTTACAAAGCTACAAATATATAAAATATATATATAAAAAGCTAAAAATCTTTAGGCATCATTACAGGTAAATAAATGTCTCATTTAGGAAGGTGGATGGTGAAAGAAGAAACTGTTTAATTTTATGTCACAAAAATAGACCACTTCATAGCCTGTCCAGATAAATTTTGTCTTCGGTTGTGATTTAAACAACCAAACTAAAGCAAACTTTCACGATTATGAAAATAGGAATGAATCTCAGTGATTTGCCTACCTTGGAACTCTGTAAAATAAAACCAACTTATGTTTTGATCAGCAACAATTCTGTAACCTTTATGAACAGTAAATATAGGATATTCTGAGATACTATAATTTCACTCATGCAGGATCCTATTTAAACTAGTTTCCACAAACCACCTAATTTTAATGTCCTTTTCACCCTCTTGGGTTGAAACAAATTCAAGGATGTCTCGTTTTCCATTAATATATCAAGTATCTGTCCTACAAATTACCACCAATTCTTTTCTACGAATCTTCCCTTCTGTTTTAAAAATGTGTAACTTTGAAACTTGTTAATACTAAATGTTGTTAATGGTCTATCTTAATTAAAATATTCAGTTTAAAATCATGCTCAGATAAAAAAGTTGGCTAAAGCCAAAGAAATAATCTGAATGGTATAGATTGCATTTTATAAATTAATCAGAAATATAAATTGCACTTTATACCATGAATAATCTTCTTTTAATATAACATTTTAAAAATTACTTTTGCATACTCCTTGAAGAATTTATCTTTATACCAAGGAGTCTATGATAATGTGTCGTTGCAAAGACAGTAACGCCTACAGAAATACTTTTTGGAATGAAATTGAGCAAAATTAGAATTCTAATGCCATCTTGTTTGAATCCTCCTGTTTTCCAAAGGATGACACACACCCAATTTTATATTCAAGCAATAAGATTAAAAAAGGAAAAAAAAAATAAATAAAAGAAAAAAAGTAAAAAAGAAAAAACATGTTTTGATGGGGAAGAACATAACTTTATTTCACCACATTGTGATGACAGCGTGTGGGGTCTCTATTAATATTCCTAAAAGCAAAGTTTTTGATATATATGCACATGAAATACAATGAAATGAAAGACACTGAGGGTACCAACAGCCACACTGACAACACTGTGGGATCTTGTTAAACGGATTTTTACTGTCTTCAAAGCCTTTACAGTGAGCAGAAGGAAGTTGTGCATATATACAAAACTATGTCTTTTCTTGCATATGAGAACTGATGAAGCCTTCCTACATTTTGCTAGTGAGTAATACAAAAGCTATGGTGTAAACAGTCTACTTTATAAATATCTATCAATTAAAATAGTGGGATAGATGACTGCACAGGACCTCTTATTTAAAGAAAGCAATGCTCTGGTTTGGTGAAACTTTAAAGCATGTTGTTAGAAAGTGAACCAGACATTTATAACAACCAATATTTTGACCTCTAAGAGTCTATTACTTTTTCTCAGCTGGTAGATTTATTTGGAAGTGATTGATGAACTATTTTATTTCAGGGTCATACATGAAGGAAATAGCTCATATTAGTACCTTTCCATTAGGAGGACACTTCTAGTAATCTGAATTGAAAACACTATGCATGTTTTATGTGCACTTTATACTGTTGAATTTTATGAACCAAAATGTATATAAGCAGTAATGAAAAGTACATGCCATACAGTGAGATGAATGTAAAGGCCATTCTAATTTTTTTTTCCCTGTATACACTCTTTCCTGCTCCCTGCTGAGTAGCTCATTTTGCCTATCAGCCCGGAATAGTCCATGGATTGCAGTATATTTCTAACGGTGCCTAAATTAAACCTTTGAATTTTTCAGTGCTTTTCTCCTTGAACACAATATGTAAGGACAGAGTTTTCAACAATCCTATTACTTGGTACAGAAATAGGCTAAGGCTACTGGAGTGTCTGATGCTTTCAGCTTCCAATTAGTGACTGCAGTTCCTGCATATAAATTTGCAGAGTAATTTAGCTGCAGTTACATTTATCAAACAAGAAGTAAAAATATTGCACACCTTCCAATAAATGAGATTTTAAAGCTATTATCACCTATAAATGACATTATTTTCTAAAATCTGCTTCTCATCACAAGTTGTGAATATAGAATACCTTGTTCTGCTTTAAGATTATTTTCAAAGGAAAAAAATGAGAATACCTCAGATGAAGCATAAACTGTCATTTATCATTTTATTTGGATTTACATGGCTGCATATACAAATTAGATTGTGCTAATATTTTTTATTCCAATGGTATTTAAGTGGCATTTTTTTTTTAAGTTACAGAGTCTAATTTATACCTTGAATTTGACAAGTATCAAGCACTTTAAAACTCTCTCATCCTATCTCTCAGATACTCACAGACCTAATTGCTTAGCAAGGAGATGTAAAGTAAGAGATCTCAATTATAGGTAGGCGTATGTATGAGTTGGGGAATGACAAAACTGAATCTAATCCTCCTATTTATAGAGTTAAGCGTCCAAGAATGGAACAACCTGTGCATTTGGAAGTGATGCTGCTAACTTGGGAGGAAGCATTGTAACTTGGTAAAACCTTCTGGGGGGATTTATTTGATCCATTTATTAAGATAAAAACCGCGACAATTATTTCTATTAGGTTAAAGCATAGAGGGGAAAAAAGAAAGCTTCACACATAATGAACACCTTGCTGAAGAACTGTTTAGAATTTGTGCCTATATATGGGTTTTGCTAAAGCAGTATTCAAAGTGTACTTCATCAGGCTCTTAGAGTGTACTCCATAGAGCTTGTGACCAACAACTGGTCTGTTCCCAAGGGAATGGGCTGAGTGGGGCACAAGATGCACAGATCTGGCAGAGGGGAAAATGGAGAGCAGGTTGGTAAGTGTGGGGGGACCCTGCGTCCCTGAGATAGATAAGAGGCAAGAACATTCATTTCAGAATGTACCAAAAGTTCAGAATGTCTTGAGAAACAGGAAAAAACTCTTCAGGGAGTGTTTTAATTAGTGTGACTTGTTCCCACCTCTGTCAAAAAAAGGAGTCAGAGCCAAATAAGCTTTGTATTGACCTACAGGATACAGTTCTGTGCCAATGCCCTGCACAGGTTTGTGTGCATATAGTAACATCTTTTGAAGTGTGTCTGGACTATGTGTTGAAAAATAACCCGAGTGTCTGCCATTTGTGGCAGACTAGCCTTGGTCAGCAGCCAAAACACCACCCATGTGCTCTCTCATACACCCTCAGTGGGACAAAAGGAAGAAAGCAGAAAGATGGGAATGAGAAAGGTCCATGTGGAGAGAAAGACAGGAAGATCTTCTATGACTAACACCACTGGCAAAACAGATTCTTCTTGGATAAAAATAACTTAATCTATTACAAATGAAAATAAATGTTTAATTAGTGATTTGAGTAGAGTGAAACAAAAAGACAAGCATGAAAGCAACATCTTTCCTTTTCCCTTTCCCAGACTCAAACTCCTCTGCCTGCTGCTGGGTGGTCCTCACACTTTTCTTCTGCTTCACTGCGAGTATCTGCTTGGCCATGGAGCTCTCTCTCTTCCTCCTCCTCCTCTGACCCTGGTGTTCACAGAGCTGTTTCTCTAACTTTTTTCCTCACTCCTTTCTTACATGAATTTTCCCTGAAGTACCCCCACCTCGGCCATGGGCTCAGCTGTGCCCTGCAGTGGGTGGGTTGGCTCCAGCTGCATCCAGCATGGAGAAGTCCTGACCTCTCCTCACAGACACCCCCTTCAGCCCCCACTTCCAACATCTGGGCACCTGCACCCCGTACAACACTGACTCAGCTGTGTGAAACAAGGGCAGCTTCAGTCTTTCCTACCCGTGATGCAATCACAGGCACTTCATGGACTTTTGAATGCTCATATTCAAAAAATCTAGCTAGAAAGACTAGCCGAAATCCGTAACAAATGTTGCAGATATCTCAGCAGATACGTGTGTCTGAAGAACATTTTTTTCTCACATTCACTTACAGAGTAACAGGACACATTTATTCCTGTGCAGTGTTTCAGCCTGGGTAAAAATTACTGGTCTTCTTACACTGCTGAGGAGTCAGACAAAGTAGGGCCCTGGTGCAGTTGCTAGTGATTTTCTTCAGCTCTGCGAGCTATGGCACTATTAAGTCCCTCTTTGACTTCCTTCCAGGGGAGTACAGGATTGTTCACATCCCCTTTAACAGGATCATGATGACTGTTGTTCTCTCCTGATTACAGCATTTCAAACTTGTATTAGTCTCTGAATTTCTTTGAGTTCTGCAGAATTTGGGAAATATTGGATTGGAACCTCTGCCTAGAGAGATAACAGGGAGGGAGTAGGTAATAGACCTGTACTACTACTTTCCTTGCTTCTAGCACAGGAAATACGGGGGTCTTCCATTGCTTTTGACACAGAAAATATTGGAGTCTCTCATCAAAGCTTTTCAACTGTCAGATATGGATAAACAGAAGTTTCATCCATCTGTCCAGAACCCCTGAAAATGCCCCCACTTCTCACTGTTTCTCTACTACTCACAAACTACTTTTAAACTCAATCTGAGCTGCAAGAAACAGAAATTATTTTAATAAATATGTCTCCTGCGCCCTACAACCTCTATCATTTAATCAGTCTGAGGAGTTTTTAAGTGAGATTCTGTTGTACTTTGAATTAATTGCCTAGTCTCAGTTTAGCTTCAGGCAGGAATGCAAAAGATCCCTTTCTATGGACAGAGAGATGCTTTTGATGCAGGATAATCATCCAGTAAATGGGTGCTGGCCACTCTTCAATCCTTTTTTTCAAAACATAGTTCTGAAAGCTTAAAACCTTTTACAAGTCAGGTAGATAAATCTCTTAGCTTCAAACAGCGTTGATTAATGTAACAGGTTTGGATGGTCTTTGGGATAAAAAGCAAAGTATCTGCTTGTCTTATTAAAATTGGGAACCTAGACACAAAGAAATTCTTTATTACTCAAAAAAGTGTCTCATAGACTGATTGCCTGTTGATTGTCAGCCTATAAAAGTACCACCCTAACTAGCAGAATGAAACAAAATCTTTCTTATAAGACTGATCTTCATATGCTATTGGAAAGTGACGTTAGCATCAGAATGAACAAATCCTTGGGGAAAAAGTCTCAAGGGACAAGTTATCCTGCAGCTAAACAATAATGAGAATTTTCATCAGTGAATAACCAGCAAATTACCTGATTTGAAAATATTGTGTTTAACATCAATCAGGGGAAACTATCTGAGGATTTTATTGCAAGCAACAGATCACCCACTAGGACTTGCATGGACATATCAATGCATATTTTCAAATTTTCAAATATTTTGGGGGAATGGAGGACATCTCTGTGTGTTTTACATGAAAAAAACCCCAAACATTTAATGATTTTGAAGAACTAAATTTCTCAAACTTAACTGGAGCCACATGAAGAATGTTAAAGAATGGGATCATCCATTAAAACTCTGAATATGGTGTAGCTGAAGCTGCAATAATCAAATGGATTCCTGCTTCAACATTGACATCTTTTACCTTTTCCCTGACTGCCTCTGGTAAAATAGGCATGTTATGCAACCAGTGGGCACATGTGCATGTAGAAACTCTGAACGGGGAGCAAGAAGCCCAGAACCGGGACACATAATTTCCTGCTCAGGCTCCCAGAGGATATTCTAAGCTAGATCAACCTATGGGTCATTTATTTAAACTCTGGCTGTAATAAGTAACAATAGTACACACAAAAAAAGGAGCTCTGACATATAAGCCACTACCCCAGACTGCCTTTATATGGAGTACTAGAATGAATTTATTCCCCATTGATGTCTGTTTAGCTGGATTCATTGCTGTCACAGCCCTTCAGTCATTTTTAATCACAGTCCTCAGAGTGGTGCCACCTGTAGGGAGTCTTCAGTCTCCATGATTTCAATGTGCTAATTCTCTTGTGTGGAAGGAACTGAAGTACACACACACACACACACACTCCAAAACTGCCTGGGGTCTGAACAGAAAGTTTGCAATTAGTTGGGAAGCATATAGGCATGGTAAATCATTGAAAATGCACAGCATATTAACTTCAGTCTATTGAGCTCCTGAGAAAGTAGGTGAGTTAATTAATACTTTTTCAAGAGAGTAGAAGCAGCATAAGTATGACTTAGGGAAGTTGTTCTATCCTGCACCTTTTGTATCTAGTTCAATGAAGTCTGAGTCACGTCACTAAGGTCCATAAGTTATCGTTATTCAGTTACGTAAATTAATCTTATGTTCTAATTTTTATTCCTGGTGGACAGGGTTGCAGAAGTTTATGATAACTATTGCTGATGAAACAGTTCAGTCTTTTGAGGATGTCAGTTCCCATTTTGTTCCTGGAGGGCACCTTTCTCAAAAATTAATGTGAGTTAAAAATTAGGGCAAAAATAAGGTTTTTCTAGAGACTTTCTGGACAGAAGATATAAAAAGCATATTAAAAGGTTATGTGAGGGAGAATTCTGACAGATTTATCCTGTATACCCAGAGTTATCTGATAGGAATAAAAAACTCATTTGTAAAACCATCAAAATAGTGTCAGAGTGTCTAGTGATGATTAGAAGTATTAGGTTCCCAGGCGTCTAAAAGCTGGTAACAGTGACCAGCTATCACTTGAAAAGACTAACCTTGCCTCAGAAAGGTAAATACAGTTCTTCCTTTAAGTTTTGCTCTTTGTTATGAGTCTGACAGCGTATGTTACACCATGCTAATATATTTAACCGAAGCTAAAGGTAAGATAGCAGAAATAGGGTTTGCAGATAGAAAATCATCTGAACATGTATAGTCAAAGATGCCAGCAACCCCTGGAAAAGTTTAACTGTTCAGTATCACAAAAATGGCTGCCAAAATCTTTACACAGAAGATATAACTGGCAAATCCTGCTTATCCAAAAGCATTTATGGTGAGTATAGCTCAGATAGGGAAGATGGTATCTGGTGGTCTATTGACCTGAACTAGAAAAAGTAGCATTGGATCTCTGGATTAGAGGGACAAAGGGTAGTGATGCTAATTATCCTTAAGAATAATGAAATTATCAAAAAGATGGGATAAGAGGGAGGTAATGAACAGACACCTGGAAAATATCAGCTAATAAAAGATCAGGCAGATATTGGAGTCTGAGTAACTATCACACACAGGATTACTATCACCCCTAGTGTTTGGTAATGAAAATGAAGCAGATGACATGAAGCAGATGACAATTAGGAGAAATACTTGCAAAATCAGAGGGTTATCTCTAAGAGCCCTGGATCATCCTGACAGTAATTGCTGGATAACATTTTATTTTAAAATCTGAAACCTGAAACAAAGGCATATCGTTAACCAAATAAAGACAGAACATGGCTGAAATGAGATGAAAAAAATTAGGTTGTGAGTAGTGCTAAGCAAAATAATACGGTGTGGAAAAATTGCAGTCGCGTCAAATAAGTGATGGAACAAGATCCCCAGATCATTCAGAGAGGTGTTGTCTCAGTTTGTATCCATAAGGATGAGGTGCAAAGTGCCTATTGCGAGCGGAACTTGCACAGTGTCTTGGTTTGAAAGACAGGTGTCTGCTAAGGAAGGCAGAAGCCTCCCTTGGAATGGCAGATGTAACCCCTTTCCCTCCGAGTTATTATAATTTTGAAATCAAGGGCTTTTAGGCAAAGATGTGGGAAATAGGAATAACAGTTCTTTACTATTATATATCTATATGTGTATAACCAGTCAAACAAACAGCAATAACTATGGCAGTAACAGCAAACAATCACAAACCCAGTCCCAGCCTTCTCGGCTGTCGGGCCCTTTCCCCTCGGGTGCAGTTCCGCTCGCAGCCGGCAGGGGCGCTGGCGGCTCCCGGTGAGCAGGGCAGGTGCGATGGTTCCCCCGCGGCTGCAGGGGGCGCTCCGGAGAGAGCTCGGGGAGCGCGCGGCACTGGTGCCCTGGGATCCCGGGAAGAGATGGAACAAAGGCTTCACAAACCCCAGACGGCTGGCCTCGGTGTCCGGCCGGACCCTCGGGAACAGCAGGCTGGAGCGGCAGGCTGGAGCGGCAGGGACGAGCACAAATCCTGGAGGACAGACAAGATGTATCCAAGCGGGGAACCCCCCGGAGGTCAGGGGTGCAGGTCGAGCACGGCTACAGCGTAGCGAAAGCTCGAAGCAGCAGCGGGGCAGGGCAGCCACAGCCCGGCCACAGCCCGGCCTCCAGCCGGGCAGGGAAAGCGGCTTTGGGATCCCGGCGTTGTTTCCAGCAGAAAAGAAAAACGGCCGAAAAAAAAGAACCAGCAGCTCCTTTCTCTGCAGCTTCTCTCTCCGAACGCGGAGAGCGAACTGACCCCACACCCAGGTGAAACAAAAGGGTGGCCAAGTCTTTTGTTTGCTCTCAAGCACCCAGGGATTTATCGTCTGAGTAACAGAATGGGGGAAAATTCCTTTAACAGGGAAAAAAAAATCCAAAAAAACCTAGACCTCTTAAAACCCCAACACACAGTCTTGTAACTAAATACATTCTGCAAAGACATCACTGATTTTTCAATCCATTGAAATCCATCTGTGCCAGAGATCTTAGCTCCAGAATACTTGTGACCGTACAGTTTACTTAGCAGGCATTTCTCACCTAGATTGATAAATGAATGATTCTATGATTCTGGGGGAAGCTGGTGACTGTAAAGTTCAGCTGCTATGTCATCAAGCTTAATGATCCATGTATTTAAGGAGCCTTTAATGGGCTCGAATTGCTAAAGCAGAGTTGTGGAGGACAGTGGCTATTTAAGAACAGTATAGCAATGCCTTTAACTTCAGAACAAATAAAGCCTAGTGCAGCAGAGCATTGTCAGTCACCATGGTGTGTCACCCAGGAATGCAGGTGCTACAAGGGGTGGTCTGCTTGCTGAACAGCAGTATCTCAGTTTTGTCACCACAGGATGTAGACACTTACACACTAAGTACTTCACTGCATTGAGATGATGTTGTGTCTTTCCCAGAGGGAGGAAATTGTGTGATAAAATGTATGACTGTGAAGGATCCTTCTGTGACAAAGGAAGCTGTTGCTTTTCAGCTCAGGTTTAGCCTAACTTAGGCATGACTTAAACCCTAAAAAATTTTATACCCCCTAATACAGGGAAAATTTCCCAGTGGTATTACTCTTCCAAAACCAGCAATATTCACTGTTGAGATGTTACTGCTTACCTCCAGATTCCTCTATGAGATGCATTCCAATACTACAGCCTTTTAAATGTGAACTTTCTTTCACTAGAAATATTCAGCCAAGGGCTCTAATTAGGCCCATGTGCCTCTGTGAAGGAAAAATCTTTGAAACAGAGAAAAATCTTAGCCTCTGACACTAATGTAGGAGAAGACCAAAAATATTTTGAAGATTGTTATAAAAGTTATTTCTTTTTTAAGCAGCACAGTAAGAATTGAAATGGAAAGCGATTTTCCATGAAAGGGTTAGAGCAAGAAAGACATTTCTATCAAAGAAAAGGTTACTGAGAACATATTTCTAAGCAGCACCAAGAAATTTTAAAGAGAGAAGTTAAATCCCAACAAAATTGGCAACCAATTTAGCCCTTGCTGAGTGTTTTGACTAGAGGATAGACAAAAACTTATTTTTTTTCAGGCAGACTCCACTGGGCTCTATATAAGTAAGAAAACAGAATTCCCTGTGTGATGCTTTAGTCACACCCCTGATCAAGAGCCTCTGGCAAACAAGCTGCTCCACAGACTCAAACTTGACACAAAGAACAGGGAATAAAAGAACAGCACCCTGTGGAGAAGGCCATGGGAGAACTCCTTTTGGGTGCTTTTAAGGCTCATCACTAAGCATTCAGCACCCATTAGGCCCAACCAATCTTGTTCTGAAATCTTCTACAATCACTTCTTGAAACTATCAGAAAATCTTTGTGTTAGGAAAATGTCTGTTCCAGAAATAAGAATGGTGTGAACTAGCTCATTTCTCGTCAAGAAGAGGTCCACCTATACCTTTTTGCTTCTGCAATTTTTACAGAAGTCTCATTGTTGTGCCATACTGTGTGGGAGGGACCGTCTTCCAGTTTTTTTCAAGGATGTAATCAGGTAATCAGTCCAGTGTTTTCTCAGTAATAGTAGCTGCACTGTGATCAAAAGAAAAGAGGGACATAGGTGTATGTAGTGCTTCTGTTAGATGAACAGCGTGAAGGCTGCCCTAATGTGATTCAACATACTTGCCTTTCCTGCAAGACAGACAAACAGCCAAAACCTGCCTGCTAAAATTGGCAACGGAGCAGAAAAACAAAGATTTCTCTTCCTTTGATACCTGAGTATCTGCCTCCAGCACGCAGAAGCAATTGCGTTTCCAGAACTAAGTTCTGTGTACAGTCAAGACATAGCTGTGTGTACAACCAGTTACTGGAGTGAGGTGAATTCTCAGGTCTCCAAGTGTAAGCATATCCAGAACGTATTACTGTCTTAATGTGTTCTTTTTCTCTTTTCTATTTTCAAGGCCTTTTATTTGCTAGAACCCTTGGGGTCAGCTGTCCTAGCTGTGATCCCTCCCAACTTCTTGTGCACCTCCAGGCTCCTCACTGGTTGGGTGGTGTGAGGAGCAGAAAAGGTCAGAAAAGGCTCTGTGTAATGCTCAGCAATAACAAAACCATCTCTGCTGGTTTTGGCACAAATCCAAAACATAGCCCCCTCCCTAATAGATACTGTGAAGAAAATTATCTCAGCCAAAACTAACATGGGGGGAAGTGGGGGAGAAATAATATAGCACCACCAAAATATGTTTTTCTGGAAATAATGAAGAGGAGCAATAGGAGATCCTACACACACTAACAGAGAGAATACATATGCTTTTTCATTATTGGCAGGTAGCAACACGTGAATATCCTCAGATATGTGCAATAGTTTGAACTTTTGATCTGAATGTTTGGATTTAGTTTCATCGAGAAGACAGTGATCTTTTTAGCAAAAGATATGCCAAAGTGAAGAAGAGTTTTTTAACATATTTGAACTATCAGCTGTTTACACATTCCAGGATGGGCATCCTCATCTATGAATGCTATGTAATTTTGAACTTTTATTTGCTGAGAGGACAACATAAGCTCACCTGTGTTCCAAGGTAACTTACCCATGTAAGTTTTAGATGATATGTTGCCACTTACGGGTTGTAAAGTATTGCATTGTACCATTGCAAACCTGTAACCCTGATAATCCATCTAGAAATGGGGGCCATGCAGTGTGCTGTATATACCAAATACATGTCTGATTTTCAGTAGAATTCAGAGTATGTGGTAAAAGGTGAACACACGAATATTGCCTGGATTTTATCATATAGAGGAGTAAAGACATAATGAACTCTTGAACCTGAGAAACCAGGAGTATTTCTAGATCTAGTCATGTAGATGTTGCCATGTATTTTTAGTCTCATTCCAGCTGGCCTATACCTCTTAAATGGCATCTTGGTACTTTATGTCTACAGCTGACTTCAGAAATCCTTCCACATAATGGCGATCTTCATGTGAGATGGTAATTTTAGTCCAACCACTGCTGACTCTTATTTTTTAGAACTGTGATAAGAAGAAAGAAACTCTCAACCTGTGTAAAGCTTTTTAGTAAGGATGATGCAAAGCAGTCTGTTCATCATCAGGTGTGGATATATGAGAGCTGAATGGGAGAAAACAAATCAGTGGTCATTGGATAATCAGGAAGATTACATAACCAGTATTTATACAGAGAAGAAATGCATTATACAAGGACAACCTCAATGGAAAGAAGTAGAAGACTCAAACAAGGGGGTGCATGCAGTGTTGACTAGAATGAGATTCTGAGAGTGAATGGAATTAAACATTATAAACATTATAAAGTGGAAACAAATCCCAACAAAAGAAATGTCTCAGGCAGAGACATCTTGAACTGGGGAAGAGAGGTATCACAGAGAATTACAGCTGTAATCCCTGGACAATCTACAGTTTGGCTTTAACGTGCTTTAGGATTGTGTTATTCTTTCTATGTGGCTGAAATAAGAAAGATGTTCATGGAGAATCACCCCTTTGGCTGTTTTTAACTTTTCTAATGGTTTCATTTGGTTTCCTGTGTTCTTACTCTAAAAGGAGAAAATCACACAGTATTCACAGTATTCACTCTTTCCATTATATTTGTGATTGTACAGACCTGTACTCATCTTCTTTTTCAGACTTGAAGACTCAGTGTAGTCACAGTATTTTAAATAACAGTCATCCTAATACACATATCAGATGCCTGTGTCTCTAGGTAAGTATGATAGTACTAAACAGATGGTGCTGTATAAGCCAGTACTTATTTTAAATCAAAAATACTTTTCTTTGCTGGATTCTCAAAAACAACAACAACAGGACTGCATTGCACCTTAGTATTGGCTGCTTTTTACATTCATCTTGGAATTAAAATCCAAGTCTTTATTTTCACACTTTAATGCCGAAGAGTTTTATGTTTGCTTCTGGTCAGCCTTTATTGGATTGCAGTTGTTATGCAGTACCTTAATCTGCCGGTAGTTTCAGCAAGGTTAGTAATAAATTAAATAAAGTGGTAGAATATAGATACAAGGAAGAGTTCTAAATCTAAACTGTTCTAAATCTAAACCAGTTCTAAATCTTTCCAAGTGTGAAAGAGAAGCTGCTGAATAATGAGAAGGGAACTTAATTAATCTAATACTGTGATCTTTACTACATAGACAAAATATTTTTCTGCCTTTGCAAGAGGTCCTGGTTCAGTACCATTGATTCCAGCAACAAGATACACAGCCTGTCTTTTCTGCCTATCAACAAATTCATGGCAAGGCTACTTGAGCTTTATGGATTTTCTGCAGTAACACTGAATTGAATTTTCAATTAATATCAGAAGGAAATTTTATTTGTATTTTTATCTCTCAGGCTGATACACAATTTCTAGTCATAAGTCATTGAAACTGACTGCATCTTTTTTCACTGGTTTATTTTATTCCTTTACAGATTGTTGGATCAATGCTGGTTCATTCAAATGTACTTTTATTGCTGTCTTTTCTTTGAATTTCTAGAGTTTACTCTTGCAAGATTAGTGCAATATGCCTGCAAGGAAAACAGCATTGCTATTACATTTTCCCAATAGACATTTAATATCCTACTGAATTTGCAAGACTCATTTCTTCGTATTCCAAACTTCCATGAAAATAGTTCACCAATCTCTACAAAGACACAAAAGCCCAGATTTCTTCCTCCCAAGTTAAGTCATTTAAGTGAAATAAATACATTTAAGGACTTAGTCACCCAAAATTCTTGTAGACAATAGAAGTTGTAAGTGTCCCCTCTCTCCAAAAGATGTTGTAGCTCTTCCAAGATCTGCATTTAATTCCAGAAGTGACATGAGATGAGCCTGGGCTGGAGTTATCTTGTCTGTGTTTTTCTCTTCTGTGCAAGAAAATGAACAGCCACTGCACTGAGATTGGGGGTCTGAGTTAATTCCAGAATCCTGTATACAAAAAAAACCACTGTTATGATGAAGAAATCCACTCTTGAAATTTGAAATAAACCAGCACATTATTTGGATTATTTTGGCTCATTATTTTCCTGAACTTCTACAGGCATGGTAGGTAGACTTAATCCACCTACAAAATATACTTATCTACAACTGGGCCTGTCACCTTATGCTTTCTTTATATTTAATAGGAAGAAATTGTAATTTTTAGTATGTGACACCTCATGAAGATGAGCTTTTATGATGTATAATTAGATAGATTTATGCCATTTTTTTAATCTCGTGTGTTCCTTCTGAATCAGAGGAGACTGGGCACAGCTGGGGATCTGACACTAGTCAAAAAAGACTATTGCCCTCAGCTGTTGCAGGAGTTCTTTGTTTAAAAAAAACTATATGTTGCTTACTTATTAAAGATTATGGATTTGTCCAAACTTAGGGATAGAAAACAGTTCCTGCCAGACCAGAATGGCTTGCTTCTTATAATTTTCCCTCTTAAGCAGCATGGAGAAAACCAAATCTGTAGCTATTGTCTTATTTATCTTGCAGAGGAGTCAGTTTATGAGCCTTGGAACCAGATACTGGAACATTGATCTCTTGAAATTGGGGTATTGGTATCCTCCAGTCTCTACTCATGATACAATAATTAGGTTGTATGCTGAATTAAACATTCAACTAATAAAAGCATTTATTTGGAAAAATAACTATCATCATCCTATCATCATAACAGTATATGAATCTCAATTTTGATAGATTAGTGAAAGAAATTCTTAGTTTTTACAAGACAAAGTTTTAAATATTTTAGAAAGTTTTAAAGAGATAGGCGGAAAAGTAGTGAAATTAATTTGCATTAATATATGCTTTCTGTAATTCCAGTTACAAAATATAAGACATGATTTAGACACATGACAACTTTCCTCTCCATCTCTATATTTATCACAATCATTTATGTTCACTAAGATGACCATCTCTTTCCAAGAACACTTTATAAAAGGAAGACTTATATGATGGGTTTTTCCATTTTCCTTGGAACAGAGAACGTTCTAGAGTTAAATACTCAGTAGGTCCTTAACACAGAACTGAAAAGAGTGGCCATTCTCAGGCATTTCTTTATGCCTATCCCTGAACTAAAATCATGTTATAAAATGTCAGTATGTTGGGCTTTAGATTTCTTCTGCGGTCTTATATTATACAATGCAGTAATCCGCAACATATATATATGTGAACTACTTAAAATAAACAGAATCTCCCTATGATAGAATTATACTTATTTGCTGTTAAATACAACAAAACCTTCTCAGTCATGCTGCAAAAATATCTACCCTCTTTGAGTGGTTGACCATAAAAATGAAGAGTGGTAAAATTAGAGCAGAGATGCAATTAGAAGCAGTTGTTTGCATATGAAACATTTCCAGTTTCTATTGAGTTACTGTTTGATTTTATACTGGTGTCCTTGAAAAAATGTTGTCACAACACTGAAAATCAAAATTAAATCTAGTCTTAATTATCCATTGCTCAATAGGGGAACTTTTTAGGGATCCCATATTTTGAGGCAAAGACTCAGAAAGTATTTTTGTTTAAGAAGATTATGTATTTCCACATTTGATGCCCAGGGAATATGATCACTGGTCAATGAGGGGGAGAATCACTTCCGTGGCACCGCTTCATGTTAATAGTAGTACCTAATATAAAATTCCTTTGCCTTAGTGGCTTAAAAGACTAATTAATGCTCCCATCATAATTAACTTAATTTTTACCACCCACATATTTCACAGCCACTGACTCAACTGAATTCTCCATAGGGGCTGGCTATTTGTTTTCACCTTACTTGGATCATGTCAAGCAAGTAGATGATTTATCCCTAGTGGACTTAAGAAAGCACCTAAAATATATGTTGCTAAAATGATCTGAGAAAACAAAACTAGTGAAATTTCAATTTTAAAACAGCATTCTGTGCAAGTTCATTACCTAATGCTTAAACAGACCAAGGTTGTAATCTCTTGGGTTGATTGCTCTCTTGTCAGTGTAGCTTGCCTGACTTCAACAGTGTGGACCCTTTTATACATCACTACAAATCAGAGTAGAAACATGTTGATAGCTTTTTCCATTTTTAATTTTATCTTCTGCTTGGCCATGTTGCAGGTGCCGTAAAATGTTAATTTCCAGCTTCTCTCAAAGGTAACTACCAATTTCAAGTCATTATCTACTGATGCAGGAAAACTGAAAAGCAGACTAGAAAAGACACATGCTAGAAATCTATTTTTATGTTGTAAACAACATGATTACTCTTCCCTTTTCCATGACAGATTCAATAAATGTTGATTGAATTATCTAGTATTAGCTGAAGTGGACGTGAACAAAATAAGCAATAAGAATCCACAGTAAGAATCAATGGAAATGATTTATTTCCTGGAGATCAAATCAAATAACAGGGAGGATCAAATTAGCTAGTGATCACATTAAGTGGAAATCTTGGTACTAGTATGCTCTTTCCTCTGAGCTGCTGTCAATAGTCACATAAATACACAGTGGCAAAAAATCTTTTTCCTTTGTTTATTTCCACTGAATCTGAAGCACTGCATACCCCTGCAGACAGTAACATACACAACAACTGAACCAGAATGACCAAATATGGATGACTTCTGAACTACTTATACAAGCCCCCCAACAATTCTTTTAGGAATAGAAACCCTCTTATTCCCTACTTCACGTTTACAAATCCACTATTTTCCAGGTCCAGAGAGGAAATAATAAGCATTTTAGAATACTCTGAAATCTAACACATCTGAGACTCTGAGATCTCTTCAGGAGTGCCCAAATCTGAAATTCAAGAACAAAATTATTAAAAAACTGTAACTATATCACTGTAACAAACTGATTTTATATTCCCTCAGAACAAACAGTAGATATCCATTTGGATCCCTGTAGTGTTACCCAGCCAAGTCTCAGTTATCCATGCGAAGCCAGAGTTCTGATTGTAATTCAGAATCAGCTTGTGGTTAATTCTAGCTTTGAAAGATATTCAGTTATACAAAGAGAAGAGCCAGGCTGCGAAAGCTTGTGATATTTGATATTCATAAGGCTTAACTAATGAAATAAACCATAAAATGTTAATATTGCTGTAGGTCTGATACTTCCTTGTCCTCCATCTTTAGTCTTGACATCATAAAGTTTGAGTAAATCCTGAATTACTTTTAATTTGTCTTGACATCTAACACCTGGTTAGTTTAGAATTATGCAAAGAAGTGAGATAAGCCTCACAGTTTGCTCTGATAAATTTCTAGAGTAGAATGCAGATACAGACAAGCATCCAGGCACGCATTTTAACTCTACACAGACCAAACAGCACTGATAGTCTTCCCTTAAGGAGGTTTCACAAAACATTCATATAACCAAACCTATAGTCTTCTCTCCAGTCCTTCAAAAATAGCAGAGTTGGGTGTGGATGTAGCAAGACTGGGCTGAATGCAGAAAAAGTAATTTGAAGCAGGCTGTTTGGGAAGAGACATGCAGAGAGATGCTGGATCTGGAGGGAACAAACATAGGAAAAGAGAGAGAGGAGAATAAAAGGGGCAGACACATGTAAGCAGCTAGCTTGTACATTCAGTAGACATTTTGCTGTGGGAATGTGATCTCTGCTCTTGCGTGTATTTCTGTACAAGAAGCTTGAAGGCTTCAAGACAGATGAACTGGCAAGTAGTTCAAGCAGTCTGGGAGATATGGAGGAGAACACAGCCCTGTGGGCCAGCTACTGTAGAGATTGATGTGTTTCTATGAGACAGCAGCACACGTCAAGCTAGACCAGCCAGTAGGTATGACATGAGATCTGGGGACTAGCTACAGGGAAGCCTAGGCCTGCTACAGAGTGCCCTGTGTAAGGGTACATGAATGGAGGACATGAGATCTGCTAGCAATCTTTGAGTCTGGTTAGGTAGAAAATAAGAACAAAATGGGACCATTTGATCCTCTTTCATTTAGTTCCAATCCTGATTAGGCTAGGTTAAATTTATGTGATTGCTCTTTATGGTGTCAGCTCTAAACGCATTATTTTCATTTCGGGATTGATCTGCTGCTTTCCTCCAGAGTATGCATATATAGCACACAGAGAGTATGTGTGCTCAGTCTCACTGTAGGCTGGACCTGGGCACCAGGAACTGCAGCACCTCCATGCCTAGCACACCAGGGATGAGCACTCTCTGTCTTAAGTCTGGTAAATTTGTTTCAATGGACTGAGAGGAGAAATCATGCTGGTCTCACTAGGCACATCCTGCTGGTACACTAGGTTTGACTACTATTTGGCATCCTACACAATTTAGTTATGAAGAAAATTCCTTTGGGGAAGGAGTTAGTAAGGAGAATGCTGATGAAAATGTCACTCATTTTCCTGTAGATATACCACTGTTAAAAAAAAAAAAAAGTTACTCTTCAGGTCATATACTCATCATTTATGAGGAAGGTGATGAAAGGTTTAGAAACAGCCTTAAAGCATTTTGGTGTAGCAGGAAAATTTGTGTCCTATTATTGAGATAAGGGACTGGGATTTAATTTTCAGACAGGAAAAGTGTTGTGGAAAAAGAACTAACCTAGTATTTTAAGAAACTCATTCATAAAAACTGATGCAAAATAACTGATTTCCTGAACTACAGTCTAACCACTTAGGTATAAAATCTGTTTTTCCTCTGCCATTCTTTGCTACCCTTAACAAAGTGAAATCAAATACCGTTGTGGTAAATATGCTATTGCAACATTTCCTTCTCTTTAAACATTCAGAGTCAAACATACCACTGTGTACATCATCAAAAGCTGATTTACACAGCTGAGTTTCTAGCTCCTAAAGAGAAAAGCAGTAGGAAGAATATTCTAATTAGCATTCAAGAGTTGATCAAAATAGCAAATACGTATCTGGAACAGCTGATTTAAATAACTTGTAATTGAAGATACCAATTTCCAGAGCCTGAGGGGTTGCAATAAAAGTGAGAACAAATTAAAGAAAAAGAAAACAAAGCAAGCCTTACTCAGGCAACTAACTATTCAGGTCCAGAATATCAGTAAATTGTTCTCTCTTCTGAACTGTCATTTATTGTTAACTTCCTGGAAAAGTCATTTTTTAGAAAGGATTTTTTTACAGCCATTTTCTATAGCATGAAGGTGATAAGGTAAGTGCTTACATTTTGCCCTTACACTGGTCTGATATGCAAGATTTCCTTCTGTTCTCTCATCACTCCTTTCCATTTGATGCTGCGGCCATTTGCTGAGTATTTAACAGTCTTTAATCACAGGTCCTGAGGCCACGTTTTTCCAAGCAAGACTCATTGCATAGAGAGCAAGAAAACCTTGAAGCAAATAAAACTGTCTCACAGTATTCTTTGGCTTTTACTGTTTAATTCCTTCAATACACTCTAAGTATGATGAAATAGTCACCTCACTTTCCTGAGCAAGCAAATCATATGAAGATTCACCTGGGTAGGTTAGGTTCACATGTTCCAACTTCTAACTATTTCAGCTGTTAAAGTAGATTTTCTACACACACATTGTAACAGGAAATTGGAATTTTCCATTATTCTGTGTGGAGACAGAACAAGAAATGACCTGAACCTTCATTCTAGACTTGAAGATGGTGTAGGGTGAGCAACACAAAAGGATTATTGTGAATCTTTGTTCAAGTGAACCTGTTTTACTATGTGTGCCTCCTTTCCATGATCTTTCAAATGAACATTTCAGGGAAGGATGGTTTTCTAGCACGAATATACAAAGAGAGGCAATCTGAGATTTATTCACAAAGAGCGGAGGGAAGATATCTCTCTCACCAATGAGCAGCAAGTAAGAAATATGGGAGATTGTGATGCAAAGGGCAGGGTCCACTTTTCCCTTGTAATGTGCTTGATACAGAGGAAATTAAATGAGCCAGAGAAAGATCTAGCATATAAGATGGAACTTCCTGTGCAAATGTATGAACTACAAGTAAACTGATGCAGTTCTCTGAAGTAATTTGCAAGGGCTTACACTAAGGTCTTCAATTTCTACTCTGCAGCTGGCTGTTAAATACCATGGTAGCAAATTTATGTTAGGGATGATAACTTAAACGGTATTTATTGGACACAGAACCAATATTTTAAACACATTTAAAATACTGCCTTTCTGCTAACTCTCCCAGATATAGTCAAACCCCAGCTCTTTTCTTAAACTATACTTTTAAGAACGGTTACACTGAGAAAATAAATAATGTATATTTGTAATGCAAATAATACCATAGTACAAAAATGCATAATACAAAAGGAGGCTTGATTAATCACACAATGCATTTGCTATGAATTATTAATTTAGATACCATTTAAATTAAGATTTTATGGGTGAGAAAAATTAGGCAGTTTCTTTTTGTTTTCTTCCTTTAATTTTCCTTCCAGAAGAGCTCTATTGCCTCAGAAGGATGCAGGAAGTCTTTGTACAATAAACCTAGAAGGAGTAGCAATAATCCAGAAGTTTGAGGAAAGTTTCATTTTTGCTTGTTATGAAATGTTGTGGTGAGTTGTTATTCAGGTAGCTTCAGAAATACGTGCTTCAAAGAGGCATCCATATGTTATGGTGCAGATGAGAAAAGAAATAATCCATTTTGCTTGCTGGTGACCATTCACTGTGGTCACACATTTCTTAAACATTGACCATACTGCACATATTTTGCTGTAACCTCTTTTATATCCTACCATTGCCACTGAAGACTTTACAAAGAAAACTCTGAAACTGGAATCATGCCCAGGCATTGCTTGGAAAACTGACAGTTTTCTGTCCCAGACCAGTGCGAGAAAATCTTCTGGAAATCTACCCCAATAAATAATAGTTCCTTGTCTGGGAAGGTTTCCTAGAACTCTCAAATCTACCAACAGAGATACATCTAAGGGAGACTGTAGAAAAGGCTGCTGCCTTCCTTGAGAAGAAGAGCAAAGAAAGAACTGAGCTGTGATAGACTCAAACATACATCAGCAAATTAACTATGTGAAGGAGGGGGCAACAGACAAGTCAGGCTCCTCTGACCTGAAATGTTAGGCAGCAGCCATTATATTTTAATCCTAATCAGTCTGAGGTCCTTCTGGTGACCTGAGCAGAATCAATGCTCTCTTGCTGCTAAAATCTATATATTCAAATAAATCAATACATGTTTTACCTTGAATACTTTATCACCTAAACAGGCAGAGCTGAATAAAAGGGAGTAGAAAGAAATTACTTTCTCCGTTTTACAGGTGGAGAACTTAAGTCACAAAGAAGTTCTCTTTAGACCCACTCTAAACAGAAATCAGAAACCTAAGCACAAAATTCTCAATTCTACACAGGGAACTTAATTAGATGACCAAATTTTCCTTGAAAAAGAAGAGGAAACTCTTGCTACATCCATTGAGTAAATTCATTGCTATAAAATGAATTACAGCTATAACACAGTAATAAAGCCACAAATCTTTTAACAGAACATGTATACATCCCTGCACTGTCCCCTCCACATGCCTGCATGATGTAAACCATAGAAACCTCAATCTGTCACCCATTATGTTAGAATTTGTTGGAAGCTGTCCTCCTGACCAAGTCTACCAAAAACGTTCAAGACCATTTCACAAAGTAAGACTTAGATTAGACTGCGTTTTCGGTAAAATGAAAAACAGTATTTCTCAGGAGCCTGCATGCATCCTCAACAAAGTGGCCAGCATATTAAGACTCTTATCTAGCAGCTTATGCTGGTTTTGGCTGGAATAGAGGTAAGTTTTTTTCACAGGAGCTGGTGTGGGGCTGTGCGTTGGATTTGTTCTGAATACAGTGCTGAAAGTACAGGGATGTTTTTGTTATTGCTGGGCAGTGCTTGCCCAGAGCCAAGGCCTTTTCTACATCTCACCCCAACCCACCAGCAAGGAGGCTGGGGGTGCATGGAGTTGGGAGGGAATACAGTTGGCACAACTGATCCCAAATAACCCAAGACATATCCCACAACATATGGTGTCGTGCTCAGTATATAAAGCTGGGGGAAAAAGGGGGGACTGTAGGAGCCTTGCTCTTGTGGAGATGTCTGAACACCTGCCTTCCCATGAGAAGTGGTGAATAAATTCCTTGTTTCACTTTGCTTGCAAGTGTGACTTTTGTTTTACATACTAAATTGTGTTTATCTCAACCCAGGAGTTTTCTCTCTTTTGCCCTCCCAATTCTCTCCCTCTGCAGGGGCAGTAGGTGAGTAGCTGTGTGGTTCTTGGTCACTGTCTGGAGTTACACCATGACCCAGCACATCATGCTTTCTATGTAAAGCAAATCTTTCTTGTTTGTATTATGGGAAAGCTCATAGTATTTCTCAAGCCTGACTCCCAAGGATAAGCTCATGAAAAGCAGAGTACATTTTATATGTCTAGATTTAATCCAGGTATTTTCTTAGGTCTTGTCACTATAAAGTAGCATGGCATGTAAATAAATATAATCAATATTAGATACGGATTTTCACCACTACTGAAAAGTAAAGTGAAGGACTGCAGCAGATTTGCTTTCTCTGTTCAGCTTGAGGTCAGTGACCGTGACAATGTTTAAATTCCATTGCACTATTTTCTCTAGAGGTTTGTAATTAGACCTTTGAAAGAAGCAGTGCCTTTTTATTACTAGTGGTCCAGAAATAGATTCAGAAGCAGAAAAAATATGCAGTAGAATATCATTACATCTTCATATAAATTAACATTAAAATGTTCTGATTCATATCTATGCAGGCTTTTGTCAATCAACCATATTCATGTATTTTTGAGGAGAGCACAGGGTAGGATATTTCAGGGAGCAATGAAAGCATTACTGCTTATTTAAGACACATGGTTTTGGAAAACCAGTCTTTTCCTCTCTGCTTGTTTATGGATAACCCTTTTTATAAGATTTTAAATCTGTTATTTTCAGGTAAATATTAAGAAAGAGACATGACATTGCTATTTTTAAATTAAACTGAGTATTACAAAGCATTTATGTCAGGAATAGCTTCAAAACATAACAGATGAAAATTTATTTTAATTTTGCCTGGGAATTTTCTTTCAATACATTCGTCTACATACAAGGGTTAGTTCCATTTGAAGTTTATCCACAAATTCATCTTTCAGCCTTTTTCAAAGCTCTGATAATAGTGGAAGATCCCTCTTCAGTTAAAGTTCAGAAATATTTTCCTCTCTTTTTAATATGTCTTCTAAGAATTCTCCAAAGAAAATTGATAGCTAATGAAAGCAAATATGGGGGAGTCAGTTTATAAAAAAATGACCACTTAATCAAAAAGAAGTTAAATCAAAGAAGTATATACCCTTGCTTCTGCACATCAGCTTTCTGCAGCTGTCAGACTTGAGGACTATAAATGGAGCAAAGTTAAGGGCATCTCTCCTTTACCCGGTATTTATAGATTATCTCATGAGATTACAAGGTGAGTCAGGGACAACATGAGGGTGAAGAACACTGATTTTAGAAGACTGAAAAGTAAAATCAACTATAAGACTGAGAAAACATGTACGTTTCTGTGTATATATGTGACTGTACATTGCAAATGAAGAGGAACAAGAAACGTCCCTGATGGAAAGACTATGGAACCACTAGGTGTCATTCTTGTTCCATGTTTCCTGTTGGACATATTTCAAACAGCTAGTCAATAGGGAGTTTCTAAAAAATTTTAAGTTTTTATACCCCTAAAATTTTATGTCTGGTAGTTTTATTATGTGCACTACTGTCCACTAGGGATTATACTGCAATACATATTTTCTTTCAGCCCACAGGTTATTATTGTTCTGGTCAAAAGTCATCACCGTACTTAGCATTGATGCTTTCATGAGTTCTCTAAAACAAAAAATGCTGTAATAAACAGTGGTCATGCTTGGCCTGACTGTGAGTGTCATTATTTGTGTATGAAAAGTTAAGTGCCTGTGGGTTTAACACTTATTTAAAAAAAAAATCATAATATACTTCCAAATAATGTTTGGGCAATTTGATAAAAATAATCTGTAATGCAAGATGCTTAGTCACAATTTGTACATGTTATTTCCTAAGTAAAGGGTTAAAGACTTTTTAGAGGCCTTATCATATTATACCATAATATTTAAACCTTTATCCAGTAATTTTAAACCCAAGGGTTTCCCCCTTCATTTTCTTTAATATTAGGGTTTTCTGCTCTTCCATTCAGCCTATTTTAAGACAGTCTCTAGGCATCTGTTTTTCCATTAGTTTCAATTGCCCTTGTTGGTTTTCATCTAAGGTTCATCAACATTCAGTGTTTAAGCAGGACAGAATGGCTGCTGTGGAATTAGGCAAATATGAGAGGGCATTAAAATGACATTGCAAGGATAACAAACGTATCCTGGTATTATACAAAAGCTGAATACTGTTTAGGGTGGCTTCTCTCCCTATGTATACAAGCACAGCTGATAAAAAGACTTAAGATACCTTTTAGACCTTTAGAAGTTTCTGTGAGTTTAAAAATGCATTTCTGACACATCAATGATTTATTTTCTAAGGGAAATCATATCAGTATTTTACCCAGATGAAACAATCTGCTTACATATGTTCTGTTTACAGACTGTCATGACATCCTTCAAGGTTTAAATTATCTACTTGATATTCTTAAAGTAATGGCATAAACATACATTTGATAACATCCAGCAAATTGAAGAACATGCACTTTAGTTCAATAGTTCCCTATCATTTTTGTACCTTTAGATGCGTGAATGGTAATTTTCTATATATATTCACATTGCAAAATGTTTTTGTATATATCCTGAGCTCTTTGCTACTGCACAAAAGGAGAGCTGTTAGCACTGGAATAGGAGAGGGTTTAGCAGGGAGCAGAGAAATGTAGAGTGTAAGCAAAATTCAAAACCTGCTCCTTCAAAGTTAATTTATTTTGATTTACTGTCTCTCTTTCAAAACTGTAGTGATATAGAGGTAGTTGGAAAACAAAATGCTGAATAACACCAGGTGAAGGTATTAGGTATCTTGGATTGCAATTATGTCGGTTTACTGGAAACAACTACCACAGAGAGAAATTAAATTTTAGTTGTTGTTATTAGGAAGATGAAGATTGTTATTAGAATAAGCACAAGAAGAACAAGTTATACACTAAGACTGACCATTGCTATCAGGATTAAAGCACTTCATTACAACACTGAAGGGAATTCAAATTGTGGTCACTTAGTCTCATCTATTCTCTGTCATAATTATATCTTTATTAGTTTATTTTAATTGAAATCTAAACAACTCCACAAGAAATCAAGCCCATTCATATTCTAAGTGAACTATGACATGCATTTTAAGGTGTTGTTTTTAAACATGTTAAAAAAAGGAGTCCAGAATAGACCTTAGGTCCCTCTTTGTGAACAGCTCCCTGGTCATGAGACTCCTTCATGAACAAAACTTCTCCCTTTAGAGACCTGTTTATGGGTTTCCTATTTTGTGAGTGTACATTTAAATACACGGTGTACTTCAGACTTAAAAGACACAATTTGCATAATTTGCTATCTTTTCTTAATGACAGAGACGCTATTTCAAAACAAGGAACTGAAAACTAAAACACAGGCGCTATTTAATTGTGCCACACATGTATGAAAGCTTGACACAGACCATACATCTGTGATGGTGTCTTATTTGTACCTCTTCTTACCTAGATCATCTTTGTAATTTGCCTTCAGGGCACCTATATCAAGTAAAGGCTTTTTGTGGAACGTGTATACATCATAAGTATGGGTGGGCTACTGTTTGATGCAAATGTTTCTGTAGCTGCTATTCCATGTCTGTCATACATTCTGACACAAGATACACTAAACTTTCTGTTTACCCCACTAAGATTGGAAAAGATTTTATTCAGTCGTGTTGATGCAATGTGCTTCCAAGAAAACAGTGCATGGCAAAGGGAGAGCCATGTTTCTGTCTGTTTCTCTTGCCATACAGCTGCAGTATTTTAAGTTGGAGTGTGAGGTGCCCCATTAATTAATCTGCCTGCTTTTTGTACATATGAAGTGTCTTGATTCTATAGACCTCCATGTTCTCTTAGTGTGGGTGAGCAACCTTCAATACAGACCTCTAAGAAAGGGGTAAAGCCTGAGTGTATTACATGCTCATTAACTAATAAAACTGGGTCATTTTGAGATAATTTCCTACACAATTAGTCAAAGGAAGCATAAATTCAGATATCATCTTATGTCTGACCTGGTGGAGAAAAGTTACATCAACTACAGAACTGCCTGCATCATTCTGAGATTTTTATGTGATGGCTAGGGTAGAGTTTTTGGTTTGTGGTATAGTGTTTGAAGGTATACTGTCAGCTCACATTTGCTCTTTAAAGACACATATATCCAGAAGCTTTTTCCGATGGGTACTTATCTGTATAAGCCACATTCATCTCTGTGATACTTGACATTTTCTCAGCATTAAATAATTAAAATTTTGTGCCACATTTAGTCTAGCTAAGCAGAGCATACCATGGACAGCTGTTTGGCTGAAATGTTTGCTTCATAGTGTCCAAGACAGTTACCTACAACTTGCAAACAAGTGGAAGGTTATGAACTTTCTATTTCTGTAATAAATTTACTTTTGAGTTTCAAAGGCGTTGAAGTTAAATTTTAGTAAGATACAAATCTACAGTCTTAAATAAATTGTACAGACTGCATGTAAACCTGCTTTTGGAAGGTGTGTAAGATTAGCAAAAAAATAATTATGGGGACTTTTTTTGAAGCTTTTTTGATAAACCAGAATCTTTTGAGTATTTGAGATCGGATTTCCTGGGGGCACATGTAGAAAAGGCAACAGAAGGTTACAGAAGTGTTGGTGATGTGTCATGGATGAAGACAGAAGGCAATTGCCTGTCAGGAAGAGACTCAAGCATGCGTAATTATGTCTTCACACCACTCCTAAAAGTTGAAACATTGCTGGAAACCAGATGACTCTGGATACGTATCCTTGTACTGACTGTATTTCACGTTTGGTAATAAGGGACTACTTTATATACTTAGAACTTTATGGACTCTGAACAGGCTGTGTTGTCATCTGTAGGTCAATATATAAAGTTAGAAATGGAAGAATAGAGTCACCTGATGAATATCAGGTGCTTATGTCCTTTTAGTAAAATAGGGTAAAAGTTTAATAGCATTTAATAGCATTTAGTAATATGTCTAGAAAATAGATTTCATGTTTGAAGATACAAAAATAAGAACGCTTAGTTTCTGACATTTAGAAACATATGTTAACAATACATATGTGCTCTCCTAAATTTTGTCATTTTTTATGTCCCTCTTGCAGCTTTTGTTTAACTTCAAGTTCCATCTCTTCAAATTCCTTTGCTGACTCCCTGCCTTTGCTGTGTCTAGAATTTAATTGCTGTAGTCTGGTCTCCATTTCTCATTGAGAGTGAGATGATAGTTGAGAAAGACCAGCTACAAGCTATTCCTGCCAGAGATTTTCTGCTTCTGCCTCCAGTTATTCTTGCTGTATGGCTTTGCATTAGGCTGTGGATAGTGGTTCTGCAACTGTCATATCAGTGCAATCGTGTTCAGATTTCTGGATCTGCAGCAAAGTAGAAAGAACTGTGGGAAAATATAGACTGCTTATATGATGTTTTCCTAAATTAAATGCATTTTGTAAGATGTAATTCTTGCATGAAGATAGAAGTGGAAAAGAGGAAAAATATTATTCAGTTCACTTCTGTTTTGAATGGAAAAAAGTAGTAGTTCATTGGGGCTGTATGAGAAAATATAAACAAAACAAAAGCAAAACATAGAGCATACAATGTCTATTAATACTGAAGAGATCTACATTATAGTAGCCTATAGCCTTTAATTAGAAAACACTGTACTGAAATATTAAATAATCAATTAAACATTAAAACATTTAGTTTTTGAGCTACTTGCAGCCAATTTTCCACCGTTAGCCGAATCTATAGCACAGTCTCAAAAGAAGTCTTTACCTTTGATCTCCATTGAAATTAGAATGACAAATTTTGGTGTGCTGAACCATGTATTAAGTAAGGCAATTAAGCCCAAATTACAGAACTAACTGCTGCTAATTGCTATCAAGACTGGTGGTGTGATCATTGATATGATAGATTCACACACCGCCTTCCATAATCACAGCTGTAGCTGAACAAATAGGCCTTTAGTCCAGGGGCAGCTTTAGTCCAGACTTGGATCTGCTGTATCTCTTCTATGAGGAAAAGTTGAGACACCTGTGATTGTTCAGCCTAGGGAAGAGAAGTCTCAGAGGGATCTTATCAACATACATAGCTCCTTGAAGGGAGTATGTTGAGAAAAATTAAGCTAGGCTGTTTCCAGCGGTGCCCAGTGACAGACCTAGAGGCAATGGCCACAAACTGAACACAGGAGGTTCCAACTGAGCATCAGGATACACTTTTTCACTGTGAGGGTAACTGAGCAGGGCCACAGATTTACCCAGAGAAATTGTGTGCTCTCCCTCCTTGGAGATACTCAAAAGTCATCTGGACAGGGTCTTGGGCAATGGGCTCTAGGTGGCCCTGCTTGAACAGTGGGGTTGATCCAGATGATCTCCAGAGGTCCCATCCAATCATTGCATGATTCTGTAGTTCACCTATCAATTTAATTCTCATCAATAATTTCTGTTAGTGATGGAACAAAGGGAAGGTTAAGGTGAAAGCTTAGAAAACCCATCCTCACTGATCAAGATACAACTTTAGTGATATTCATATTGGCATGTAAGAGTTCATTGATTCTAGTTTGAGTTTTGATCAATGAGTCAGTAGCCAAAGGTCTTCTTATTTGAAAGCTCTGTCTTACTTTATGCAAAATATAAGTGATAGTTAGTTACAAATTGATCAGCCCAGACCTGTATCTGATCTGCTCCTATACATTCTAAACTACACAGATGGTTAGAGAAAATATTGCTGTCAAGGTCAACAGATGTACTAAAAGGGATGTGGTCGTGGAAACAACTTAGTTTCTTTTATATTTGGGGCAGGAGTATGGTGGAGGTATAGACAGAATTCTGACTGTGCTCTCTCTAATTTGTGAGTAGATGGACCATGGAGGTCAACCTACCTTCTGTGTGCATTAAATTATATACAAATAAGTACTTGCCAATCAAAACCTACCAGACATCTTATCTCCCACCTGTCACATTACAGAAAGTGCATCTCCAGAAAGCATTGTTTCTTGCAATTTAAAAGACATGCTAAGTTTTTGGTTATTATGTTCATAATTAAAGGGTAGAGATTAAGACAGAAATACTGCTTTATTTCAGCCTCCTGATGGAAACTACTGTACTGGCTCATTCCTAGATACATAAGTTAGTTAAGATGAACCACTGGGTATGCATTAGCTAACAATTCTAAGAACAAAATCCGTTAGGAAGAAGCATCCTCCAACATGACTGATAAATGTCTCCTGTAGCATCTCCATTAACTAGGCCGTGTGTTTATTGCCTGTTTTAATCCCATAACAAGTCATATTTGTTTGATTCAGGGAAAGTTAGAAGAAAAATTAAGTTCTTCCTGTATATTTCTATTTTATTCAGCTTTTTAATTCCCTTGGAAATATTCTTTATTATTATATAAGCACTGAAGGCTAATAATGAAAAATTTAGTTTTACCATCATTTAACTGCTGCAGAAAGTTCTGGTTCACTGTACTCTATGATGGCAACATAGAGTAATTCATTGCTCATTTTAGATCAGTAAAAGTTATTTTGGAAATTTAGCGAATTAACATCTCTACACAATTCAGCTTACTTAATCTAATATTTACTGTATTTAGTGGAATGCTCATGAAAAAATTACTTTTTAATATTTTCTTTCCCTCTTTAAAGAAACATTGATATAGAGATGGCACATAATTTTCAGAATTTTTATCATGTACATCCTGCAGTAATGCATAAGCAAAACTTCTAAAAAATTATTAATAAGATAGTTTTTTACAGGCTTTATAATGCATTAGAGGCTCACTTTTGTTGTCAACCAGGCCAAACATAGTATTTTCTTTTACAAAACTTCAATCATATTTTGAGAAACCTGAAAAATAAAAGCTGCTCAGGTATGATTTTATATTAACATAATCTCTTATACAGTGCATCCATAGGCCACAATTAGCAGATAAGAAAACCTGAAGAGAAAATAAAGAATAAAATAAATATTTTAAATACCCAAAGATTTTGGGATAAAGTGAGAAACACAGAGACTTTTCATTTGAACTCACTACTCTTCATGTATGCTAAAAAAGTGCAATTACACAGACCCTAAAACGTTCAACTGTAGGCACTGAATAGGTTAAGCATTTAACATTACTAAGTTACAGGTTGCTTAATTTCTCAGACTACAGAATTACAGAATGCTTGAGGTTGGAAGTGACCTCTGGAGATTGTCTAGTCCGATGCACCTGCTCAAAACAGGGTCACACAGTGCAGGTTACTCACGGTTTTAATACTTCTGATACAGAAGATTCCAATACCTCTTTGGGTAACCTGTGTCTGTGTTCAACCACTCACTCTCACATTAAAAAACATATTTTCTTATGTTCAAATGGCATCTCCTGTGTGTTGTGTGTTTGTATTGATAAGATCCTTCTGTCCTTTGGTTCTCCAGGCTGGACAGTCCCACCTCTTTCAGCCTCTCCTTGCATATCAGATGCTTCAAAATCCCGCTGGTCCTTTGCTGGACTTGCTCCAGTTTGCCATGACTTTTACACTGGGGAACTCTGAGATAGGCCAGCACTCCAAAATGTAAAGCACAAATCAGACATTTCATTAACATCCTCTACTGTTACACTGTGACTGCATTAGGCCTTTTAAATCAACTTTCTTATTGTCTTGGGGTGACTTTATGATGCGTATCCCCTGTCGATGCTCTAGGCCCAGAAATCAATCCTGCACCTTTCTGTGCCTTTAAACTGAGCCCAAGAGGAGGGAGAGAAAAAAACTGAGGGACTTTTCAAAACAGTTGTTCAAGGACAAGATACAGGTACACAGTCCTCTGCATTCTGCTGCTACGGGGAGAAGAGCAGAGGAAACACCCTTCTTGCTTTTCAGGCAGCTTTCGGCTCCTTTTCTCGGGAGAGAGATGGAGAGTTAAACTCTTTTGTTCCCCTGGGACTTTGGCTTCTTCTTCTTCTCTTCTGGAACTGTTTAGAACACCAGAACATCAGAACCTCACCGGGAGACCTTACACCTGCCCGGAAGGGGGGGCCCCCCACAGCAAACTCCAGCTCCGAAGAGGGAAGAGAGAGAGACCACACCTACAGAAGGACTCTGAAATCTTCCCAGGTTTCTCTCCACAATGAGAGGTTTTATTATTCAGCATTATTATTCTTTTCCTGTGTGTTTGTTAAATAAATAATTTTTTTATCTCTTTCATTTTCCTCTGAGGAAAATTTTTTTCCTGAACCTGGTGGGGGAGGAGTGGTTGTATGCGACCTACCAGAGGATATTTTCCAGCAAATTTGTCCAAACTGGCACACTTATGAATAACCTTTTGTTTCTGTTTGGAACGTTTGGAAATGAGAGAGCTGAAGAACTCTTGTTGGTCCAAAGTATCCTGATGGGTTCTTTTTTGTTGTTTGTTTCCTTGGTTTGATTTTTTACTTTTTTTTTTTTTGTTTTTTTTTAATGTCAGAGGAAGCAAATGTATGACCCAATCGAAACTATTTAACATGGGATTTCCCAGAACATCAGGACTCACATATATGGCATAAAAATAAAGCAAGGAGACACTTACTGGTAACCAGTTTCTTAGCAAAAACTCAGCTAGGAACAATTTATCATCCTACATGAGGCTACACCTACATGACCAACAGAGTTAACACACAAGTATGGATGAGCAGAGCAAAATAAGGGGTGGTCTTGGCACATTATCAGGGGTTTTGTACATTGAACTAATTCTAGGCTCACCCTCCTTAACTGAAGGATGATTTGCTTCAGAACAGCATTAAGGTTGTGACTGAAGTTAATTTCAAGTTTAGTTTAGTCCTAAAAGAATCCATTTCACGTGTCCCAAGACATTTGCAACCAAAAGTAAAGCAGGTGGAGATGTCTGGGATGCTCACTTCAAGCATGTAAACCACTCCCAAGGCCCAGACTTGATTCAGCTACAAAGGCCCAAGGACAAGAAATCTAGGTCATTTGATGATCTTTTCTTTTTGAAATTTAGCTTGTAAGACAGTTTGAGAGGAAATTAACTTCTGAGGCATCATCCACTGTTTGTTGGACCAATAATAATGGTAAGATAGCTTAGTGGGAAATGAAGAACTTTTGTTTTGATGGGAATCATTCCTTCTGGCATAGTGTAGAATTATTGGTGTTTCAGACAGAAAGTTTATTTGAAATGGATGAACAACCACATCAACTTCCATTAGCAGTTAACTGACTAGAAATTCGCATGAAGGAAGTGCACATTCAGTGACTTTTCCAAGCCAATAATGCAACTTCTATTCTCTAAGTTTTTTTTTTCTTAAATCTGTGACCTTATTGAAAAGCCAGTTGAGTAATGGGTAACTCTAGTGACTTCAGTACAGTTTGCATCAGACCTTAGTTATGAGATTTGCTCTGCAGATACATTATATAGGAGCAGAAATACAGCAAATATCAGCAAGAATTTATAGATGCAAGGAATAAGCAAGGTTGCAGAAATCCATAAAAATCATCACAATAAGTAGACTTTTTGTTTATTTTTAAACTGGTAATAGTTTGGCATGCTAGGACACACAACTACATACTGAGAGCAGTAGAAAAGCCAGGACTGTACAAATCAGAACAGACATTTATTTACTGCCTTGCTCTTGATACCATGAGTCTCATTTCTAACAAAAATAGATATTTTAGTTAGCTTTTTAGTTAGAAGACTTCCAGTAAGTTGTACTTCTATAGTCAAGGTGTATCAACAGTATCATAACAAATAATTAGCAGTTTTCAATTGTAAAGTCCCATATAAATCTGACATTTATATTTCCATTTAATCAGAGCACTCTGTGGGTTATGAGATGAGTCAGGATAAAAACAATTTAAAAAATGCAAATATTCAGGTATTTGTTTAAGCCTAACATAAATTCATAGTAAGTTTCTATCATTGAATATTACTTGAAACTAGATTACCTTTAACATCTAATATTTTGTAGTATCTGCATTTAGCATAATATCCAGCAATTTCCTCACAGAGCACAATCTGAAAAGAACGAGCTCTGTGTTAGAGGTGAAAATGAAGGGACATGGGAAAAGTAGGTCATTGTTCAGGTTGTTATGGTATTACTTAAGGTCCTACAATTATATAGCATTTCAATATCTCATAAAAACATACAATGCAAAAAACACAACCAAGAGAAAGGAAAAAAGATAACAACGACCTTGCCTGTGGTCAGGCAACATGAACTCTATGTGAATGTGAGGTTCAGAAGGTCATCTGTCTTTCCCACATTATTATTTTTAGGAACGGACCAGAACAGTATGACTGTGAATGAAAATACGAATGCAGATAAAATCTCCTCTACCTATAGAAACAGCTGAAATGGTTCAAATTTTCCAAGGAAGTTAAGTTTTTTCAAGACGATTTTGTAGATGTATGTGCATTAACTCACCTATACTATCTGGAGTCATCTTGCATTTTATTAGAATATCAACACATGCTCCATGAACATCAAAGTTTGAAATTCTTTTTCTTATCACTTCATGAAGCCAATTGAGGTGCTCTGCTTATCTGCCATCTGAAAGATTTTTCTCAAAGTTTCTTCTTCTCCAAAGTGTCATGACTCCTGGCATCAATATCAGATACTAATTTCGACTATATCACAGAATGTTTCCCTCCTTTCTTTTAAATCTGTTTCTGTTTTTTCTCACAGAAGCAGAATACTGTGGACACAGGCATCTAATAAGTGCAATGGGTGGCCACAGCATTCTGAGGCTAAGCAGCATCCCTATTGAATGTCTCATGGTTTCTAGTAGGTGGATGCTACTGAATCTGTAGCTTCCTGACCTGGTTGAAAACAACAGATCACTTTTTTTTTTCTGCATTCCTTCAAGCCTTTCATTTCCTATCTGACCCCTCTGACACTCCTTGCACAAAATTTTCAGTGAGAGTTAACTTACCCTTCAACTCATCAAAATTACTGTATCTGGAAAAGGTTCCTCGTATCACCAACCTGTTACATAATGATACTGTGAGAATTAGAGTATTATAAACATAAAAAATATAATTTTATTACCTTCCATTTCCATTTCCACTAGAATAGTGGTTTAATTATGTGAATATACCAGTTTTAAACCCACAAATTTGAAAAAAAACATACATACTTCTATCACAGCACTAAAATTTACTAGAATACCTACTTTTCAAATGTGCTTACCCATGAAGGCAGTTATTTTATATGTTTATACTTTCATTACAAGAACTTAATTGGAAGTTTGCTCATCAGGCTATGAAGAGTTTAATTAAACTCAATGAAGAAAACACTTCGAGGAAAAAAAAAGCAAGCTCAAATGTGCTATTTTTGTTCTATTTTTGCATGACATTTTTCTCCCTGATTATCCTATCTCATATTAATAAACAAAACAATAAAAAGACACCTCTGGATTCTGCTAATTTAAATATTGGTAGCTTTCAGGCTTATTTTGTATTCTCTAGCATCTCCAGGAGAGCCTGGAGGGGCTTTTTTTCATTGGAATTCATATCTCAGGCACATGGAAAATATCATTTATTTGTTGCTGTTATTCTGTGACTGGGGAGAGGGACTACTTGCTCACTGCAACATTAATATGTCCTTCACCCAAGTTAATGTGAATATGATTGTGCATCAACAAAAACACAGGAGAATTTGCCCAAATTTTAAGGAGAAGAGAATTTGTAAGATGATGTTACACTTATTAATAGAATGCCCTCCTATAAATGGAATCTGGAAATGAAAGAAATAACCTAATAGTGCGAGACCTAGGCACTTACCTGGTGGCACTCTGTCCTATGGAATCCCACTCCTCTTGATGAGTGTTTCTTCACCTCAGTGTTAATCTTTGACTCAGAGTGAGCACATGTAGGGCTTAAATGATAAAATTTTAGTCAACACACTGAGAGAACTGTTTAACTGTTTCTAGTGTTAATAAAGTTTCTGTACCAGTGCTTTTCCACCAACAGTAACAACAGATTACTCACTCTGTCCATCTTTTAACTTAGGGTGCACTTAACCACTTCTGTGGCATCTTTAGACATCTCCTTTGCAACAACATTTAGATCAGTGTTGGGCATACAAAATATTTTCATTGTATGGATTAGATATAGCAGTTTTTCCTTTTGCAAGTAAAGAATTTCTCCTATTAGGCTTTTTTAATACCGAAAATTTTCTTTGTCAGTTGCATACTTAAATCTAGCCTAAAAACCTATATGACTGTAGAATATCCATACTAAGAAGAAATAAAGGAAAATATTTTGATCTCTGTTTAGGCCAATAATAGGGTTGGATGTACACTGTCATGAGACTAGAACTTGAGTAATCATTTACAAATAAAATAGAACACTATCTTAAAATTTTTGTTAGCATATAATTCTCAGACAGCTACAGCCTGCAGCTTATAAGCTTTCTTCTCCACATGCCTTGTAGGAGCATGTAAGAGCCTGGAGAGAAGCTGCAGGTTCATTTAAAAGCCAGAACTGCAGGAGCAAGGGCAAACAAGATGAGATAGATAGAAACAACAAATAGCTATGTCACATTGATTCTTTAAGACTGGTTGCCTAGAAGGCAAAGAACAAACCCTCCAGAGAAGTGGAGAAATCTAAAGGCAAAAAAATTACAAACTGGAATAGAAGTGGCTTCAGAACATAGGGTTACACTGGCAGAGAACAAAAAACAAGGAGATGGTTTTCCAGAAGAGCATATTTGCATTAATTTCAGCATTCACACTCTTAACGTTCAGCTACATTGAAGCAGCAGAAAACATGATGAAGAGTAGAGGTTCTCGACTTGAAATTTTTCTCTGTTTATACAGGTCTAAATTGATTTCAGAGAAAAATTAAAGAGTTTCGTGATGTTGCAATAAGTGAACTGTCAGTCATATTTTTCAAAAATATATCTCTCTAAAATTTTCAAAGAGGCAATTTTTATACAAGCGGAAAATACAAAAATGCTGCTGTCATACCCAGTATGAGATGCAGTGAAGACTCTTGTGTAGGGAAAAAATGACAACCTAAACCATTGCTAGAATTTGCAGTAAAGAGGTTCGTGATGGAGGAAAACAGTGAAACCTACAGCAAAATGACAAAGATTTTATACATTCACTTTAGCATGGAACTAGATCCGATTAGCTTTTAGTTTTTGAAACTGGAAAAAGGGGGTGAAAAGGGAAAAGGTCTCTGGAGAAGCCGTGTGAATGTATGAGAGAGGAACTGTGATGCCAAGGGTGCTCACTCTGGAAGCACGCTTTCCTCTGCTTATAAAAAGACACTGCAGATCTTTGTGCCGCACTGGGGATTGGAGACTGACTATATGTTTGCAAAAAAGGCCAAAAAGCTTTGAAAAGAATTTGCTTTACTTATTTTCAGTCTTTCTGGAGAATTCAAGACCAAGAAGAAATGAAAATGCGCTTTCCCAAATCAGCATATATTTCTGTTGCAAGAAAGAATAAGATTAATTTTGAAAGCTTTTTTGTATCCCAAGTTTTTCTTGAGCTTCCATGGTTTGATAATTCAAAATATCTAAGAAACACATGTATAGGAGAAAAGCAACTTAGCCTGGACTGTAAGCATCTTTTTTTTAAGCAGGCTTTCCTACAGTGTTTAAGTAGAGAAATGCTTATGTTAGTCCTGCTTTGGATACTCATGTGTTGAGGCCCTGAGAAGAACATTTTTGCAATAGCGCTCAAATAAACTTAAAGTAGCTTTCTCATGATGGTATCATAATGCCACTACAGGATAATTTGTAATCTAAGTGAATCTCCCTGAGCATTTTCATTCTGGTGCACACTCCATAGAAGACCACAAGAGGTTTTAACCTCAAAAAGGCGTCTTTTAACAAAATGTAAATTAAAATAATTTGCTTTTCACTGAAAAAAAAAAAAAAAAAAGGAGTGGATAAGATGATTTAAACAAAAGTCAATTTTTTTCTTCCATGTCTCTGCAAAGAAGGTGTTCTAGTACTTTCAATGACGTTCAGCAACCTCTGGTCTCCACTCTAAGAAATGATTCCTTCTGTCACCTTGAAGGCCTGGCCCTGTCTTCCCCCTGTTCCACTCACTAGACTTTCCCAGTTCCTCAAGGAACAAGGACTGCTGGAAAAGAACAGGAATCAGATAACAAAGCAGAAGAAGAGCATATCTGCCAACAGCCTTCCTAATTTAGCCAGTAGGACCTTAAACTTTTTTGGAGAGGGATTGGAGATCAAAGCAAAAGGGAGGAACAGGGGACTGTAGTTTGAATGGGAGTCAGTAATGCAGCCTTGTAGTATCCTGAGGTGCATTAGGGCACTGCCAGCAGGTTGAGAGAGGTGATCCTGGCCCTCTACTCAGCCCTGGTGAGGCCACATCTGGACTCCTGTGTGCAGTTTGGGCTCCTTCGGATAAGAGAGATATGGATCTCCTGGAGACGGTCCAGTGGAGGAATAAAAGGATGATAAAGGGACTGGAGCATCTCTCTTATGAGGAAAGACTGAAGGAGCTGGGCCTGTTCAGCCTCAAGAAGAAACGACTGAGAAGGGACCTCGACAACGTCTTACAGCATCTGAAGGGAGATGCCAGAGGATGGAGCCAGGCTCTGTTCAACGGTGCCAAGTAATAAGTCATGACACAATGAATAGGAACTGATGCGCAGGAAGTTCCACTTGAACATGAGGAAGAACCTCTTTACTGTGAGTGTGACAGCACTGGGACAGATTGCCCAGAGATATTGTGGAATCATGTGGAATGTGCTGTAGGATGACCCTACTTGAGCAGGGAGGTTGGACCAAATGCCCCACTGTGTTTCCCTTGAACCTTACCAATTCTGTGATTCTGTGATACTGGGCCAAATCAACAAAGTGAAGCCAGTTCATCAAAGATTAATCCTGTCTACTTGGCTCTGCTGAGACAACTTGAGAAGAAATATGTCCAGTGTTGCATTTCTCTATACAAGGAAGTCAAGAATACCATGATTAAAGAGCATGTATGAGAAGAGGCCAAGGAAGTTGACTTTGTTCAACTTGAAGAGAAGGCTAAGGAATTATCTAATGCTGTCTTTAACTATGTAACAGGTGTTTAAGGAAAGGACAGAGACAGATTCTTCTTGAACATTATGAAAGAACAGAAGGCTGTGGACATTGCAGTAAGGTAAATTCCAGGGAACTAGAAGAAAAACTGTTCACCACAAGGGTGAGAAAACACTGGAAGAGGTTGCCTGGTGAAGCTGCCAAAGTAACCTTGGTAATACATGAAATTGGTGAAGATTCCATAAAACCTGATCTGAATTTAAAGTCATTCTTGTTTGAGTACAGATTTGACAGCCAGTGTTCATTCCAACATTTTGTTTTGTATTAACCATCATTGAACTGAAATCAGACAAGCTGAGGCTGTTGGGGGAAAGAAGATAATTCCCTTCTTTATATTTATATTCATAGTTCCTTTTTGCAATTTTCCATTGCCTTGTACTCAAACTTGAAACAAAATATTTCAAAAAATGAACAATTTAATTCAATCAATTAAAAATTGTTGGAGGGGAGAACAGAACAGGGAAAAGATAGGAGTTGAAGTAGTATCCTGATGCTTTTATACTTTCACACTTGAACACAGATAAAACTGTCTTCAAAGTATCTTTCATTCATTATTGCATTCAGGATTAGTCTTTTGAAATAATCTACATCTATTTCCTTCTTAGCTGCAGCAATGAAGGAACTGATTTCATCGCTGCAAAGGCCACACCTCATAATAAGTAGAAATGGTATAATATTTTAAAGGTGCTTCTAACATTACATCACTTTGATTCTTCCTTTTATTATTTTCCATATTACTTTTCTCAGTCAGGGTTCATTCTAAGTTCTTCTAAGTTCTTGCTGGATACTTTATAACTTTGATAGTCTATTTTCCTGTTTCAATTATTTTTAGACTTTCATGTACATCCCTACTGACCTTTTTTATTCTTTCAGTATTTATTACTACATGACATGCATAACCTTTGGTTATACATTAATTTAGCCTTAAACACTCTTTATTCCCTTCCTTGCATTTTCATCATGTTATTATTCCTCTCAACTTGCCCTGAGAATTTCAGCTTTTTCGGGATGTGAATTTGGTTACACATTCTTGCAACTTCTTTAGTTTCAGTGTGATATATTTAACCTAATTCTATTCATTTCACTAATTCTTTATATATATATATATATTTACATAATCTTTCTTTTTAAAAAAAAACATTTTTCAAACTGTAGGCAAGGGTTGCTCCTTTAGTTTTTGTAGATGTTAAGCCACTGAAACATGAAACCGGATTTTACTCTATGAGGTACAAATGATAGTGTCCATATCTCGGCTGCAAGACCAAGATGTATTATAAGACAATTAATTATATCAATAATACTTGCTATATGGTTTGAGTTTTAATTATGTATCCCTGAAATAAAATGATGTTGGTAACTGGTCATAATCTTTGTGCTGAGTTTACAGGGTTTCTGGACTGAGACAAGAGCCTCAGCTTTTCCTGACCTGCCTGCAGCTTTCTTTCCCTTGATTTAGCAGTGTTAACAATCTCTCTGAGAGACCAGGTGGAGTTATCCTGATGGGAAGATCACTGCCCACTGCTCACACAGCAGCTAACCCCAGTGGTGTGGGCATGTGCTATGCTATTAGTGTGCCCTTGCTGCTCCCCTTTCTGTGGCCAACAAATGTCAATGATTACCTTTGCGACATTGTCCACAAGGACACAAAGAAACCTACAGCAGCTCTGATGAGAGGAGACACAGCAACATAGACTCACAAATGGTGAATGGGCTTACGTTCATATATTGTTTTCCCTGGTCCATGTGGCTGAGCAATACTTGGTGTGCAGCTTTGGCTCCAGTCCTCTTTGTTCTCATATACCTCTCAGATTATTTTTATATACTTAATGTTTGGTCCTCTGTGTCAAATTTTTGCTATCACTTAATTTCTTACTGATTCTCTGAAAAGAAGTTATCTCCCTTGCCTTCATTACCTTCTGGGTACATATAAAGTGCAAATACGGCATATGTGTGTTTGAATAGGTCTGTACATATAAGTATATTCTTACATGTAAGTATATTCTTACACAAAGTAAAAACAAGGAAGAGACCAGATATTCAAAAGTTATATGCTTATAAATAGATATGTATGTAGAATGTATATATGTATGTGTTTATATATACACATACATGTGTATATATACAATATATGCAAGTATATATATATATACACACATACATGTATATATATACACAATATAGCCAAGTGTCCATATACAAATAAATGTTTATGTATTAAAATACAGTCCTCCAGAATAACATTTTGTAATTTAACATGCAATGCAAAAATCAGGAAAAAATCTTATGTTTGTGGTCCTTATGAAGAGTCAGCACCTAAAACATAATTTCTCAGCCAGTTATTCTGTTTCCAAATATCTGTCTCTCACAGTCTCCTGTCTCTTTTTTATATGCTACCCATATATCTACTAACTCATTCAACTTCAATTAAATCAATTACAAATCCCCAGAGCACCCTAATTAGTGAAATATACTTAACCAAATCTATCAATTATTATTTTGAATATCTCATAACATCACAGCTAGAAAAACACTCAAGTGAAAACTAATTAATTACTATCAACCAAATAAAGAGATCTTTACATCTTAAATACCATCACACACATATAATTAGCTAATATATTTTAAATGGGTAAATTACATGGTAGACAAAAATATCAAGAAAAAGGTAAGTGTTAAATCTCTCTTGCAGTCAAATAACCATTATGAAAAAGCAGACAGTAATATAGAAAAAAACCCCAATAGGCAAAACAATAATAATTGCAACTGATGCAGTTGTGTAGGCATTGTGTATGATGTCTTTGCAGGAAAGATTTGGGCACGTGAATCAGAAATTCTCTGTCACTGGCAATGTGAAAGAAGGTTCAACCACCCGAAAGACCTGTCACTGGTGATTTCTATCTCTTTGTGATTTCAGGGTTAAGATTAATGAGAAACAGAATTAACGTGTTTAGAAATGTTCACCCTAATTATGGGTAGGCTCTTACAGTAGTCGGAGGGATTCCACTCATGTTAATACAGTCTCCTTGACAGATTTGAACTGTAAAACCAAACTTGAAATTGTTATTTTTGTATTCACATCTTCAATAGTTCCTTACTAATATTTCTGTTTCCATTCCATTGACCTAAGATAAATCATGGAACAATATTCTCTGGTCCCAGTGATTTAACAGTGGAGGAAAGGGGAGGGAGGTGGGGAGAGAACGTGACTTTCAGAGGCAGAAGGAAGCCATCTTCAGTAAAAGAAATGTTTCTGTCTCAAAGTGCTGAAAACTCCAGTGGCTTCCATTTGCAGTGTATCCTTCCTTATCTGCTACCACATCTGCCTGATGGAAAACCCTTTTTTCCATCAAACCTATTCCAGCTGACACAACAGGCTACAGCCAAACTGCGTTAATGCAGATGCTGTATAGGGAGATTCTGAAATATCGGTCAAAGGAAACTTTAGTCCAATAATGGCAGTTCCTAGCTTAATTCAAACTTACTTCTCTTCCTTCACCCTTATATCCTGTTTTTCTATTTTTATTTTACATTACATAAACACATTTACATAATTATTATTTTTTAATCTCAATTAAACTTGCAACCTTTTCTCACCTGCACACCTAGCAGATGAAATATGCCATTGAACACCAATTTAGTTACTAATCTGGAAACAAATTCTTCCACTGAGTTGTGCAAAAGAACCATGTGATGTGACATTTGTATGCAAATTTAATAAAAAATTGACCATAACTCACTCAGAGGCAGAGTACTTGGACAATGATAATTGCCTAATTAAAAAAACTGGTGGAGGAAGATAACATTAAAAAAGTACAGTATTGTATATGAATATAAACTGATTGGACCTAGGCTCAGACATATTTCAGGTTTCTTTCAACAACTTCCTGTTTGTCAGTAGTATTTATACAAGGGGGAGTTAACATTAGAACTAAATATATGAACATGAAGTTGATTCTGAATATGCTACTCATTAGAACTTTTCACCCTTAGTTTGAAGAACTGTGCAATAATTTGATTTTATATTTGACAATCTGCAATAATTGAGTTGTCTGATAATTTTAAAATGAGACTATATAGCAGAACTGATTTTGTTTCCACTTGAATTAAATTTGCACTGAAGTGATAGAGCAGATGAACATTGTATAGGTTATTTACTGTTTTACATTATACAAGTGTCTTCATCATCTTCACATGAATGTAATCATACCATGTCATAGAGTCTGTCTCATCAAAAACAACAAAATAAAATTATGGTTAGAAGACGTATACCTAACTGATAGAACTAAATTTATCATTTTTATAGTTTAAGCAAATCGCAGAATAAAAAGTCTGTTTTCCTTTTGAACTTTGAGAATTGACAGTCTGAGACAAAATTTGAGACGGAATGTAAAGCAGAGACCATACCTTGCTAAAAGGAAATCAGATGACACACGTAACACATTTGATGAGATAAGCATTGATTCATCACAGTTTTTTTACTTAGGGAAACAATTAAACAGTCATATATTGTTTTGGTCCCTACAAAACATGGGAATATTTTTTCAATTTATTTCAGATGTTTTCTGAGCATAGAAACTTACTCCACTTAATCATATAGTTAAGTTTAGATTTTATTTTTGTAGGAATGGGAACACACTCTGGAGAAAAAGATAAAAATAAAAGAAAACAAATGGTCCTTTTTTCTGCCTGAACAATGCTAAGATGCTCTCAATTTTTCCCCACAGGAAGACTTTTTTCATATCTGTCAGTTTCAAACAGCATTCTTGTGCACCATTACAGACTGTAGTTTCCCTGCATTTAATCTTTTATATTTCATACAGCATGTCATAGTCCTATCAAAATTGATCAAGAGTATAGGAGAATCTAAAATCTCCTGCCATTTTCAACTGCTACTCTGAATCCATCATTTGCAAATGTGAAGAAAACACCGGTATCAGTATAGCAAAGGAGGAACCTTACTCTGTTAACTTCTATGGGAACGGAACATTTTCTAGTGATATGTCACCTGTATATATTATAGATGAACATGTGAGGGAATTGTTATTGTTTACACAGGAACTCACTTGAAAAAATTTTGATGGAGGAAAAACACTGCAATTTTTTTACACAGTTCTATGTAGATGTTATACCAAAGGCAAAGAGATGTAATTTTTCTGTTGTCGTGTCTATTACAGTATGTATTATGTGTTATGTAGCTGTCTTAATGCAAATTGGATCAGTGGCCAATCCCACTAGTTCTGTTAATTACTCACTTAAAAATCAGTCCAATTCTGTTTCCGTTCAGTTCTCCCGATCTCAAAAAATTTAAAAAAAAAAAAAAATAGAAAAAGACAATAAGAAAAAGATAGAAAAAAAAGCAAAAGTATGTATCAGTAGCAGAATGCATATAAGTCTAGAACAAAGGTTATTCCATTCTTCTTGACTCTTGGTGAAGCTGAGTTATTCTCATTGACTTTACGAGCAACAGAAATCAGGAATTCATAGTATGGAGGTTCCTAGTTAACTATGAAATTATGTATAATAGAGAAAACAGTGAAAATATTGAGTTTGCTGTTTAAAAGGAAGTAATCTGATAGAAAAAGAAGTAAAGGCTAATAAAGAAACTAAGATGGCATGCAAAAGAGTTGTAAAGTCTCTGAGAAAAATGGTTATTATGTGATTTCTCCAGTTTATCAACATAAAAGCATGTTTCTGAATATAATCAATAAGGAATTATATAAAACCTGGAGTAACATTAAAAAATTTTGCACATTTCACAATTTTTAAGGAGATCAAGAGCCAAAAGGAGTGGAAGGAATTTTAAGTAATCTTAAAAAATGTGGATAAAAAATAAAAATATTATGTTGACAGATGCACAATTACAAGAAAAATCTGAAGTACTCAAGCAGATTGTGTACAGTTTTAAAATAAAAAGAGGGACACACTGTCATCAAATAATTAAAATAATTTTTTCAATCTTAACAGTTGAATTCCAGTTGTTTCCAGAAGTTCAAATGCAGGGTGATCTTTTATGGAGAATGTAAAAAATCAAAAATGTGTAGCAAGCAGGAATTAACCATACAGATTGCCCAGGGTAATGCTGCAAGAAAGAAAAAAAAGCCCAGCCGAAGAGTTTTGTAGTCAAATGAAAGTCATGATTAAACTGTGTGGATGAGTTAAAGACAATTTTATTTTAAATAAGTCGTAGGGCAGACAATAATCCAAAACCAAATAATCAGAGCATACAATAAGAGGTTTGAGAATTTCAATATTTCACCCAGTCCACCCATCTGTTCAAGGCCAGATTAACTGTGCGTTATGTCACCCTGATAGATGTTTTGCTAACCTGTTAATAAAGATATCCAGTTCTGGAAATGCCAGGCAATCCATCCCAGTGCTTCACTATAACTCTTACTATGATATTTTCCTTCATATCTAACCTAAATCTTTCTTGCTGAAATATGCACCCATGAGTTTTCTTTCTATTCATCATGATCATAAAGAAGAGATTATTCTTTTCTCTCTGCAGTAATTTTTTTTTTTGTTTTTACATACTTGAAATCTATTGCCCTATTTCCTATCCTCTTCCCTTCTTGATGCTAAACAAAAGAAATTCATTCAATTTTCTATCAAAGATCACATTTTCCAGACATCTTGATTATTGTCATTGCTCATGACTTCAGGAAATCTACATCTTTCCTAGAATGCTCTTTTTCTTTTGCTTTAACCAGTAAAAGCATTGCTCTGCATCATATATTTTGTAGGCTAAACTAGTAGGCCATACAGCCTAGAAGGGTATTACAAAAATTGTCCACTTAGTATGCTTTTTTGCATAATGTATCTAGTTCAGACCTATCTTGTCCTCCACTAGACCTAGAACTAATTTTCTGCATGAATCCTGCTCATAGAATCTTAGAATATTCTGTGTTGGAAGGGACCCACAAGAATCATTGAAATCCAGCTCCTGGCCCTGCACAGGACAGCCCCAAGAGTCACTCCATGTGCCTGAGAGACTTTTCCAAATATTTCTTGAGCTCTGTCAGACTTGGTGCTGTGACCACTTCCCTGGGGACCCTGTTCCAGTGCTCAACTACCCCCTGGGTGAAAAAACTTTTCCTGATATCCGACCTAAACCTCCCCTGACACAACTTCAGGCCATTCCCTCAGGTCCTGTCACTGGTCACCACAGAGAAGAGATCAGTGTCTGCCCCTCCTCCTCCCTTCACGAGGAAGCCGTAACTGCAATGAGGTCTCCCCTCAGTCTCCTCTTCTCCAGGCTGAGCAGATCAAGGGACCTCAGCCACTCCTCATATGTCTTCCCCTTTATGAACTTCATAGCCCTCTTTTGGACACTCTCTAATAGTTTAATATCTTTCTTACATTGTGGCATCTAAAACTGGCCCCAGGTAAGGTTGTCCCAGTGCAGAGCAGAGCAGGACAATCCCCTCCCTTGCCCGGCTGGCGATGCTGTGCCTGATGCCCCCCAGGACAGAGTTGACCCTCCTGGCTGCCAGGGCACTGCTGGCTCATATTCAACTTGCCATCGACCAGGACCCCCACATCCCTTTCTACAGTGCTGCTCTCCAGCATTTTGCCTCCAGTCTGCATGAACAACTGGTCAGTTGTTCCTGTTTGTATATTTGTTTAACTGCTTCTGACTAGGATCCTTGCACATAACCCGACTGAATAGCACCATGATTTTACACAGAACAGCCTTCTAATTTGTTGGAACAACATTGAATTCAGTGCAAATTTACTGGTATCGTAATAAATAAGGTGTGTCTCTATTACACTGATTATTTGTTTAGTCCCAAAAGGCAGAGCAGATCTCTTTAGGATCTCACACAGTAGATCCTACAGGGTACAGTTCTCCAAACAGTTTGTATACACCTTCTAATCCTTTCACTTAGTTATTCACAAGAATGTCATCTGAAAAAATATCAAAAAGCTTTATTATATTCAAGACACAGCTTGCCTACTTCTCTCTTTATCCATAAGGGCTGGAAGCCTGTCAACAGGAGGACATCTGACTGGGTTGACATATTTCGTTCATAACAAATCCCCACTGGCCATTACTCATCTCCTTACTCTGCCTTAAGTATTTCAAAACAGTTTGATTGCTTTGCTCTCCAGCTGATATATACAGAGTCAGATTATATAAGTGTAGCAGGAAACCAGATAAGCATTTGGTTTACTTTAATATTATGGCTACCTAAAAATGGATTGGCCAAGGCAGACAACCTCATCTCTGCAGAATTTTGGCTTTAGATCCTTGACTTCTTTTGCACTGCTCTCATGGTTAAACTGAGCATCATTAAATTGTATGTTTATTAATTTTTCAACTTCCTTTATCATCTCTCATCCTTAAGGCAAAACATGCAAAATTATTTCATAAGAGAAGTAGTTGCATAATAGATATATATTTTATATGATAGCAATCCCATTTTATTTTTTCCTGAATTAAGAAAATGCTTAGAATTGTACCAGAGCTGTGTTAGATTTCGGTGTTACTTAACCAACTGCAGCCATTTCCGAAAACAGACTTGCATTCAGTCCTGACATTCATTTTCAAAAGGACTCAGGAAAAATGAAAACATTGCATCTCAATGATGCAGAAATGCTAAATTTAAAGTCTATCTATTTCAGAGACTGGTGTGGTCTTTTCATGGGTCTCAACACTGTAACCATAATGGCTGGACTCTTGTAGTGGGAGACTTTGTCATAATCCTGTGCCCAAGCAAGGTCTTCAGCACTAGATCTGTGTATTTATTGTTGTGGAAGAACTAAGATGAGAATAATTTACCACACACTTAGGCATAGAGGTTGATCCATTTTTTTTTATAACATTTATAATCCCATTCATATATGTATAACATATTTCCAGGTCAACCTGATTTTGTTCTGATATTAGTTTTGAAATATTTATAAGTACATGCAATACTGAAGAGATAGCTGTATGGATTTGGGATTTAAAATTTTAATTCACTGAAATCCTATGTAAAAGGTCATCATGCCTTTAAGAGCCTGTATTTGCATGTATTTATTTCAGCAATACACCTTTACAAACCCATTGGTCACAGGCCAGACAGAATATACTCTGGAAAATTTTCAGTACAGCTAGAAAGCCACTGTTTAAAAAAACCCAGTAGTATACTGTGAAAGTTGTTCTGAGTAAGAGGTCAGTAATAATGCATAGTTGAATGGAAGTCTGTCAGGTTGTCTGCAATAAAAAAATACATCCTAATTGTAAGCCTTTAGATAGCAACCCCCAAATTAACATGCCCAGAATATAAATTTTGATCCAGCAATCTACAAGATGCTAGTGTCACTGAAATACTAAATTAAAGCATTTTTAAAATTTCACTTCCAAATTATTTCCTTTCGAATCACAGTGTACGTAATTCCATATGCCACCAACAGAAAAAAATACTAGTATCTGTTAAATCTGTTGCCACCACCCCACTGCAATTTTCTCGAGGGTTTTTAAATTTTTTTTCCTATCCATTGCCTAACATTTTTGAGAAAAAGAAGCAAACGATGATCAACTAACCTGAGTCTCAAGACAGCTCTGTTAAAATTTTGTACTGGTATAACTCCCCATAGTAATTTATAAATGTAACCTCCACTTTGGAGTTTCCTTGAGAGTGAAGATAATGTTCTGATTTGCAAGTATGGTCTGAGGTTAAATGTATTAGAGATTATGAAGCACTTCACTACCGTGATCATGAAGAGGCTGATACAGCATATGAATATGATGAACAAGCAATATATAGAAAAAAATGGAAAAAACCAAACCCTGCACCTTTTCACAGTTGGGAGTAACCCAGAAAAATAAGAATTATACCTCCATTTGAATCTCTCAGTCTTACAAGCAGTATGGCTTGGGCAATCAACATTTGCAGGCAATTTCAGACTGTAACCATTACAGCAATGTAGTCTAAGCTGTGATTTGGGGTCAGAGTTTTTAAGGCCATGTGATTGTAGCGTCAACTTGCAGCTCTGTACAGATGTCTTGCATGGTAGAAGTCACTCATGTCCACTCTGCTCTAGATGCTCTTCAACACAGCAACATGCCACCTGCAATTTAAATGAGCATATTCAGGGGCCTAGTTTAATCCAGATAGAAATCAACAACAAAAGAACAGGTTAATCAGCACTTGACCTCTCTGCATCATCAGGATCAGCGCTAACATTTCCATCCAGGCCATAAAAAATACGTCAGACTAATTTTTCGAAATTACTGTGCAAACCTGTACAAACACACAGGATATTTAGTCTTGCAATATTGTTTTTAGGCCATGTATTTATTTCAGGGCATATTTTTAACATGTAAAGAACTAATATCAGAAGAGATTATTTACAATCCTCTCTGTAAGGTAAATTGGAAGTGACTGGAGCCTCTTCGGAGCCCTGTCATGAATGCTTCTCACCCGGTGTGATATGTTAATGTAAATAATTACAAAAAGATTGCTAAGTGCTCTGAAAGGCCTACCAACTTAGAGAAAAACAACTTATCCATCACTTAAAAGGAGTTAAGATTTTAAAGGCTAGGCAGGGATCTCCTTTTGCCCCCCAAACAACTACTTTCATCCGTAATACAATCCATGCTACTTTCTACATCATTCTTTTAAACAAAGTAAATTGGCTTCCATTGTGTGATATGCCAGTGTTGGCTGCTGTGCCCTTATCTCCCTTTTCTCTCACTCAGCTTTTTCCCTTTCCCCTTCATCAGCTGTGGAAGTCATCCCAACATGGCTAGTGAGCTGAAATAGCAGGACTCAGCAGGCACAGATGACAGATCAGTAAAGAGCTGTTTCATTTTGTCCATTGACCTGTCTCTTCCATTCCAGCAGGGTTCCCTCTGCAACAAATAGCTGCTAAAAAAGACAGCAGATGGACTCAATAGTAATAATTTTGGTTAACTCACATAAAGGAGAGATTGTGGCCTAGTCTGGGCTCCAGAAGGTCTTTGCTTCAGCAGCACTGCGTGAAAAGAAATATTTAACACTGGAGGCTAGGTACAAGGGATATGAAAGGAAATTATCTAATTCACTACACCATGATAAGGAATCCTCTGTGCCACTGATATTTTCGTCAGCTCCCTCTTACATGCAAATTGCTCCATTAAATGTTCAAGCCACCATCATGCCATTCACAATCTGTTAAATTGATTCATGCTCCAGACCATCTATAAATGTAATTCTCTATTAAAATAGTAAAATACCACCTTTTTATTATACCGAGTAACTTTATCTCTTATTACATAAAGGTACAAGGAAAAAATCTGTTTTCCTATCACTAATAAAAGTATAAGATACTCAATAGCAGTCAAGAAGACAGAAATCAAAATCAGTTACAAATCTGTAACTGAACGTTACAGCCTGAAGCTTTGCTAATCAGATATTACAAGTTAAATAAACTTTCTCCTTTGATTTCAGTTGATACTTTTTGTTTTCTTTCTAATTAATTAGATAAAAAATGTGAAAAGAAATTTTTGTTATGGGTAATAACATTACAAAACTTATTATGCACTAACAGAGACCCTGACATGCACAAGGAAGAAATTCTGTGCAGCAATGGCAACATAGTTTATAGCATAGAATCTACTGGAAAAGGAATTTTAAGTTTCCTGAGTCTCTCTGTATTTTGTCCTCTCTCTTGAGGTAAATTGTCAGTCAGAGAATTTTAACTTCAGAGTCTTTAGTTGGGCCAGAGTATGTGAGACACACAAATGGTGGGGGCAAAGACACCTCTATCATGTTGGCTTGTTCCAAGACATCCAATAGCAATCAGGCTGGGGCACATAGGAGCAGTTGCGAGATCTGGGTTTGCTCAGTCTGAAGAAAAAATCTTACTACATCACCTGGAACTACCCAATGCAAGGAGGGAGATAGTGAAAACAGACTCCAGTGCTGCATGGTGACAGGAGAAGAGGCAGCAAACAAGGCTTAGACATAGAGCAGGAAAGGCTTTTTCATTATGAGATTGGCCAAACCCTGTCATGGGTTGCCCAGAGAAGCGGTGGATTCTCCATCTCTGAAGATATCTGGAACGGGACAAGATATGCCTCCGAGCTGAGCAGTGTGACCTCCCTCAGCTGTGCTTTGGAAGCTACACACTTCCAGAGTTCTCTTACAGCATACCCATTCCCTCCATTCCAGGGGAAGATGACCCTGACTGCAAAGCTGAAGGTAGCATGGTTTTACCCTTTGTCAGAGTTGAATTCGTACGTTGCCTATCTCTGTACAAGGAAGAGCAAAGGTAATGCTCAAGTTTAGGTTCTTGTTGGGTGCTGCAAGAAAGGGAACAGATGCCAGCAGCCCATGGGAAGGTCCAGGAGCAAAGCATGACTTTTATCAGCTACTGAGTTGCCCTGCAACAGCATTTTTGCACTTCAACTAAGCTGATGTTCTTCTTTGAAAAACATCTACTCTACTGAAGGGACACCTGCTCAATTAATCTTGTAGAGAGGAGATGGCTTTTCTAATTTCTTAAATCTATAACGGTAGCTATGACCCTAGCCAAATATGCCTTTTATACTTCTGTCTTTTCCCTTCTAATTTGGGACTTTAAATAGTGCCACACTTGCAGAGATTTTTTCTAAAGCCTTCATAAAAAACTATGACTATTGGGTAACAGTATTGGGCAAAAAATACATACATACATACAACTGAATTCAGATTATTTTCCTAGTAGTGGTAGCAGAAAATGAGACTATAATAAGGAAGAAAAATCACTGCCTAACATGATGAGAAGTGCAAATTTGAAGGATGTAGTCAGGAAGGGTGGACTGAAATTGCAGGAATTCACATATTGACATTATTTGTATGAATGTGCATATATTTATATATGTGTATGTTTATATTATTTACAGAGATGAAAATATTTCCCTTTTAGAAACTGCACTCAGAAAAGATAGGTACAGAGGAAGACTGTAAAAGAGGGGAAAGTGGGCAAAAAAGGGAAAATGTGAAAACTAAAAACACTATAAAAAATGACAGTGATGAACCCTAATTCCCAATTTAACATAGTTTCCTTTAACCTCTTCTACAAAAAAATATAAAGAACTATATAAGAATTTTTGTAAGGCTAAGTTACCAGCTAAAATTAATGAGATGATAATCAGGTTTTAAATTAGAAACTGTCCTCTCAAGAGAAGGGAATCTTGTTTGCAATGAATTTAGATGGTAAGTGGGGAAAAAAGTTCTCTTGCTGGTGTGTGTGCCCAGTCCTCGGAGGTCTCATGAGCCTCAATTCTGATTTGCTTTAATTACAGTGGGAGATGTTAAATGCTTTGTGGGACTGGGTTGTCTCAGTGTGATATTTATAAAACAGTAGCTTTGATATAAAATAAAAAATCTTAACTATCTAAATAATCAGAAAGTCCTAATAGAAGTAACCTACAAATATTTTAGTGTTAACTGATAATATCTAGGCTTATAGATGGCGTTGATATATAGTAGTATATTTAGGCTCTGGAAAGGCAGTGTTTTTTTGTCAGAAGAATAGCTGACAAATTCATTGAGTCATTGACTTCTGAGAAAGATGCTCAGTTCTCATTAATTATGTACCCTGACGGTTAATTTTATCAAACAACTCCTCTTGACCCCGTGGTAGTTATGTCCTATTTAGTAATGTCTCCTCCAATGTTAAGAATTTAAAACAGAATTAATTGCTTTGGGACATCATTGATATAAACACTTTGAAATTAGGAGGGGTTTATTATCTTTAAATAAATAAAAAAATAAATAGACATACATATGCACATGTTTTTTGCTATGATTTCAAGGGTTGGAAACCTGCCCTCATAATTTCTATGCATTTTTAGTTTGAAGTGATTCTTTAAATATGATGAGCTGAAGAATGTCTCCTGTAATCTTTGAGGAGAAGATAGTACCAGAAATCCCTATCAACAGAGTTCTATCCATCCATTTCTACCTCCAAGTATAGAAATAATATGGAAAGCGAACAACTGAGTCAATTAACCCAAACATCCAGACTGCCCCATTTACCCTACTTTCTCCAGTTTACATTAAAGTAACTCCTGCTCCTTCTAATGCTCACGTAGCACTCCCCGTGTCCATCTTCAGGCCTTGAGTTTGGATTCAAAGATAGTTATTTCTACAAAGTTCTGCACTTCATGCTTTCTCTGGGCATATTTCTGTTATCAGGGAGAAGAAAGATGCCACACTAACAAAAAAAAAGGATGTAGGGGTTTTTTTTATGAGTTTTCTGATTTTACTTTCAATATCTGTTACAGCTAGCCAAGGATTCATAAACAGGGAAGACTTTAGAAGTTTGCTGTCTCCTTGTTTCAAAGTTTTAACCAGAATGTACCAACTTTCATAGCAGTGCTGTTATGCAGGTGATGGTGACAGTGGTATCCTTACAACAAGTAGCTATAAGGATAATATTCAGAAAGGACAAAAGTTTATGTTGAAACATCACTGTGATACTGGTTGACAGTTTTGGCAGAACATATGTTCTTTTATTCTCCCAAACATGACTTACAAAGAATTACTAAACTGAGTTATCCAGAACACTCTCCCTAAGAAAACATATCATTGGATATTGCAGTATGAGCAGAGGAGAACATGTTTTATTTGCAGTGGGATGATTATCAACACATCATCATACGCTCTTATATTGTGTTGATGTGATGCTTGAGAAGAAACACAGAGGTAATAATATTTGAAATTGCATTAAGGAGTACTATGTACATACAAACAGCAACTTAAGGAAGTTCAAGAACTGTGAATGTTGTAGTTCCATTGCTCTCTCCACTAGGATTCATCACAAAGTTGAATCTTGTTTCAGATCATGATAGAATAACTTTAGAAAAAAGTAGAAAAAAGAGAAACAAAATGGGTTTCATAAGCAGGAAAAAGGTTGATCATGCACTTTAGACAGGAGCTGAACATGAATAATTAAATACAGGTGCTTTGTCATCAGCATCTACTTATGAAACCTTGGGACATCTGAATAAGTTCATCTTTTTATAAAGACTGAATAGAATCAATGTTTTGAGTTATATCCTTTCTTTGAAATTTGATAAGACAGTAAAGAATTTTACAGAAAGATAAAATTCATCATTGAATGCTCTGAGTTTTTACCCTGATCAAAACTTGCTGTCCACAACTGTGCCACAGGATTAATTTACATTACCTAAAACAATAAATGCATTTCAGTGTTTTTGAAAACGTCAGTTCCTATAAATCAGGCAACTTTTCACTGCTTGATACTCTATATTTAAGTCTCTGAAAGGCTATTCAAAGGATCTTAGTTTTATCCCTATTCAGGGGGATGCAATTCATATTCATAAACAAGAATTTATAAAACCTAACAAGTATTTATAAAAATATATGTTTAAATATTTTGAAGGTTAAGAGTGGTAATTCAGGGTCAAAACTGTCATTTTATCACTATTTAACTGTGCACACCACAGTATTAATTTTTATTATTTCAAAGTGAAGCTAATTTTGTGCTTTATTTGCACTTTTAAAGTTTGAATTGCATTGAATTATAGTTCTTTTTCCAAAATGATTTTGTTAAGGGTGTTTTCACATGGCAAGGATTCTAGGGACCATTCATCTTTTGATTTCTATTCTTCATTTTCTTAAAAGAATGATTAGAAGATAGAACCATGAAAAAAATAGAGCTATTTCAGAAGTGTGTCCCCTGCTTTATCATAATGAAGGATGCTCTCTATTTGAACTCATGAACACTAATGATACCCATATATCTCAGCACAGAATGATATACAACTGCTGTGTGATTATTGGTAAACTAAATTTTAACCTATTACAAGAATTTGCAAGGAAAACTGTAAAGCCCACATCATCTACTGTAGGGACTGCCATCTAATGTAGAAGTCAGGAGCCAATGGAGCACCATGCAGATTTATCCACATGAAATTCATAACAGTCTTTAAAGTAACTTTCTTTAAAGCGTTTTGTTAAATATGAATGCAGTGTACTATTTATTAGAATGGTAAGCATACTCTCCCCAGAGAGACAGCACAATAGCTTCCCAGACTGAGTTTAATTTTTATAAGATGAAATCACTTGTTAGCTATATAAGGAATATCAGTGAAGTGGTACCAAAAAAACTGAAAAACAGTTTAAGAAAAGATTACCTTGATCAATTCATCTGAGTCATCTTTTGCTGGAGTGGGTTTTGGTGGTTATAACTCTCCTGGTTCATGAATCATGCCAGTAATTGACAGCTTACCTCTCACAGGTGAGAACGTTTCTTTGACTCCGAGTTCCTTGATAACCGTTCTCCTTCAGTAGTACTGCAAAGGGGAATCTTTACTGCTTTCAGTCCCTCTGCCATCCAAAAACCATGGATGAGGGCTGGAAACTATACTTGTTGCCTTTTATAGAATGTTCTCCAAAATTAAGCTGACCCAGGAAATCAAAGCTTTAAGAGTACTTTATAAAGTTCTCAGGTTCTTTCAAACAATTATTTCTATATTTAGTAGATAATCCTATTCCTACTATTAATCTATATAATCATAGCATTATCAATTATGTGCCTGAGTGACTGAGCAGCACCCAGCTGTGTGATATGGTGTGAACACAGAATAAAAGGTAGCCTCTCCATGAAATACCAGGAAGAGTTACTTTGAACTGGCACTGCAGTCTGTGTGGCACTTGGGAAATAAAAAAAAAAAAAGTAAAAATTGTGGAGTCCTTCTGCTTTTCAGACAGGTAAAGTGATTGTTTTTGGCCTGCTTGTGCTATTTTTTATTTCACTGAAATGGAACATGTAATTGCAATAGTATGTCTAAGAGCGCTGATGAAAAGAATGGTCAACTGAGCCTTGGTGCTTTTGCTTTGGGCATAACATGGATCTTCCTTGCTCTGCTTTCTTACATGCTCTTTAGAAACATGGAGTGGAAGAGTAAATACTAGTCTAAAACTCAACTGGAAAACTTAGAATTTGTGTGCTTAAATCAAGATAAATGAACCAGAAAATGTTTGTGATTAGTTCTAAAACACAGTTCCTAAATTTTGGAAGTACGATTGTAAATTTAGGTATTTTTATCTAGGGCAACCAAATTGTCTTTCCATGTGCAGAAGAAAAGGACTCTGTCTGCACTTAAGTCCTTGAAACACACCAGTTCAGCAGGCACTCCCAAATTCCATAGGCAGTGCAAAACAAGGCAGGAATAGTTGTTTCATTTGAAATTGTAGCTAATGATGAATATCTCCCACATAACAGTTTTATATGAATATTTTAAATTTCCTACTGTTGCATTAGCCAACGTGAAATTGCACAGAGGCTTACATGTTGCCTAAACTATTTAGGTTTTACAATTGAGAGAAAACAATTAATTGATGAGAGAGAGAAATCAACCAAGAGCCATAGAGTGGGCAGGTTTTCATGAAGGGACATGAAAAGACAGTATATATCTACTTAGTATAATTCTACTGTTTTTATGAATAAGAGCAAAATATGTTAAATTGCATCACTGAATATCAGTGGAAGCCTTGGTAGTGATATTTGACTGTCTACAGCAGCACTTTGCCCTAATGTTTGCCTGAGTGTCACTAGGACTCTGATGAGATGTAAAGTAACATTTATTTGAGTGAGAATTAATTTGTGCTGAAAGAAGCTTAGTTAGTTCATGGCAAATAGTCACTACTGAAAGTCTTTTAAACTTTTAAAAAGGACAGTAAAGAGTTGGAAATGTGAACTCCAGAGTAAGGTATTCATTCTAACATTTAAAATCCCTTCTTTGCTTTTCCTTTAGGAGAGAATAAAATAAATCCCAGTGTTTCAGGAGCTCTTTATGTCATAAAGATGGTGAAAACTTTCCACTAGACTAGGAAAAGGAAGAAAAAGTAGTTGAACTGGAGTAGTATTCCACAAAATTTAATTTGCCACAGGAATACTATCATGCTTCCTAGAACACCAAACAATAGCACCATGCAGCATGAAGACAGACAGATAGCAAACAGATTACAGAAGGCATATTTGTTTAATCTCTGCACTAAGGACAAGCAGGCAAGCCACATAGTACTATTGGCCAAATAAAGATCTAGAAATACTGTTCCTATTTGGGGTTGTTTCTAATAGCTGCTTTTGTAGTACAAATTCACAGTCGCAGGCACTTTTGCTTGGCTAAGGAAAATTTTTTAAACAGAAGGAAGAACAGTGAGCTGAAGAAAAAACAGTTGACCAGAGAAAGAGACATCAGATGAAGGACAGAAAAAGGATACTGAATATTACATTATCACATGCCATGTGATGCTGTCTACACATGTCATCAGGAACTCCCTAATTCTTGTAATGCAAAAAAATAGAAATCAGGATATAAATTTCTCTAGGACACTTAGATATCCTCATTTTCCTTGTTCTTTTCTTTCTCAATACCATCTTTTGGCATAAATTCTAATTGTGCTACACTGTCTCAGAGAATCTCAGAAAATATTTGCTTTATTACACCCATCTGTTCTCCTGGAGGTACTGTCAGAAAAAAAAATTCATCCCCACCCTCCCAAGATTCTTATAAAGGCTCATTGTCCTACTGTGTTGTTTATCAGATAAACCTAATTTGATTTCTGGCCTGTATCACAGTTAGCAGCTTGATTTTGTCATGCTGCTTTGGTGGTATTAATAGATTTTTTCCTTTTGATCAATGCTATTTCCCACTCTGTGGTGTTTGTTGACTTCTAAGGAGTTCTGCATAGTGGCATGAGTGAGCCTTTTGCTACCTGGCACAACCCAGAGCTTCCCTAGAGCACTTCCCTGTGTTACTGCTGCTTGTCAGCAGGGCAGGAAAAAGAAATACTGTGACTCATGAGGATGAGCACTTTGAATAGACTGGAGACCAGTGATGAAAGTTTCAAGATTTATGCAAGTGAGTATTTTTGGTGGGGAGGATGTTGATTATTTTTGTTTCATTTTTACTCTTTGATCTTTTCAAATAACACTTAGAGAAGGTTGTAGGGGGAGAAAAAGATAAGAGGGAACACCTTGATTTTGGAAAAGTAGCAAGGGCCTATTTGGAAGAGAAAGAGAGAAACACTAGCAGATGAGTGGTTTTCTTTTCACTTCTTTGCCATGTTCTTTTACTGCTTTTCCCTGTCCTTTCACTCCTTCACCATGATCCTTCTTTTGCTTTGCAGGTTCAGAGAAAAATAAATGTAACAACCAGGTTGCTCCCTGCTTACATTTGCTTCAAGCAGTGTGCCAGTTTGTTTCAAACTAAAAACTCTCCTTACAAGTCTGTTATTTTGTTCTTTGAATGCCTCACCACTGTTTAAATTGTGTTTTTTCCTCCCAGTTTGCTCACATTTTCCCTTTGTTTGTGATCATCTTTTATGACTTTTTAAAATGCTTGTATCCTCTAGGACCCACTATCATCTAAGCTTTGGCTTTTTTGCCCTCTTTAAAAATATGTTTAGGAGTTTATTTTTACATCTTTTGTTTTTCATTCATTCCTTTATTAAGGCTATTTAAATTCAAGTACATTTCAGATTTTCTTTCATATGGGATACAAGCCGTATTCCCTGCTGCATTTTCCCTAAAAGTTTCTTGACCTTTGAAGCTGCAGTTCAGAATAAGATCATCAGGCATTTCCTGCTTTGGGATGCAGAACTTATATTCTATCCATACTTATGACATCTAGGTAGTCTGTTCTTCATGTCCACTGAATTAGATGGTACAGTTGCTGAATATTAACAGGGTAATTTAATTATTTAGAGTTGTTGATGCTCAGCCCATTGTGCTGTATCCAGCCAAGAGGATGAACGTTGTCATGGTAATTAGGGTACTGTGCCTTGTCCAAATTACTCATAGATAGGTCAAAGCACCTTAAGAGCTGCCTCACTTTGTACTAACTGATAAATACTTTCCAAGGGAACATATCTGAATTCACTTAAGAGTGTTCATCCAGTCATCTACCCTTCACTATCACCATAGCTACTTCTGTTCAGCAGCCGAGGGTGTGCTGGAAATTGGCTGTGTCAGCATTACAGCTGCATCAGGATTGCCTTTCTCAGGGTAGGGAGGCAGAATGGAAGAGTCTAAGGATATTATAGACATTCCCTGTTTGCTTTGCACATCGACTGTTTCGAAGGGCTGTATTTGGCATGGGTATAGATAATAGGGGAAAAAAAAAGTGTTGATTTGTGATATATTTTGAGGTGCTTTTATATACTTTCCCTAAGCTGCTGCTTTCATAGACATAAAGTAAATGCACAAATAATCCAGTTCAGATATGTAATTCTGTTCAGATGACATGACTGCCCAAGTAAGCAAGGACTGAAGTGAATATTTTATTTTTGCCTCTGCCAATTCTTCTTCTTTTTTTTTTTTTTTTTTTTTTTCCCCTGTGGTAATAGGAAAAACTCCTGTAGAACAATATTAGAAAATCAAATGCAGATCAGAAATTATTTTATTGTCATTACTTATTTATTGGCTGCATACATGGAAACCCTGCTGTGAATATCCGTCCTGTAGTGACAGACTTTTAATGGGCTTGTTTGTATATTTAGCACTAAGAGCCTCTGGCCAGGCTTTTAAAAGTGATTTTGACACTGGAACAAGCAAATAGCCACCAAAATGTACCAGGTAGTCAACAGTAACATACTCAGAGCTGGCACTGATCTCCCTGCATGCCTAAGCTCCCTAAGGCGCCTATGCTTCTACAGCTGGCATTTTCATAGAAACCTAACTGTTGCTGCCAACAAATGAGCTGTTGAGAGCCCTAGCACAAGTAGAGACCCTCGGGGCCTTGGGAACAAGATTTGTAATGTAGGCAGGAGAATTTCTATCGGGCCATTAATGTTTGATCTCCTAAGTGCCCTCTGAGGCTGCTGAAAAGAGGTTACTTGTCCTGAGTGGAACAGACAAATAAGATTGACTGTCCAGAAAACTTCTACTGTTTGGCACATAAAATGTGTGCCTGAAATCTTACATGTCCTCACAAAACACATGCTGCATGTACATGAGAAAGAGCAGATTACATGATGGGTCATGTGCCAGGGCTAAGCTGCTATTGTGGAAAACATTACTAATACAACATCCTTCTATGTCCTGCCAGCTCCTGTCTTCTCTGGCAGCTTGTGCACATCGGAGCCTGCCATGGCACTGCTGCTAGATTCAGGCATCATGTGAGAACTGGATTCTCTGATAAGAGAGTGCCAGATGGAAGCCTGAAGTGAGGACTGTGCTCAGCTTCTGAAGGTCAATGAGGCCCATGATTTTTAGAATTAGTGGAAGAAATCTTATATCATCTTTTTTTCTTCCACAGATATGTTATTTGAATTGTGGAAAGTAGTCCTATGTGGTATGTCATCTTGCTAACTTTTTTGGTTGGTTGTTATTATAGCAGCATTTAACTATTGCCTCATGGAAATAACTATTTTGGGGCAGTGCGTGCTGTTACCCCACAGGAACCGGAAGCAACATCCGTGTGAGGATGCAATGGTTCCTATCTGGTACTTTGGAATCACTGCCTTGAATGCAGCAATATTGCTGCCCTTACCCTACCACATGTGTCTTTGCTTCCTTTTTGGTTTTGAGGATGTCCCTTGCAATTTTCAAGGACTATTTTTATATTATTCAATAGGTTCTAGCAGTCAACCAGACACAACAAGCACCATTGATTATCTTATTTTCCCTCCATGAAGATCATTTCTGAATTTTGTCAGAGACTTGCTAGTTCTTCAAAGCTGACATTGGGCAGCATTTCAGCTGATGGTCCTGTAGCAGCAGTGGAATGGGTATTCTTGTACTGAGGCCTTCTATCCAAGGTATAAAATGTTCATTCAGTGAGTCTGCAAAAATAATTCATAATGTTATTTAAATGGTATTTTCGGTCCATGAATAAAATATTATACCTCATCTGCAAATATAAATATTTTAGTAATCTTTAAAAAGTAGATTTTGACCCAAGAGCAACAATTCCTACAAAGATGTACATTTTAAAATTCTTAAATTACTGAAACTCTTAAAGTTTCATTTTAAGAGATACTGTAGATGTAAAAAAAAGAAAAGAAGAAGAAAAAAGAGTCTAAGTGAATATGTTCACCATTACTCATCTGATTTAAAAACAAGAACAATTTTTCTCATGTTTGTGTTTAAAACAATCAAACAAACATGCCCTGATTCAAATCTAGGAACTGGAATTCCAACTTGTAGCCTGCAGCACATTTCTATAATTGTTTCATGAACCTCTGAATTTCACCTGTAAAAGGACTTTGTGGTCTGACATATTCTTCCGTCCCCTTCTTTTTTCCCTCATTTCCTCTGAATTATTTTATATCCAGTTTAGACTCTTTTCAGCAAGGGATTTTGCATATGAATTTTGCACAGCTTTAAAACCTTCTTTTCTCTGATGCATATTTCATGATTTTCTTGTTCTCAAACCCCGTCCTTCTTCACAAGAAGGCCTGAGGACAAACTACAAGCCCCTGTGGTATACCAATCAAACATAAAATAGTGACTTTCCAAAAGAACTGCCCATGTTTTTTATGAGTGATCTAAAAAACAAAAACAAAACTTTAAACAATTTTAAAGACAAAAAAGAGTACATAATAAGGCAGTAATTCTTAGAGATATACTCTTATGAGGACTGCAGTTGGAGAAATTTAAGACTTTCATAGGTTCTTGGCAAGGTCATTTCTATTCCTAAACTCTCATGTGGAATCCGTCTAATAAATTCAGCAACCCCCAAATCTCACAACAAGGGTGAATATTGATAATATTTAATGGCAGCTCAGGTTCTGACCTTGGGTTTTAAAAAGCTGAGTTTGGTGCTGGTTCTATCCCGATCTTCCAACTGAACAAAAACAAGTCACTTCAGTGAATATGTGCCTATCCTTAGGTATCTAAGTTCTGCTAAAATTAGGTCTTGGGTATCTCTGCATCAACAGATAACCAGTCACTGGGAATTACTATGTTTATCTTCCTCAAAAAGTGTTAGAGGATTAATGAATGAAAATTGTGATAACAGTAACCATTAAATTTTTAAAATTCTTAAAACCAAACTTTTTAAAAAAATTAGAATAAATAGGAGGCTTCTAGTTGGTTTTAAAATAGAACAGCATCTAACTCTGGAAATGTACTATTACTAGGCCACTAAATTAATATCTATCTGACATTATAAACATTTATGAGTATAAACATTTATGGTATAAGCATTTATAGTTCACAAGTCGAAGACTTATGTCTTGGTATCCAGTCATTGCCTACTGACTTCTGAAAATTGCTTCAGAGTTTGAAAGCCTTTACTCAGAAACATCCTGGAGTTAAAAAGGCTGGCTGACTTGTCAGCTTGATTTAGGTCAAAGCCAAACCAAAGGAGTGCTATTCCTCTCCCTCACAGGCTGTCCTACCTTGCAGTTTCATGACCTTTCATATGGCAGAATTTGTAATTAGAGAAGGGAGTAAAAAGGCTGTTGTAAGTCAGAGCTTAAGGCATTCCTGATTTGAACAATGACACTGTTCCATATTCATTGTGTCACAACAACTTCCATATCAAATTTAAACAGTTTGCACATAGAGCTTGCGTGACCCCCAAAAAGAGGCCCTGCAAAGTTATTCAAGGATACAGAATTCAATCTGTTCTTTCTTTTTTGTCTATTACCGGTAATTTATAATATAGCAAAAATGTGTAACAAATGTTTCTTTCCTTCATACGAGTTCATTTTCCTGAGTGATCTTTCTCAGATATCACTGAGGAAAGAACTTGGACATATTGGAGATGAATTTTTATCTTTGTTCAGCCCAGATATGGATCAGGACCTTGAGCTGGTTAATCTTCTGGTTTCTTTTTTTTTGGTCTAAATCATTCTGAGTAACACATCACATGTCAAAAAATCTGAGGACTAAATAGCTGAGCAACAATTTCTGTTCCCTGACAGTCAGTTGTACAGTTATGAAGCTGTGTAGGTTTAAGCCATGAGTTCTCTGAACTAGGACAAAGCATTATACAGAGAATGAGGGTGCAGCTGACACTGCCAGCAGATGAATTAATCTGTTGAGCTTCTTGAGCTTTAACCTGGATGGGAAGAACCCTCTGAGTCAGGTATAGCCATTACCAGCCTGAGCTCCTATTTGTCATTTTGTCACGGACGAGATTGCCTCAGTGCTCATCCCTTCTGCTACTGTACAAAATCAAACAGACTTGTTTAAACCGCTGTGGCTTAATCTGACCAGTCTGACTTGTTCCCCTGCTTGCTAGAAGCATCCACAGAAGTAAATGACTGAGAAATACAGCCAATAAATGCTACATCCTTAAGCTGTCTCACATTTATGTTGACAAGGTGATTCTAACTGCAGTATCAAACCGATTAAACAGCTGCTGGAAGTGGTCTAAGCTCACTTGCTTGGCTTTGAACCAAGATGAATTAGAAGGGATCATGGGATCACAGGGTCACAAATGCACTCAGAATCTGTCTTCAACTTCCACTTAGTTTTGTTTCCTCTCCTGAATCCAAGATATGTTCACTTTCTTCCAGCATATCTGAATTACATCTAGTTTGAGATGCAGAGTTTTGGAAATCCCTAATATTGTAGAGAAAGACAGATTCATTCCTACTTTCTCCCAGATTAGACAGAAGCCCTTATCCCAGATACAAAGGCCATGAAAGGGTCTGTGCCTCAGAGGATGGTATTTAGATAAAGCAGAAATCTTAGCCAAGTAGCATAGAAAGAAAATTCTGTCTGTCCAGTGAGTCCTCTATATTTCAGACAGAAGTTTCTCCTCTATTTGTAGCCCTACCTGCCCCTTCTGATTCATAGGCTTGCACAAAATCGGTTTTGCCTTTTAAATTTCATCAAGACATTTTCACCAGCATCTGCAACAACAGGGCTGACATAAATTCCCTTTCTGTATTGATGCATGTTGAATGGCTACGGTTTCTCTCTTTTATGTTGCTGTAAATTGGGAAGAGAATGCATACCAATCATTTAAAAAACTGTAGTAGCATAAATTGGGCTTAGAAGTGGATAAGAGCTCTTGAGTTCAGAAAAAATTTGTGAAATTGCTATGACAAGGCATATTCAAGCATACCAATATCACAAAGATACAATGTCACACGCTTTTGTTTGAATTAGGAATTCCTTTATGAAGTAAAGGGAATGATCATTCCTTAGTGACTGTTCTTCAATGTGGTTCCTCCTTCGGTTGCTTTAAAAGTCCTTTGGAAAAGACCTCTCTCCACACTATTCTCACCATCTTTACAGGCTGTTCAGAAGACTTTTCATATAGGAAGGAATCTTTCTCCTCATTCCTTGCATAATGTTGAAGGCATAGTAATTTCCTACTGTTTTGCACTCAGGTGACAATTCTTTTGGGCACACAGTAAGAAAGACAACAACATTCAAAGCTTCTTAACTATTGTATTGAGTAAAAGATGGAAAATATAGAAAAGGTGATAGTAACCTCACATTCTTCCTGATGATGGGAATCCTAGCTATTGCAGCACTGGACGAACACTTCCTCATGGATCATGGCAAGCTGCACAGAGTTCCCAGTTGTGGTGAGGTTCACCAGCTCTAAATTAACTAGAATTTCTGTAGGGTCTTGCTTACATTCATAGGTCACTGAGAGCAGCCAAGTTTGGAGTGTGAACCGAGCCTTGAAGAGACCCTTGGACAATATATGTCAATACCCCTATCTCAATAAAGTTACTCAAATAGGTACAGGTAACATTTTAGTGCAAGTCCCAGGCATGAGTACAGACTGGGAGAAGAATACATTGAGAGCAGCCCTGCAGAGAAGGACTTGGGATTTCCCATGGATGAGAGGCTGGACATGAGCCAACAGTATGCACTCACAGCCCAGAAAGTCAATTGTATCCTGGGCTGCATCAACAGCAGCATGGCCAGCAGGGCAAGGGAGAAGATTCTGTCCCTCTATTCTGTCCTTGTGTGACCCCACCTGGAGTGCTGCACCCAGCTCTGGGGTCCTTAGAACATGAAAGATGTGGACCTGTTAGAAGAGGTCCAGAGGAAGGCCATGACTATGATTTAAGAGGAGCACCTCTCTTACAAAGACAGGCTGAGGTGGGATTGTTCATCCTGGAGAAGAGAAGTCTTTGGAGTGACCTCATTTTAGCCTTCCAGTACCTTAAGGGGGCTTATAAAAAGGAGGGAGAAGGACTTTTTATATGGGCAGATGGTGACAGGACAAGGGGAAATGGTTTTAGACAGAAAGAGTGCAGATTTAGATTAGATGTTAGGAAGAAATTCTTTATCATGAGGGCACTGGAATAGGTTGCCCAGAGAGGCTGTGGGTGCTGTATCCCTGGAAGTGCTCAAGGCCAGGTTGCCTGGGTCTCTGACCAACCTGACCCGGTGAATGGCATCCCTGTCCATGGCAGGGCAGTTGGAATTAGATGATCTTTAAGGTCCCTTTCAACCCTCACTGTTCTATGATTCTGTGATTAGAAGAAAATATTTCATTTTGAGGAGACAATGCACTGTACTTATGCTTGAATACACATTCAGTACATATAAATCGATTATGCATTTGTTATGCATACATTCAGTAATTGTACTATTTTATAGAGCATTCATATAGTATCCATGAAACTGAGGCATACACCTGAGAAGTCACGGATTCTCTGACACAGATGGTTGGTAAGTGGCCACACGCTATTCAGAACACACCTGTATACATGAGAAGAAAGCAAGCACTTGGATCACTACCTCCTTGTACAATAGGCTTCTGGCTGCATCTCTACACCTAAGCAATGTTTAGCAGACAACATAAAAATGCAAATGCAAAAAGGTTTTGAAAAAAACAACAAAAATTATGGAGGTGGAATATCTGAATCAATGGGAATTATTTATCTAGTAAAACTCACTGAAGTTGTGAGAAAAGCCAATGTGTTCTTCAGTGATACTGACTGAGAAATATATAGTCACCTAAGCTGATGAAGCTTGCAGATTTTAGAGGCATTTACTTTAAGCATATATACCCAACAAGGAAGGAATAAAAGAAGCAAGTAATTTTTTTTTAGCAATTAATTAATCTTTGATGAATAAGTGAAGTAAGAAAGAATATGAAGCTGTATGGTCAAGAAGGAGGAAAGGCAGTGTCAGAATAAATAATAAAGCCTCATGGTGTGAGGACAAGTAGAGGTCAGCTGCAGACATTCAGAGGGGAGGCAGACTGATGAAAAGCCTCTTTCTGAGTATTAACGATAAAAAAGAAAATGCAATAGTTCAGTTCAGACACATTGTTGGTTAATCACTAAAGTCATTTTGAAGATGACTGGGAAGTACAAACACATTTTTCAACAATCTCTACTGTGTATGCATTCAAATACCCTGTTTTATAAGATATACTGTATTGAAACTGACTGATACTAGGATATATGACCACTGGGTCCCATGTCTAGTAAAAGTACAAACCAGAAACACATTCATAGAATACAGAATTAGATGAACCTGACTTCCTCAATGTACTTTGCTAAATATTACTGAGAATCTTCCTTTGAGGACTTTAATGGAGAGCACAGGCTTCATTCCTACTTGTGATAAATACCCATATTCAAGGAAGGAGATAATGAAATTTCCTTAAGATAAGAAGATGTTATCTTGGGACTAGGCACAGAAGTCTCTGTGTATTTTCTGCACTACTGATTATTTGGGCAACTAATGTTGCAAAGACGCTTTATCTCTGAGGGTATCTGATCACTTCAGAAACGGGTATTGTAAAGATGAAAATATTCTGTCTTCATATTGTCTGAATAAGCTTATTTACACCAAGCTTGTACTTCTGTCAGTTGTTTTCCATCCTGATGTTACTTTCAGCTAGTTGCAGAGATAAGGAGATCCTGGTTTGTGCTTCTTATAAATATTCAGTTATCACAGTGTTTTTAGCATTTAAGCTTGTTTGCCCCAAAATACATTTAAATACAAATAGAACAATGTTAAATAGGATAATAGTAAATCTTACAGGGCTCCATAGTTGAGAAAGTGGATTGGAGAACTGTTACTATAATAATACTTCAAGCTAAGTTAGAGAAAAAGCTGTGCTATTACCCTTTCATTGCTTTCCTACAGCTTTAGAAGTGGGACCAAATTATCTGTCAATCAATATTACTGAACACAAGGGAAGAATGAGAACTACAGCATTTCACCATTAGCTCCTGCAATGGAAGAATTGATATGACCTGCTGTTAAGTTCGGATTATAAATCTGCCTCACCAACCCTGGAATTAGCATATTCCTGTTGTTGCTGTCTGTGCTTATCTCAAGTTCCCACAGTGGGAATTCTTTGTTCAGTGGCTTATCTTATGGGAAGTTCCTTCTGTGGCTTTGACAATGTTTTGAGCTGGGAAACTGCATTCTTTAAGTCCTTACACCTACACCCTCATAAAGCTTTAGAGATTTATAATTGTTGAAATTACTATCCTGTATTTATTTCATACTGTGTGAAATCCCATGTAAATTTCTTAAATTCTTGTATGAAATGTAGCAGAATCATTAGACATTAACTGAGCTATGGAACTTGGAAAGTACACATAAGTGAACATGCATACCTATTTATTTCTGTGAAAATAGAATACATGTCTATATCTGAATGAAGTGTGAAATGTTTATTCTGCATTTATATCAGCTAGAAAGGTTAATTTCTAGCTCAGGTAGAATGCATACATTCACTTCAAAAGAATTCTATACCATATGGCAACCTTTATACTAAATATTAATCTTTGAATTAAACCATGAATATTAACTTAAAAATATAGAAAACAAGAAAAACTATTACAGTAATAATGATTACTTGTTTTCTTTGTATCTGAGTAGAGGATCAAATAATTTAATCTGCAAGAGATATACATGTAAATGAGTTGCTCTTAGTACATCTGGGATCTGGACCACTAGATGGCACTGCGGGAATTAGGATGGCTTTTAGAAGGCGAGCGGCGTTAAGTACCTCATATTCCACCACACAGACTACTCAACAATTTTTGTCTCCCACTGATTTCACCAGTTTAATCCTGTGAGTCAGATTTTTGAGGTTTACTTACTGCTGTCAGTGAAGGATATTGAAACTGCTGACACCAAGTACTTAATGTAGTTTATGTTACAGAAATAGTAATCTCCTATATTAAATTACTTGCTCACAGAAGATACCTTTCCTAGCAAGTTTTCTGTCATAATATTTACCTTCAAATCATAGCTCACATGTTTGTTTGGATGAGTTGTCAGACTGACACAGGTAACTAGGGTTGCCAGTATGGTGAAATTTGACTCAGCCCTTCATCTTCTGGACTACCAGTGAAACCAGCCCATTTCATGAAGTGAAGATCTTCTGTTCAGGCATCACACTCATTTTCACAGCCCAGGAGCTTGCCTAAAGAGAGAAATGAGCTTTTTCTGAGTTGTAGTTTTTGAAACTCAGTCCAGGCTCCAAGAGGCAGGGAGGATTCTTTCCACATCACAAATCATCAACAGTAACAAAGTTTCCAAGGGCTAAATTATGCCCTTAGTGGTACCTATGTGATTGTTTTGCCTGTAAGGTTTTTGAACAGGTGTAACTGTTGGGATTTAGTGAGCAATTCTGCCAATGATGCTCAAGATGGAATAGTATCCAGCTGTCTCAAATAGTTATATTACTTCTGCAGGGCTAAGAGAAATAAACAAACAAACAAAAAGGTGTTTATTTTTGTCACTAAAGTAAGTAGATATGCATCTAAAAAAAAATGAGATTTGATCTATTCAGGAAAAATGGTGCCAACCATTAGCGTAATCCTTTTCTGCAGGAAAATTGTTCTTTTTCTTCCTTTTATTTTGTCTGAGAATCAGACATTACAAAATACTATATGCATCCCCTGATGGCCTTTGACACACTTGGATGATCACACGTCTGCTTACAGAAGATTCTTTAATTCAAAGATTGAAAGTATTACATATATTACCCACTGGAAGGGTAGCCCAGAAATCTGGAAAGCCTGATGGGTAAATAATTACAATAAATAGCATATCAGAGAAAAGAGAAGTTGAGGGTCTGAGATTTTCTGCAATGAGTACATATACTGAAAAGTAAATATTTTTTTTTTACCACACAACAAACTTTTGGTACAAAGTAATGTGTCCAAGGCTGTACCGAAAGAAGGGTGTTTGTAGGCTGAAATCTGTCAATGTGAAAAGCAAACTAGCCATGGTATCTGTACTATATTAGCAATCTAAGTGGCAGAATAAAGCCTAATTGGGCCCTACAGCACTTTACTGATGGATGGCAGGACTAAAATTCCTTCATAGGCAGAGGTCAAAGATCCATCTAAGCCCAAATGGTTCACTGGCTTAATTGGTTCAGGCATACCAGCTTTTCTAGCCAGCAAAACACAAGTGTGTGATAAGGACAGCATCACAATTGACTGCCTTTGGTCCCACAAAATAAACAATTGGGCACCTATTTATGGTTGGGTCAAATGATGACAGATTTCAGGAAGAATTCAGAATTTTCCGTGGACAAGACTGTGCGCAGAAGGATGCTGTAATGACTGTCATCCAGCTGCTGTATCCCTTGTGGTATCAGTCATAGCTTCAGTCCTGCAATCACAGCTTTTACCACCTACTGTGGCCAAGTCACAGTATCATTTGTTGATCCCTGATTTGGGGACCAGATTTATACCAGGCTCCATATGATAATAGATCCCAGAAGAGTAATAACACTATGAGGAAGATTAGAAAACAGACGTGCCAGCCACTGTCTCAGTGCTGTGGTATGTCTCATTTGCAACAGAAATGGTGGATTTTGTCCTGTTTCGTCGCAAAAGACCTTTTCCGTCTGGAAGATGGCCTGTGAGCTTGGGCATAAAAAGGAATTTAATTTTTCTTTTCCTGAATCAAGAAAGTCAGCCAAATTAATATGCATAATATGCGTTGGATTAAATGTAATTTTATAAATTTAATTTTATTTCACTTGATAAAAACCCAGAAATTAATCTCCCATTGAAAGAAAGTGAATCACATATACATTTGAATGTTTGTCTCCTTAGTTGTTTTAGAAACTCCAACATTGCACAATCTTTTGTTAACTACTCAAAAATTAATTAGGAGAGTCTTCCTATTGTCCATTGAATGTAATCAGAACATATTTAAATTTCTGAATAAAACATATGTAGAAAAATTGTCAAATAGGAAATGTTGCATTTCAAAAGCAATAACTCTCACTTGTTACTTTGTATCTCTCTGTAAAATATCCTCATGAAATGCTATATTCTTTGTCATTTTTCTGCAATCGTTAAACACAAATTCTTTTTTTTTTGCAATTAGGTTTACGATTCCTTCACGTATAATTTATTTACTATATATAGTATTTAAAAGAAGGTGGAAGACCATTCCTGTAGCCTGGTACAAGCTGTGTGTTAGGAATGCAGTTGTACTCCTGGTGATCACTGAGCAGTGATATAATGACTGACATCAGCACAAACTGGAGAGGCCTTGTCTCAGTTTAGGAGGAAAACACTCTGGAATGAATGTCTTCCCCAAAGACAAGTTTTCCCTCCCCCACTGATGCAAAGGGAATTTCCTGGATGAAAGTGAAAAAAGCTATTTATTTAACAAGCAGAGTGCCAGCAGGGCACAGAAAAAATGAATAATGTCAGATATTTTCTCTCTGGGGAGAAAGCTGGCAGATTTAGAGTTCCCTCTGTAGCTGGCTCGGCCCCTCCCAAGGTCGGATGCTGGGATGCAGTGTCCCTGCAGCCTCCCTGCCGGTCCACAGGGCCCGATGATCTGGTTCTCGGATCACAGCTAGGCCGGACAGTTCCAGAAGAAAAGAGGTTCTGGAGGATTTTAGTATGCTGGTATGGGAAAACTTCTTGCCTCAGCTAACAGGCTGGCTAAAAGCAGGAAGGTGCTCCCTCAGCTCTGCAGCGGTGAGAAGGCGGGGGAGTGTGTGAGTCCTTGAACACAAACCATGCTGAAGAATTCACTTGGCTTCTCTCCCCCCTCTCCTGGGCCCAGCTTAAACCTGCAGGACCCATTTCTGGGCAATAAGCAGACGATAGGGAAATGCAGTATTATCATAAAATCACCCCAAGACAGGCCTTTTGCTTCTCTCTGCCTCAGTGATTTCCTCCTTTTTAAAGGATATTGCTTCCTTCTAGCTAGAATCTGCCCCTTCAGTTTTGAGTCCCTGATATGTCCAGTGTTTGGCATCAAATGATTGGTATAATAGTGATGCTTTTCCCATTGTGCTTTCAAGTTATCATTTTGACTCAGTTAATTCTGCAAAACATCTGGTCTCCTTCAGCTTAAGGACCATACCTCCCAAAACACTGAGGTGTACCTTATTTCAAAGGGTATCAACAGCTTCAGAACTGGTAATTCCACCTCTGACCTTTGTATTTGAAAAGATATTCACAAATATCTTTAACTAAAGAGTTATCAAGTTCAACTAAGTAAATCTCATTTGTAGTAAAGTAAGGAACCTCACAGCACTTTGAAAACCCTTACTAGACAATTTTTGGGCACACTCATTAAGGATCCTTGTCTACTTGGAGCATGACTTCACAGCACTGAACCAGATCCCAGGTTTATCTAGCTCAGTATCCATAGCAATCACCCAGTTGTCATGCTATCCTCGCATTTTTGGTTTTCTAACTGCAGATCTACATTAATCACCTCCAAATATTTTAATTTTTATAGTAATGGTTAGATATTTCTCTAAGTGCTCTTAATGATCTGATAATTAATTCTGAATCTTGTTGAGCCTTTGTGCAGGGTTTCTTTTCTTCTTTCCTTCAAGGATAACTTCCGTTTACCTTCCATTTATCAATATTTGAGGAAAAAACCCCCAAAACCACTTTGACTTTTTTACTTTGCCTTTTACTATCATCATGTTGCCTCTCCTTTTGGCTTGTCTAGGCCCCTGTGAAGAAACTAACAGTACATCATATGCTTGACACTCCCAAGCATCTTTGTGTCATCTGCCAAAGCTGCTTCTCACTACTCGTCCTCTTCCCAGATCATTAACCATCGTGACACCCACTCTTGAGCCTTGAGGCCCCCATCATTAACCTTTCACTAGGACTGAAAATTGATCATTTAAACCTACTCTCTACTTTCTGTCTCCAAGCTAGGTTTTGATCCATGCTACAAATCTGGGCTATGACACACCCCGGTGAAGTCAATGGGTGTACTGTAAAGCTAAAATCTTGGTACTTGTTCAAGATTGCTGTTGAACTGCAGCAGACACAAGACCTAACTCCTAACTAAGAAGCAGCCTCCGGTTATGGAAAGAGGTACATCTGAAGTAGAGTTTCCAAAGCAGTTTGAAAAACTTTTTGGGGTATTTTTTTTGTTGTTCTTGGGTTTTTTCATGATAAAACTACCTGCATTTAACTATGGCAGTAAAGTGACTACTGTTTCAAGAGGCTAATATTCTGGTAGAGAAAAATGAATTGCTTTCATAAGAAAAGAATTTTCCTAAGGCTCACTATTTTTATTATTTAAGGAAAAAGAAGAAGAAAATGTGTTCAATTTTTGATAGTTTATATGGTAATTGCAGTATGTCAATGGTAAATAACTTGTAGGTAACTTCTAACTCAACAGTGACTACCCCTATTCTTCTCCTAAACTACCCTGCCTCCACCCTTGTCCTCATCTCTTTCCCATAATAACTTCAGAGACAACTTCCACATTGCAGTATTTTTCCTTTGTGCAGTTAATTTCTTAATTAACTGCAAAACATCTACGACTCGTCTTTATTATATGGGACTTGAAAACAAGTTTTGTTGGGATCTTTTTGTTAGAGAACATTTTCTTTCTGGAAAAGTAAATACATCTGGGACAGCCTAACACTTCTGAACTGTACAGTCATTCTTGTACCAAGAAAGGCTCCTTGGTACATTAACAGGACAGACTATTAAGTAGAATAGCTTGATCCTGTCTCTGAACCTCTCTGGTAAGGGTCCAATTACAGTGAATCAGGGGTTGCAGAATCCTCTTCTGTATCTGAATTTTCAGTACCAATACACAAACAGAGGCATTGTCTCTATCTCCAGTTCAATTTTTTTAATGCAAGATTTGTGTTCTTTCACTTTCTTATTTTAATTTCATTGTTTCCTGGAGAAGAGTATTTGCTTTCTATTTCCTTCATATTTTCCCTTTGCTTCCCCATATCTAGGCTTTTCCATTCCTTACAGTAAGACAACTTGTTTAACTCAGTACGATAGTGTCTTTATAAAAAAGTTAAGTCTATTATAGTTGAGTTGCTATATTTCATATGTGTCTTTTGACTGAATTGTATGGTTTGAGAACCCAGAAGAACAGTCATTCTTCACTCATGCCACTTATCTCTTGGAAACTAGGAAAGTGTAACAGCTTCAGTAAATTTAAAAAATCTGGTAGCTTGAAAGATAACAACTCTCCTATACTAGTCAGCTCAGTTAGCTTGATGTTTGGTAAACTGAAAAATTCCCTTCTCTAATACCTTATATTTTCACTGTATTTATTAATAAGAACATATATTTTGAGACTGTATTTAAGATTGATTGGTTTTTCCTAGAAGTAAAAAAGTTTACATAAGCCCAATAAATGAGAGGGATTTCTTATTGACAGGAGATATCAAACCCTCAGAAGTTCCAGGCAGCTCACAAGAAGAATATTATAGGTGTAGCTTTCCAAGTCACTGAGTAAGTATTATGTGATGATCTCCTGGATAAACCTCTGCTGTATGGATTTTTCATCCAAGAAAAAAAAAGCAAACCAACAATTTCAAGCCCCAGAAACTTCATATTTGGGGGCTGAAGTGAAGAAGCTGTTCATCTTTATGATGATTATGCCTAGAAACTCTTGTCAAATCCAGAGGGATTCTTGGAAGCAGATATATGCAGTTTCAGGAAGGCAGAGGCCACTAGGGCAAGCAGTCTGTCATGGAATTGGTTTGACTTGGTTGCATTTCCATAACTCAAGAGGAATCTAACTTAACCTGCTTATCTAACTTTGCTTGAAGGAAGACATAAGGTGAGACTGGGAATGTCTGTGGCTTGATTGTTTAAAGAGCCCTTTGCCTGCCATTTTATTCCAGTTGCTGAACACACAAGCAAACAACATTCAAACAACTTTGCTTTAATAGCTACTGATCAGCACTGCAGCAGTGGAATTTGAGAATGTGAGTGTCAGAGGCAATCACGGGAGTAAAGGTTTACATGAATGAGAAAAAAATGTAGAAAAAGTCCTGTATCTATGTTACGATCCAGTTTAAACCCAGAAAAGCAAAGCAAGCTAAGTCTCTGTGCATAAACTGGAAAGAACTTAGAAGGTTCAAAATATCCCCAGAAAAAGATTAAAACCAAACGAGGTTAGATGTTAATGCCAAAAAATGGATGTATTTTATTTAATAGTAGAGAGGCAAAGAGAAGGGAAGAGAAAAGAGAGAGATAGAAAAAAGAAGTGTGCGTGGGGGGTGGGGGAACAGGGAGAGGTGACAGGGGTTAGGTGGAAGCGTATCACCCATCCCAGGGTCCCAATGACGTCTCGTTGCTCCCCTCCATCTGGTCTGCTGGTGGTGAGGGTCCCCTGTCGCCACCGTGGCCAAGCCGCTACATGCTGCCACACACCACACGCCGAAGAGTACAGAATCCCGTGGATTAATATACACTTTGGGCCAGGTGGGAACACCCAGGTGTCTTTCTTGCAGGGGCTAGCTTGACACACTGTCCCTTGCAACACTGAGGGTCTGTTGCATCATCTCAGGGGCTCTGGTGCAGGGTCTGGGGGCCCCTGTGATGGGCCATGTCACCCCTTCTGCTGTGGATAAGCTTCCCCCACAGTGAGGACCCCTCAGCTGGGCTCCTCTGCACAGTGGAGGATGGGCAGGCACTGCACCTCTGACCAGAGGCTTTTCCAGGATACCCAGAGACTCTTCCCCCTGCCCTTTGGTGCAAGGGTCTGTGTGAGCCTGGCAGCTGATAGCCCTGGGGCTGTGGTCCTCATCTTGGAGGTGTTAAGCCTGTGCTTTGTGAATGTCCCCAGCCCTGAGTTGTTACTTTATCTTATCTTCATCAGTGAGCAGTGTTAGGCCTCAGGGCCCCATTCAGGGTGTGGTAATCTCTGCAGCTTTTGTAATACAGTTTTAGAAGTCCTTTAAGAAAATGTTTAAGTCATAAAATATAATATTTCAGTCTCTGACAATCTATATTGAGACATGGATAAAATGCTCAAGATTCAGCCTCTAATTTATAGAGACTGTTAAACTGACAGACTGCTAAAGCCAGAATCGGACTGTGTCACTCATTTGCAAGCCCCATTTCTTATAATATTATTTCTCTTGTACTCTGCTGGGCATAGAATACTAACTGAAGCACCTTGATACGACTAGATGTGTCAGTGCTGTATGCTCATTCTGACTATCCATTCTATCCAAAGACAATTAAAGATTCACACTTCAGGAATGTAATCAGAAATACTTAAAAGAGAAAGGCAGGTGCAGCTAGATCTGTCGCAGTGGTAAAACCCCAAAATACTGTTTTGACATGTTCTGTTGAGGCATGCTGGTACATACATTTCTACTTCACAACACACTGCCTCTGCTGTTTGAGTTACAAAGCTCAAATTGCCCCATCAACCATAGCCATTCCCTTGATAACTTTATAATCCTATATTTCACACACATTTTTCTCTGTGCTCTACATAATATTTTAGTAAAGCCTCATCTCTTTCGTGCATTGTTTCTTAAATAGAAGTGGAAAAAGTATTAATGCCAGTTCAAGAAAAAGTCACACTGTTGGAGAGTGGAAATGAAAAACTGCCCATCTTCCTCATCACCAGTATGCCACTTCTTCAAACAGGTGTGTGGAGCAGAATATCTAGCAACATCATGAAGCTAAGCACAGGGAGATTAAAAAGTAGTTTTATCACATCTCCAGCTATGTGTACTCAGAACCTGCATCCTACTCATAATTTATAAACTATATTTGACTTTTATATTTTTCATCTAGAGGTGCTGTAGTTAAAGCTGATGGTGGAGAAGAAGTATATTACTGAAATTCCTAAAAATGGAAATAAAAATAAATATGGACTCAACTGAAATTTTTCTCAAAGTCAATACATCTCTTTAGATTACTCAGATAAATGTGAAGAAAGATGCTTTCTATGTTCAAAGTAAGGGAATGAGACATCCATTTTAATTTAGATGGACTCAGCTATAATATAAAGGCACTTCCTCTATGTTAAAAGCTTTTTATTCACAGAAAATCTGTAGTAGCTTGAGAAGATAATGATATGTACTTCAGAAAGATCAGAACTGACCAAAATGATGAATAAAGAACAAGGAAAGGAAAAAATTTCTTACAACAGGATAAAGGAGCATAGAATACCTAAAACCTGCAGCATTTCTAAGGCAAAGAACTATTTCTGCAAATGTGAACCTAGACAGTTCACTGGAATGAAAAAAATTGTCAAGTTTGAATATGAAAAAAATGTAATTTTGATGCTATTCTTTTGCACAGTTCACCATCACATGCAGTACTTTTTGGTATTGCTTATACACTCTTGCTTTCAATAGAATTTCTATCTGAATTCCATTGCATAAACCCCACCATTTTAAAAAAATAAACAATTTGAAATAAATAAATAAATAAATACATTAAAAGTCTCTAGCAGGGGTGGGGTATGTGTGGTGGAGTGTGTGCTACAGGGGCAGCTTCTGTGAGAAGCTGAGAGAAACCTGCCCTCCAAGACAAACCCACCGCTGGCTGAGGCTGAGCTCATCAGCAACAGCGGCAGCACCTCTTGATGGAAAACATAATTAAGAAGAGGAAAAAACTGCAACAGCAATTGCAGCCAGACAGAGCAGTGAGAACATGTGAGAGGAACAGCTCTGCAGATGCCAGGGTCAGTGCAGAAGGAGGGCAGGAGGTGCTTCAGGCACCAGAGCTGAGATTCCCCTGCAGCCCATGGTGCAGCCCATGGTGAGAAAGCTGTGTGCCTGCAGCCCATGGAGGATCACAGGGATCCACCTGCAGCCTGTGGAGGATCTGATGCCAGAGCAGGTGAAACCTGATGGAGGCTGTGATGCCATGGGAGACCTGTGCTGGACCAGAGTCATGTCAGGACCAGCAGCCCTGTTGAAAGAGGAGCCCAAGAAAATTCGCTGGCAGGACTTTTGGCCCTGCAGGAGACCCACACTGGAGCAGTTTGTGAACAACTGTACCCTGTGGGAAGAACAACTTGCCCTGGAGAAGTTTGTGGAGGGCTCTCTCCCATGGATGAACTGACCACAACCCCCACTTTCCGTCCCCAGTATTTAGGCAGGAGGAGGTAGAGAAAATCAGGAGTGAAGTTGACAATTTCTTTGGGTTTCTATGTTCCACATAGTGAACTTCATAGTGAAATCCAGTGAATTTCAGTTTTTGCTGTAAAGCTGCAGGTTCAGTAGGAAGAGATACTTTCCTAGTCACATGCAGACAAATGTCTGCAGTCTAATATTTAGGACACTCACATAGGAAGTAAAAGATGTGAGGTTAAATCTGCTCATGCTGAGCAGAAAAATGACCTTGGGTCTTTTGTTTGCAGAGTTAATGCTTTGATCAGGGAACTATAATACCAAAGGTCAGCAGGAGAACCACAGTTTCTTCATTTCGAAGAAGGCAGAAGCTTCACCTGCATTTTTTTTTACAGCCTCCATGTGCTACAAAAGCACTGTGTATGCACAGTAAGATTAGGGGCTTCATGGGATATTGGTGTATGGGAATCCAGCTTCCATATCCTGACATGACTGAGTTCCACTGCTGGGGTGTTGCACACATGTGCTAATGCAGATGTTGGGATGCTTTCAGGAACTTTCTTGTCAAACAGGGACATGCCTGTAGCCTTGAAGTGCTTCCAGGACACAAATCAGCAGCTATGCACTTTCTTGTCCCCAATATTTAATTTTTTTTTTTTTGTCTACAATACATAATTCCTGTTTAGTTTTCTCTTTTTCCTGTCCTGTTGAGTTCCTTCCCCTCACTGCTTGTAGTTGTATATTCTGAAATGGAAGATGGAGTGGAACCGGGGCCAAGTTCTTCTCACGTGTAAAAAGACTTGACTAGAGAGTTTGTTATGTCTCTTTTTTCTCCTCTTTTGCCCAGGTTCCCACTTTCCCCCTTTGGCTGTTTGGGTAGTACTCATATGAAAAGCAATTTATGCTCATTTAGAGCAGGGTCCTAGAAAAAAGGACAAAGATAGCAGTAATTGCTACTTTTTTATTCAATTTGCTGTATTGTTTTTTGACACTTTGTTTTGTAGAGTGCAAGTTTTCAGTAAAGCAACTAAAAAGTGATTTTGATCTTTTCATCTGCAGAATAACCTCTGCAATCAAAAATCAATACTCATGCAATGGGCAAATCAGACTGTTCCTGCCCCCAAATATCTGCAGCATTATGTTTTAAGCAGATGTTGTTTTACTTTCATTTGAAAAACTGGTTTGTCTGCAGAACTGCGTATGCATTTATGCATGTGGCAGTTTAAGTTGTAGTGCAGAATGTCAGAGCTTTAAAACCATAATCTAAAATCAGGGATGGGAGAGATTTCTAGTTTCCAAATGACATTTCTACTTATACTCTCAGAACAGAGTAGTTCTAGCCTGTCTCACAGTGGAGACATTTTAATGGAGACTGCTTTAAGAACTTTTATGAAACCATCTCTGTCTTAAGCAGCTGAACACCTGGTAAACATTGCACCTGGTTTTACAGACAAATGGCTATTAAGGACAGTATTGCCACCATCATCAATAAAAATAAGTATAAAAATAAATAGATCCCTAACTCATATTTCTGTAACACTTCAAAATGAGTAAGCTCACAAGCATGACATTTCCCGTAAAGTTCATAGTGACTTGGGATAGCCAAGAATAGATCTTCCATTAATACATGTAATGATAATCTCAAATTTGTGTAGCCTTCAGCACAAAACCACCTGGATTTGACCTCTCTTCACCAGAAGAATCAGAAACAAATCAGTAATGTGGATAAATGGATGCATTCATGATTCACACCTGAAAAGGCACGCCTGATGCAGACTTGGATCAGCATCTTATTGGCATTAAGAGTGTACATAAATAGCTTCTCATATGGAAAAAATCTGCAGTAAAGAACAAGAGAAACAGAAATTCATATATCTTTAAAAATCCAGCAGCTATTTATGCATGTCATTATTTGCAACTTGATTTATTAGATTATATATCCATACACATACATACATATATCTAGAAGAGGCAGTGGCTTCCTTTGAAACTTCAGATATGCATTTTGACTCTTTGAGGAAAGATTTTCAGAGGTTTTATACAGTGATCTTTGGATTCCCAAACAGAACATTTGCATATATCCTTTCCACCTCTGGGTCTGCATGCAAAAAAATGCATATAAACCCTATAATTAATATTTAAAAATTACAAAGGTTTACATACAATAATACCTTGAAATACACCTAGTGTAACTGATACTGGTTCTGTGAGCATCAGGCAAGCTGCTTATTTCGATGTTATTCAGAGTTACTGAGTTCATGTGTTGGATTTCTATGTCCCAGCACTGCTGCTAGACTCTAGGTGCCAGTGTCTGGCTGCCACCAGTGCTGGAACCACTGAGTAACATTTGGTGTAATGAGGTCCTTTTATTTTTTTTTTTTTTATGGTTATTGGGTTCCTCTGCAATAGTGTGAACTGGAGAGAGACAATGTTCTAGCAACGGTGTCCACTTACCGGCACAGCTGGCATCAGCAGGACCGGGGAAGGCAAAGACAGATGGAGGTTTAAAGGACAATCCAGAGTCACTGCCAATCAGTAGCAGAGTACCAGCAAGTGTAGCAAAGTATGTCTAGCATCTAAGGAAATGAAATGAAAAATGACAGATACACTTAAATGCAAGTAGGAGACTGAAATCTCAGTCTGGAAGGAAGCAGGCAGAGCAATATAATGCTGTAGAAATTTGTGTCAAATTTCCTGCTATAAATTACAGGCATAACAATGTAGCTGGAGGCTAAATTCAGGCTGAGGTGCTGCTGAGTACAGGACAAAACGTTCAGAAAGAAAAATCGGCATCATTAACAGGAATGGTTGACATTGCATAATTTTGTTGTGTTTTTAATCAGCCATGCAAGGGCTTTGATAGAGAAAAAGATGAACATTTTTAGAAGATTATTTTCTGTCTGCATTTTGTCCACAGTTCAAGATGTGCTTGATCTTGCCAGTTCCAGGCATTTCAGTGGGGGGGCTGAGTGTGACAAGTCTCTCTGCTTTGTGTGTCAGTTAAGCACACTCAGTACCTTGTGAGAGAGCTCTGCACCTTGGCAGACCAAGCCCTGGGGCCGCATTTTTGTGAAGCAAGCTTCAGCTGGAAGCATAGAGTAAGATCTGTCTGCAGCAGTTCAAAATGTCATTAATATTATCACATAGTTGCAGTTCTGCTGTCACTTAATACCAGTCCTTAATTAGACTTGTATTCACCTTTTTCTATCCCTGCAAGAGTAGGTCTTTTACTACAGCCCCCTTAACGGAGATTAGTTGCCTGAAATGATGTATCTTACAGCCTGCAGGCAAATAGCTGCTGCTGTTTCTGTTTTCTTTACCTGTGGAAGCTGCCTGTGAAGCAAACCACTGTGCAAGGGAGGAGGTTTGCCAGGCTCTTCGGCCACAAATTGTGAGCTAGAAGAAGGAGTTCAGCCCTTCTCCAGGGGCAGCTGCTTCATAGCCTGTCACACGGGGATGAAGCTTTTGATCCTGCTGCCGGCTTGAATACCAAAGTCTATGTTTTGCTTTCGATATACCAGAAGCAAGCATACATTATTATTTTAGATTAAAGGTAACAGCCAAACAAGGAAGAATAAAAGACATCTCCTAGAGAGAGGAATTCTTTATGCCTGGAAATGACCTAGCACACTTCTGAGTGTTGTGAAATATGCTTTTACAACATCCTGCAGTTGTGGTACTGTGAAGCAAGTCCATAGGCAACAGTGTTAGCCATTTATATATGCAAATATTTAAAACTTTGTTTAGCTACTGATTTAATTAAATATATTTGAACTGTTTTGCTAAATGAAACTCTTCCTTGTCAGTTCAATATACCTAGATAAACAGCACATAAAATATATACAGTAATCAGAATTCAGGAAAAAAATCCAGTTTTCATTTAATTTAAATTCCCCATATGGAAGAAAACTTTGTCTGTAAATATTAGCAGAAAATCATAAGTGTTTGACTCATGTAACATAATTTCATAAGACTTATTTTTAATATACATCTGAAGAATGCATTGATATGTTCAGGAAGCTTTTTTTCCAGAAAAGAATACATGATTACATCAAGGGAAAAAAATTAAGTGTATATAAGAGTTGTGATTTTTGTTGATTACGTTTTGCTTCTATACACAGGCATGAATTTTGCCTTAAGTTCAATTTATTAACTCTGCAGATATGATGCTACAATATTGCATAGACTCATGAGGACTGCTACAAATTGCCTCCATTTGATAGAATTTGTTATAATTGAGAAAATTTATTAGAAGAATTTGGAACAGTTTATTTAAATCCAAAGATAGAAGGATTCTGAACTTTATTTGCCATGAACTTTTCCACTACATTTCCTCTGTAATTACCCATGCCTTAGCAGACCGTTATTTACAAATGCTTTTGACTGTGTATTTGGTCTCAACAACTGAGATTTATACAATCAGTTTTATTTTCACTTGTGTATCCTTGCCTTTGCCCTCACTCATATTCCTATACTCTTTAAGTATGTTTATGAAGATATGCTGTCATGGGTTAGCCAGCATAGTCCTGGAAGTGATGTTCTTCCTAAGGGGTGCTTACAGCTTCCTCTGTGACTTGACAGAACCTATCAGCTGGCCAGTTTGAATACGGACAATTATTTAAGCCACTTAAAGTTGTGACCACCTCTGTGATACACACTTAAGAATAGACAAACCCCAGGGCAGAGCCCTCTCTCGTTTCCAGTGCTGGGACAGGTGGCTGCGGGCCCCGTGCGGGGGCTGGGAGGCCCGGCCCAGGCCCTGCTCAGGCTGGGCCAGGCCAGGCCACGGCCATCCTGGAGCCGATGGGCCCTGTTCCACCTGCAGACCACCCCCCCCCCCCCCCCTCACCCTCCCCAGCCCTGCTATGTGCAGACGGAGTGACCCAGCTCCCCCTCTCCACTGCGGCCAAGATTCAGCTAAAGCTGCACCGATGTCTGGCAGAGATCATGTGACCAACAGTGATAAGCTTCATTTCGGCTGCAAGGCCTAGGTGAGATTAACCCTTTTATTGCTGTGAAGAGCTGAAAACCTGAGGGAGAAGAAAGAGGAGATGCTTAAAGCTGAAATTCTGTTGTGAAGCTATGATATATCAGAGTATCCCATTGTAATTTCATGAAGGCATGGGGGGGTGGAGCATTCAACTTGTACTTGTGAGCAAAAGCACCTGCACTGAGATAGGCAGATGCTGACGCAGCTGTAATTTCATGAGAAGTTTGAACAGGGAGAGATGGAAGCAATGAGGACTTCTGCTCCAAATGGGAAAGGAGAAAACCTCAGTTCCGAGAGATGCTCCCAGAGATAGTCCTAGAGATGACGATGAGGAGGACCCTTTGCTCCCAGGGAAGGAGAAGGGCCTCTGTTCTTAGAGATTAAATGCTCCCAGAGATGGGTGAAGAGAACTTTTGTTTCTGAATTGCTCAACCTTAAAATTGTACCCTCGAAAGCAGTTGTGGGAAAAGCTGCAAGTCGGGGAAGGGACTGACATGCAAGCAGAGAACCAACCCGGGTGGCTGTCTCGTTGTGATAATGTTTTCATAGCATGGGCAAGAGAGACTCCTCTTCCTAAATGGACTGAACAAGGTTATTATGGAAGTGGTAAACAGACTGAACATCTCAAGGGTTGTCTTTTTACATTGTCAGGGGGAGAAGGGAGAAAGGTGGGGGGGGAGGAGAAGTGTTCTGAAGGTGTGGTATGATTTTTTTTTCCCCTCTTTTAGGTCTGTTAATAAACTTCTTTATATTCTTTCAAGTTTGGTGCCTGCTTTGCGTTTCTCCTAATTCTTATCTCACAGAAGGTAAACAGTAATGAGTATTTTGGACCAAACCACTACACTAAATTGGTGTTTCTTCCCGGTTACAAACCGAACCCACTACACATGCACAGTTCTGTGGTGGCAGTAAGTATGAGACAGGTAAATGTTTCCTGTCATTTAACATCCAGTTGATGTAATTTTGGAACTGGAGCTTTTCATTATTGGGCAGTTAATCATGTGCTAACTTATAGCAGGCACTTTTTGCCCTAATTTGATGAAACTTTTACAATATAATTCCATATTTTAAAATTAATATATTTGATTCTTCCAATTAATATTCTGAAAATTTATTTTCATTCTTAAATTTTAATTTTCAAAGGGAAAGACCATAACTGCCTTTCTGACTTTGTCTGTGCATTGCATTTTGTCCAGAATAGCAACAGGCTTGATAAAAGAGGTTGATATAATCCTGTATTTTCTTAATTCAATTTCTTAATTCAATATTTCCTCCCCTGCCTTTTTCTTACTCTTTATTTTAACATTCTCAATATGCAGCACTATTCATCTGCTCTGCAAATGGGTGAGTTATGTTGAAAACTCTGCATTTTTCTTAGGTTTTTCTTAAAAGAACAAATGCACTTTTATGCTTGTCAGGGTCTGCTGAATTGGTCTATATTATTATCAATGCAAACCTCAGAAACAGTATTTCTATTAATCAGTGATTTCGCCCTGATTCTTACTAGCTTCCTTTGGATTATTTCCAAACCACATTTTTTCCTAAGTGCATAGTAGTGGGACAAGTCTGATTTTTTTCATTGTATTGAAAGTCTTTACTGAATAGTGTTGAAGAATTGATTAGGCCAATAAATGAATAGCAAAAAGAGGTGCTTATTTGATCATTGTCATTGTAGTCTTCTGAATAAAGTAACTATACTTAAATTTCAGATAAAATCTAACAAAGCACACATGTAGTTTTATTAATTTATGTGTTTTAAGTTCAAAGTATTCATAAACTCATCGTTGTCTTAGCAGCTAAGTCATTAAAATAAACCTTTCCTGACATTCAAGTAGGCTATATCCTTTATGCAAGTTTTTTATGGTGGGTGATTTTTACTGAATAAGCACAACAAAGCCTTAATCCTTAAACAAGTGTCCCCATGCTTCATATTGTTAAGTTGAGCAAACAGGATATAGTTTCAAGTTTAGCCTTTATTAACAGCTTGAAAAGTATAGCACAAAAATCTAGTGATCAAAAGTCTATGCTTTTATTATGAGCTTCATAGTATGAAAATGTAGAGTCATAAACGTCTTGTGAAAAAAAAATCAAGGAAAAGCTTTACTAGAAGACTGAATACCTACTGTATATTGTGTTTACCCGGGACTTTATCCAGTCGTGATATGGAATTTTCTGATCTTAAGGTAAATGTAATGAAAATCTGTAAGGAATGTTGAATAATTTTAAAAGGTTTTGTTGTTGTTGCTATTGTTAGGTGACTCTGGTTTCACTAAAAATTCAATCTGCTCATCAGAGCTGGAGAGGGTTTTGAATGTAACCATAACATTAAATTGAGAAATAGAATATGTGTTGGCCATGACTTGGCAAGAACTGCGTAGTTGTAACAACAGCTGGCATCCATGGAAGGCATAAAAAGCACTGACTGACAGAAGAGGACATCTGTGAGGGTCAGGCTCAAATATCTGCCACTGATTGTATAAGAATACAGTAAATTAGTGATCAGAAAGCTCCATCTACCAAGGATTCAACTTCCCTTGTCTTTTGAAGATAGCCTTACAATGCTTCTCTATTAAAAAGTAAAGGGATACAGCAAAAAAAAAAAAAAATTGTTTTCTTTGTCGTCTTCTTCTCCATTATTATTATTATTTTAAATAGTTCCCCCCAGTGAGAGTAAGAGCTTGGAGCGTCAGATCTTTCTCAGCCTTAGCAGATTGAAACCATAGCACACAGGCTAGATGTACCTCTTGCTCTTCTGTTTGAAGCAAAGCCCTGCTGCTGCTAGTAGTGCTAGATTTGCATAGGCAGAGAGGAGGTATCGCTATCTTGGGCTCTGCAGCGGGATTGTGAGGTGTAGCGATATCTAAAAAGCACCTCCAGAGCGAAGCTGCTCAACAGGATCAGCTATATATACTCACACACACGTGCATTTACAAATGCATGGATAGCTTCAGTAGTATGGGTCAATGGCAAAGAGGCAGGAAGAGTCTTTGCATAGATTTCCACAGGAGCAGTTTATCACTTCTATACTGTGAAGGGTTCTAGAGGCAAAGACCGAGAAAAATGCAGGGTCCAGGTTTAAGTACAGGAGCTGGGCAAGCACTGGGACCAATGGGGAAGCTCTGGGGGAGTGGCGAGGGGCAAAGGCCAATGGGAGGAACCTGGAGTGGAGAACTTTCTAGGACATGAAACATATAAGGTAGCAAGGGGGTGGAGGGGCCACAGGCCAACCAGGAATGCAGAACTGGGGTACATTAACATAACAGAACAATGCATCCTGGGAGGAAGCCTTTCTGGTCACCCTAACCTGAGGAGGTTCTTTTGGTACTAGGGACTTGTCCCACCAGCGGATTCCCTTGTAACATAGGCTCACCAGTCACCACAAGGAGGCAACATTTTCGATTCTCACTGAGGAAAAACAAAGTTTTGCTGTATTTTTCATTAGATATCATTGCCCTATGACCAGCAGTCATTAGTGAAGAGGAGTGTTGATCCCAACCCTTTTCCTTTGATCAGGAGCCCTGATTATGACTGCAGCATAAGACTTGCTCCTGCCTGTTTTCTGCTGCTCTGCATTCTCCTGCTCCCTTTCAGCAGGGAAAGTGCTTCCACACAGAATACCTCCAGGTATGGTACTTCAGGGTTGTAGGATGTGGAAAAGATGGGAAAAATATGATTGGGGTTTCTCTATTCTCCTTCTTTTTTGGTGTGCTCTGAGAGTGTTACTAGCTCAAGATAAGGAATGACATCTCTCTTTGGCCCAACAGAAAGTTTTGAATATTTTTTTCATAATGATAGGTGCCCATACAACAAGGACATATGTGATTTTAGGGACTTACAATGCTAAACAGTGCTATTGAGAGCAGCCCTGCAAAGAAAGACAAGGTGCTTGTTGATGAAAAACTCAACATGAGCTGGCAGTGTGTGCTCACAGCCCAGAAGGCCAACCGTGCTTCAAAAGGAACATGGGCAGCAGTTGAGGGAGCTGATTCTGCCATCCTACTCTGCCCTTGTGAGACCCCACTTGAAGTGCTGCATGCAGTTCTGGTGTCCCCAACATAAGAAGGACATGGAACTGTTGGACCAAACTCAGAGGAAGGCCACAAAGTTGATGAGAGAACTGGAGCCCTTTGCCTAGAAAGACAGGCTGAGGAAGTTGGGGCTGTTCAGCCTGGAGAAGGGAAGGTTCTCACAACAACCTTCCAGTGGCTGAAGGGGCCTACAGGGAAGCTGGAGAGGGACTCTTTGTCAGGAAATGTGGTGATAGGAGAAGGAGAAGTTGGTACAAATTGAAAGAGGGGAAATTTAGGTTAGATATTAGGAAGAAATTATTTACTGTGAGGGTGGTGAGACACTGGAACAGGTTGCCCAAGGACATTGTGGATGCCCCAACCCTAGCAGTGTTCAAAAACCAGGTTGGATAAGACTTTGAGCAGCCTGGGTGGGAGATGTCCCTGCCCATGGCAGGAGAGGTTGGGACTAGATGATCTTTAAGGTCTATTCCAACCCCTTAACATTCTATGATTCTACAAAACAGACTGTGTTTCTGTGTGGAGGTTAGGTGGCCTCTTCTGGGCAGGCAGAATAGCATGTCAAATAAACTGACACAGACGTCATGGTGCACAGCAGAATGTTCACCCCAGTTGTTAAGACTATAGACTTTCAAGTACCTTGACATTTTCTCTGGTTTGACTTTTTCTTTTTTTTTTTTTTTTTTTAAGCCTCATTCTTTGAAAATAAGATAAGGGGAAGAAAAAAGCACTGAAAAGACCAATCTCATTGGGGTATTTTTCATGTTTGCCAAATATCTCTTAGGTTTATTGTTTGAGTAGAGTTGGGCTGAAATCCAGAAGTCTCGCATTTCATCCTGCATGTTATGCAAGGCCTTAACTCAAAAGTCTAAATATTTTTTATGCTTCTGCCGCATTTGCTTCAACTGAAAACTTCACTTGGAGCTTAAAAGGCATTTTTTTTGTAGTAGAATTCATAAGATTCATGTCAGTAGCAAACTGTGAAAATTCATTCCTCAGCAGCAGAAGTACTTTCCATTGCTGAACTAAAAAATGCTGCCCTTTAGAAGTGTTGTCCTATAACATTTATATTTGTAACTTAGACCAGAACAGAAAGAATAATTTAATCATCCAACTCCTGTCCACAGTGCATGGGAGTTATGGGACCCAATATTAACCACTTTGTTACAGACTAGAACTCCATTTTATATCTTTTATTTCCCAATTTTCTATTGCAATATTTTTTCTTTTTTTTCTAGCTGTGATCTCTAAAATGACAGATGGTTATATCCTGCTGCTTTCAGTTAGGCTCTTCCAGTTGCTGGGGCAGAAATCTTTTGATGATTACTAAACAATACATGATTGTGAGGATCTATCTACAACTTTTTAGTATAGCATGTCAGAACTTTCCTCAGCATCTTTTCAGGGCCACAATTGTCACATACTATAGTTCTTGTTTTCTTAACCAATTTTCTTACCACCCCTTCCTCTCATATTTATATATTTCTGTTAGACATAACCTGGGATTCATTTCATCCAGTTTTCGATGTCTGCATCCAGAGTGGCCAAGCTAAACTCTCCTAGTTATTGAAAAGCTCTTTAACACCAAATTGCAATAATATGTTATGAATAACACAGCTAAGGCTGACCTGACTTTGAGTCAGGGAATGGAGTAGGTAACCTCTGTAATTTCTCTCTGCTCCCATCTGTTGTGATTCAATACCAGTGCAAGATGATCAAACTTGTCAGGTTTTGAATCCATACAGCAGCAGAATTTGGGATAGTGCAGGAGAAAAATTTAACTCAAGTTTGCAGGTAAGGCAAGGATTTAATGGATTATTTTCTTATTAAAGTACTTAAATATTGAATAGTGTAGGCATCTATCTCTCAGGATATGGTTCAGTGAATTTATTTTATATAGTGGACAATGATAGGAATTCACACTAATAGTAGTTGTAAGTGTATTTTCAAAAGATTGAACAAGTCCGTAACTAGTTGTGGAGATTCATGCCTTAGAAAAATTTCAGACAAAGATTTATTATAAAAACAATGATAAGCTGATGTTGGATGCAGGTTTTTTTACAAGTTTATGGCCAGTTCTCTCTAAACTAGAATATTCTCCTGTGCAGAATAACATATTATGTCATTAAAGCTGGTTTATGTACTCAAATAGGAACTGGTCTTTTATAAATAAATAATTTGTAATTAATTTCTGCTGCCCAAAACTAAATTTAAAAAGTATTACCAAGAGACTTTAGCAGGAAAATATACTTCATATATTAAAAGTAATTGTGCTAGTCTTCCTTTTTTTCCTCCTCTTTTATGATTTCAATTCGGTATAAGCTTGCCTTCCTGCCTTGTTATCTGCATCTGTGGTTTTGCTTTCAGGTGTAACCCACTGAGCAGTGGAAAGCTTAATTATTCTACAAGTGGACGACACAGGTCTTCTCCAAGAAATATTATATCTCATAATGGGTGTCATGGAACTCAACAGAAAAAGTAATTATATGCACTAGGAAATATTTCCTCATGTTAGCAAATATATGTCATCTGTTTGGTGACCCATTTCTTTCTTATATTTTATTAAAGGTCTGTGGTGGTGTGGTTTTGTTTTGTCTTGTTTGTATTTTGTGGGTCTTTTTGTTTTGTTTTGCATTTGTTTTTTTTTTTTTTTTTGTATTGTCCATCATGCTTTGTGTTACCTGGGAGGTTTTGACTGGTATAAAATCATTATATCTTTTTCTCTCCTGCCATTATTTTTCATTTTTACTGTGGCAGAAGTGTCCTCTTAGATCATAACTTCAAGCATATTTTTATTCAAACAGTGAGACAAATAACAACTCAAAGGTCTAGTGCAGAGAAGTGTTCATTATCATCTTGTTCTGTACTGTAAATAACAAGAACTCAGTTTGAGAAATTATTCCATGTCTGTAAAAAAATATTAAACTTATGTGTTATTTGGGGGACTTATATACAGTAGAGAAGAAAAGAGAAATGTAGAATGATGTTAATAATTGTTAATATAATTGAGAATAATGGGAGGTGATTAAGAAAAAGAAGATTTTATATGTAGGGATAACTATAGTATAACCTGGAGAAAATATGAGTCACGAACGTCACAAGTGAGTAATCAAGTGTTTATGGTACTGTGGAACTCATACTGGAGGCAGTACAACAGCATAATGAAAATCAGAATATAATACTGATGCCTGAGATGGCCACCTAAAAACAGAGACTAGACAAGAATGAGGGAATAAAGGTAGGTATTTATTTGAAGGGCCTTCAAGGTACGCCCTGGGGAGTTAAAAGGCTACACCCAAGATGGACCCTGGGTCACAAGTTCTTCACACTCTTATGAGTTTGGTTCATTTGAATATCAGGGTTAATTCTCCAATTATAATTTTAGTTAATGATGTAATTTCCCCAAGTTTACCCTCCTCTTCAGAGGCCTTAGTTTACATATTTTGGGCCTGGGCCAATCTAGGTATCCTTGGAGAGCAAACCTAGAGTGGCTTGTTATGTCTAACCAACATAAGAAAACAGTAGCTAACAGGCCACAAGAAACTTCAGAGTAACACATTAGGTAGTACAGGATTCGAAAAATATAAAAGTTAAAACCTAAGGCATCAATACTATTACAAGAGCAGACATCATTAAAACAATATTAATCAAACTGACTAATACAGTGGGGAAAATAACATTTTGCTCTCACTCTCATTACTTAAATAAGTCTCAAACTTTCTTAGAGCAAAAATAGACATTTAAATGCATCAAGGAGTTATAAAACCATACTCCAAAAAATATAAACAATTATTAGAAAATACATTTCATATTATTAAATGTAGGGATATATATTCTATATTTGCAGAGTCAAAGGTAATTCAGCTAGGTTATATGATTTAAATGTAATAGAAAAATAACAAAAGAGCAACTAGTAATCCTTCCCCTTGTATCACTCCTACATTTCACCAATCTGTATTTTGAAAAAAAATGGAGTCAAACTCAAAAAGTTTTTGATCAAGATATATATATGCATTCCTCATATAAAAAATTAGTTTGATGATAAAACCAGTAAGTTAATATGAAACCCAGCATCTAAAATGTGTAATTCCATGTATAATTCTTGTCTCAGACTGCCATTAGGAAGAAGACAGTATTATTTACTTCCTTGTTTTGATAATATCTTAAACAAATAACTGTTTTTACTGGTCCTAACTGAATTTGCTAAATTCTGATACTTTAAAAAATTTCTTTCCAACAAAAATGCGCTCCTGAGTGTTATAGTAGGATTTTTATTTGGACTTCAGTTGCTGAAGTACATACTATACTTAAGAACTGCCAATTCAAGTATAAATGTGAAAAAGATGCATTTTCTTCAAGCTATTCCTCATTTCTGCTCCTCTTTCTCAAGTAAACATAAAGTCCCAGCCACTTGCCTCTCAAGATACTGTTAAAAAATAGGGGAAAGGACAAGAACCTGTTAGAATAAACAGAAGAGGAGAAATTAAATATATGATAGCTTTTAGTAGCATTGCCTAATCCATTACTGGAGCTTGTTCAGAAATGTTGGATAGGAATTTTTAAGTATATGACATAATAAAAGCTACTTAGAACTCTAAAGAAGACCAGAGTCCTTACAGCAAAACTGGACATTGCTATGGTATATTTTCAATCCATGAAACGGCTAAGAACTTGTAAGGTGTTTCAGTAAATGGAGGTAGATGCTTCAAAGGAACTGTGGCACATCATTTCTCCAGTGGAGGGGCATAGTTAGGATTGTGTGCATGATCCAACTAGATAGGTTACTGTCCCGTTTTCTACTGCAATGAGACAGAAAGGATCATCTGTCCATGGACACTGCTAAGCTCAATTTATGAAGTGGACAAAGCAAGAGAGGAGGTGTTTCAGGAAGAGCTTGATGTCTGTCCATGCACACACACATACATACATGCAGAGTTGGGGTTAGCCAAGACCTGCTCACCACAACCACTGTGGTTGGCTGGCACAATCCAGCCTGGGGAAATATGGTGCTCATCACAATCAGGATCTGGTCAGTGACTTGATCCTGACAGAGGCTCTCTGTTCATGGACAATGCCAGATGTCTGTGTAGTGATATTTCCCCCAGCTTCTTTTCTTGGAGGCGTGTTTGTAAGCAGATATTGGCATAGGCGATCAGTCAAGCCAGTCCATAGTGATTTTGCACTGCACCTTTTCAGCTGTCTCAGGGGTTGTTCTCCTGTCATTTCCTATTTCAGCACCCCTACCAAGGCCCAATCTAGCTGGTTCTTATCTGAGTTACTCTGTCAGCCATGGCTGACAATGCTCAGTCCTCAGTTCTTGGTCCAGGCAAGGTCATGATGCTCCCCTGACATCACCATTTACAGTTTGGGAATGAAGCCCCATTATTTTACCCAGCTGCTCCCTTCTACTTCAGAGTGTGAAAAAAAGCCCATTTGACTAATCAGGCATGAAAACCCTGGATCTAGGAAACCCATAATGATAGTTGATTGATTCCCAAATGCTGATTCTGAGATTGCTGTTACTTGGAAGGGTATGTCATCCCAACAGGATCAGAGCTCAGTTTAAATCTTTTAGTCTTAATATTAAATCAGTAATTAAATGAACACATTTGTATGGATATCAGCTAACAGCTCATACAAACTAGGCAATTTATATTCAACTTCCTAGGCAACTGCAGACTCAGCCATTATCACTCACCAGAGATGTGTTGACTGAGGATTGAATCACAAGTGAGTACACAAACACTTTTGATTTTCCTCTCACTTCTCTGCTGCAGATAGATTTTGCTTTGTTCAGGTAAACTTCTATATTTTCTTTATAACCAACTTTTTATCTTTCCTATTTTGTTGCAGTCTGACCCAAAGGCTTTTTTGGTTATGGAAAATGTGTTTTCTAAAATGAAATCTTTGTGAAAATACCTTATTCTCCCCAGATAAAATGTTAAGGGTCATTTCCCATTAATCTGACAGGTAATAAATGCTTGTTTCCCTCCTGTAATATGTAAAACAATGATGAACAGATTCAGTGTGTCTAAAGCAACAATGACTTTTCTAAGTAAGAAATTATTGTCTGAGCATCTGTTGCACAGAATAATTGCACACAGCATGTAAAGAATTCGACTCAGCCATAGTACAGTTAAAAATGCTTTTACAATAAATTATGAAAGCCAGAAGTCTCACTATCATGAATTTATAGACCAGTTATTTTAATTTAATATTCATTATGGAACATAGAAATAGACTGCCTATCAGGAATAACAAAATAAAATCAGAGAAACTGCAAACTCATAGTCTGAATTTCTAGAAGGGCTTTATCGATTTTCTTTATTATAGTACTTCTGGTAGAACTGAATTAATTACTCATGCATCCTAAGAGAGAAATCTTTTGTCTGAAATTCTGTTTTTATTTTCTTTTGGAAATTTATTTTCTAAAAAAACCCTCAAATTTGAAAACTGCTGAGACTATCAGAGTTAAATGAATACATTATCCTCACTGATGTGAAGTTCTGCTCTGCTTGGGGAAATAAAAAGAGGCTTATCTTGTTAAATATAGAGCATGACATTATCCAGTGGGCTGTTAGTTTAGCTTTTCCCAAGGCCTTATGAGACTTTCAAATCTAGATGTTTTTAGGATAGTGAAATCAACACTTTAATATGGGATGAAATTCATGCTATTATGTCACAGGGGGCTAAACAGCTTAGTTAGACATCCTGATAAATGGCAAAAAAGCTTGGATGCTCTGGAATAGGATTCTTTCCTACTGCCTTGGCTGCCAGTTGCTATTAATCACCACTTAAAACTGCGTGGGCAAAACTGGAATGCTGTGACCAGCTTGAGTCTGAACCACAAAAGCATCCACAGAAGAGAAATGAGAATAACTGGAACACTACAAAGCCTGAAGTGTAAGCAGAGATTGAAATATCTAGGGTTTAATATTTGAGGAAAGAGAATGGTGATTGATGGACATGTGATAGCAAACCTATAAGTATGTAAAAGGCTGCTGCAGAGAAGAAGAAAAAATATCTAGTATCCAATTGAAAAAAAAAAAAAAGAAGAAGTGAAAGGATTTATTCCAATAATGAAAATGTATGTTGCATTTTAGGAAAAAAAAAAAAAAAAAAAAAAAAGATCCAAGTAAAAGTGATGACAAAGCACTGAAACATTCTGCCCAGAAGTTCTGGAGTCTGTAAGCACAAAACTTCAGCAATGGATTAGACAAATATCCCTGAAAGATGAGTAGTAATCTATAGGAATCTCTTTTAAAGCTGGAGCATAGGTTTAGATTATCTTTTGAACCTTTTCAAAGGTTTATTTTAATTATTTTATTTTAAGTCGTTCTTTTCAAAAGCACTTGCTTCGGAACAGATGAAGGACTGCAGAAGGGTTTTCTAAGATCAAATGGAAGGGATAGATAATGGATTCCTGTGTGGGAAAGAATGGCCTGTCACAACATTACATTTCCCCTTCCATCCTATTGGTTTATGTCTACATGGTATTAAAAACATTATTTTGGACTTAGACTCTGGACTTCTGAGAGTTTTTAGGTCTGAGCTATTTCAATGTATTCCTGGTGCAGTCTAGGACACTTTACTGATGAAAACTAATTTTCTAAGTTTTGTCTTCAGTGTTAGGCAGCAACACTTCAGAGCATTAAGAAAAAAGCTTTTTCTCATTGACTCCTGAAATTATGGTCATGTGTTTAAGCTATAAAGATATTTAGAGACCATAATAATTTCTTTCATAATTTTTCCCCCTTTAAAGCAGATATTGAGTTTTGAGTCACTTAAAAGTACTTGACATTATTGAATCTGTGGGCTGTTGATTTTTGCATGCCTAATGACGAGCCCCCTGCTTTGGTTTCAGTGGGATTTTGCCTAGAGAAAGCAAATTCAGGATCTCAGACTCTCATGGAGATGCTCAGGGCAGTCTGACATGACATGAGTCACAACTCACACATCTGCTTCCTGGCATGACATACTTGTGATTTACCAAAATATGAATATCCATCTAATATCAATATCCAACTGAGACGGACAAAAAAACTCTCTAACAGTTTAAAGTTAGAAAGTGTATGTTTTATTTGGCGTGGGATAGCTCCCTAAGACGCAGGGCCCCAATCCAAGCAAAACCAAAGCTTTTTATTTACAAAAAATTATGAATATCTAAAATACAAATGTATATTCATAACATTAACACCTCCCATTCTCCACTTCGTATGGAAATGAGCTTAAATGTCATTAAGCATGCGTAGTGTGTGTTCTGAATTGAGTCGGTGGTCTTGAATTGGGTCAGTGGTCCTAAAAAAAGATGAAGTAACTCATCTTCCTCATTTTGACCTTTTTGCCTTTCTGAGTTTTAACAATCCTAATTACTTTAGTGACCTCTAAATTTCTTCTTGTGTGACTTTTGGACGGGTTCCCACAAAGGGAGGAAATTGGTAATTGTCCTTGCTCTCTACACCAACTTATCAATGTTTCTACTCCTCATTCTAAGCACAGCTAAGCAAACATGCAAATGACAGATCATCAGTTATTTGGTACTCAGTTACTAACATCTTAAAACCCATTTCAGGTCCAGCTCTCCTAACTATTTTAATTAACTCTCACTGGGCCCAAGTTCTTTCCTATCCCCACTAATCTCAACACAGATAGCCTATAACTAAAATCTTTATGTTTCTTCTAAATCTATGTTTCATTTGATAACAGCCAGTTCTCAGCTCCTCAGTCACCATGCATTATACGACAGTCTCGTTTGACAGACATCAACTGTGAAGAAAACCTCATTAGAAAATTCTAGGGTGTATAAAGTATTCTGCAGTAATTTAATTTCTGTGTTTGTGCATGTGTTTCTTGGGTGGCAGCTGTGGTTGTAACTTCTGAGTCTGAGGCAAGAAAAATTGAAATATGGTTACATGCAGAAGATGCATAGTGGGGCAAAATAGTTTATCTCAAAAGGGAAATCCTGTTTGAAAAACTTTTTAGTGTCAACTGCTATCTTTCTTCCATTTGAAAATGTGACTATATTCTTGATATCTCCACTGAAGCAGGAAGGTGGAAAGAACTTTAAAGAAGTGGAAAATGCTCTTTAAAAATAAAGTCTAAAATTTATCAACTAAATATCCTCTTACCAACAGACAGGAAGTCTGATGACACAGTGGAAGATGCAGCTATGCCAGTTAAGATAAAAAACTAGCCTCCTCATGTCGTTCAGTGCATAAAGGTAACTAGCACTTTTCATGTTAGCTATGTTCCTCAGTTTAAAGCAATATTTACATTAAAAAGAGACTCTACTCCTTCTGAAGTATTATTGAGCTGTGGCAGCCTGGAGACACTTCATGTAATCGATATTTTCCTTTAGAGTTTGGCATATTTGTTAGCAATGTTTCTTGCTCAAAAGTACGCTTAATGCATTGTAGAAATAATATGTCTTATAAGAAACACTGTAAAACATATATATTGTGATAGCTCACCCTTGGTGAACTTTTGTCATTGTTTCTGATGATGTTTAAAAGAGGATGTTTTGCAGTAAATGGAGCTAGTCTGACAGACAAGTCTAACTGCAATTTCCATTCTCATTTGGTGGCCATAAAGACCTCCCTGACTATTTGAAAGAATAATATTGCAGATGTTTCAGATGTCATCACTTTTCTCATAAATCACATCTTAATGTGAAGCTATTGCAACTGCAAAAGGATAGACTTAATCTAAACTGTATCTTCAAATTTGAATGCAATTATTCTGAAATAAAATGAGAAAATTGAAATAAACCGCATTTTTAATCAAAATTAACATGGTAAACAAATAAATATAAGAGAAATAATTCTTAATATACATAGTTTATGAAAGTAACAGATGCAGTGTCATTGACAGCCCATTTTAACAGTCATACAATTTCAAAAAGGTTTTGTTAAATATTTTCATTTTAAATCTGATTCTAGAGGTATATACATCAAGCATTCAAAATGCTTGTACTTTTCTCATCATTAATTAAAAATGTATCAGTTTGGTAAACCAAATGGCTTTACTTTTACACCCCCTTTCACTCATATTTCAGAAAAAGAAGCACTCAGTAGGTAAAAGGGGAAAGTAAGTAAAAGGAATTTATCTCATTTCATGGTGGAATCAGTAGGTTCCAGTTCTTTTCAGATACCAGCTAGAAAGACCCACTTTCAAGATAAATAATTATTTATTGATACAATGATGGAAAAGGTGATAAGAAGTTATAAAATCTTACAACCCTTCTGATGCAGGAAAGCCTGAGATATTGCAGCATTGGGCAGACCTCCAGCACTGGGCAGACCTCCAGCCAGGGCACCTAGAGCAGGTTACACAGGAATGTGTCTAGGTGGGTTTTGATTGTCTCTGGAGAAGGAGACTCCACAACCTCCCTGAGCAGCCTGTTGCAGTGCTCTGCCACCCTCAGTGTAAAGAAGTTCTTTCTCATGCTGAGGTGAAACTTCTTGTGTTTTAGTTTATGGCTGTTCTCATCCTGTCACTGGGCACCACTGAAAACAATCTGGCAACATCCTTTTGACACCCAGCTGTGAGATACTTGTGTGTATTGATGAGATCCCCTCTCAGTTTACTCTTCTGTGAACTAAACAGGCCTAGCTCATAGTAGAGAGTTTCCAGACCCCTAATCATCTTTGTGGTCCTCTGCTGGACTCTTGTATTTCTTGAGATGTGGAGACTGGAACTGAACACTCCAGATGTGGCCTCAGGAGGAGGATCGCCTCCCTTCTCATTATCCCTTAGATAATAAGAAATGAAAGCTAAATTTTAAAATACCTTTCCCCTGCCTCTGCCTTCTTCAGAAACAGCTCTGAGAAAGTCAGTACTCAGACCTATGACATAGATGAGAAACAAGAAATCTTCATCAGTGTGGGTTTTTTGTGTTGTTTTTGAGTAGGGCCATTATTCAAGGTACAGTCAGATGGAGCTGTACGTCCTTCACAGTCTTGGGACTGCTGCTTTGTTGGAAATGAATCATAGAGTGGTTTGGGTTGAAAGGGGACCTTGAAGATCACCTAGTTCCAACTCGCCTGCTGTGATCAGAGACACCTTCCAATAGAGCAGGTTGTTCAGAGTCTCACCCAACCTCACCTTGAACACCTCCAGGGATGGGGCATCCACAACTTCCCTGAGCATTGTGTTCCAGTGCCTCACCACCCTCACAGTACAGAATTTTTTTTCCAATATCTAGTCTAATCTAATCTAACCTAACCTAATTTAATTTAATATCTACTGACTTTCAGTTTGAAGCCATTCCCCTTGTCCTGTCACTACATGCTCTTGTAAATAGTCTTGCCCCATCTTTCCTTCAGGTACTGGAAGGCTGCAATTAGGTCTCACCAAAGCCTTCTCCTTTCTAGGCTAAACAATCCCAATTCTCTCAGCCTTTCTTCAGAGGAGAAAGATCCATATCCTCTGATCAACTTGGTGACCTCCTCTGGACTCATTCCAAGATGTGAATGTCCTTCCTGAGGTGGAGGGGAGGGGAGGGGGGGAAGGGGGTTTGAACCCCAGAGCTGGCTGCAGCTCTGCTGGTGGGATCTCACCAAAGCAGAGGGGGAGAATCCCCTGCACACATTGCCGGCTCGGCAGGGCTGCTCTGGACCTGTTCATCCCCCAGCTTGTGTTGATACCTGGGCTTACCCCAACCCAGGTGCAGCACCTTGTGCTTGGTCTTGTTAAACCTCATGGGATTCCCATGGGCCCACTACTCTAGCTTTTCCAGGTCCCTCTGGATGGTGTCCAGGCCCCTCTGGATGGCATCCCATACTTCAGGTCTGTTGACTACAACACTCAACTTGGTAACACCTGCAAATTTGCTGAGGGTACACTTGATCCCTTCATCTATGTCATTAATGAAGATATTAAATAACTCTGGTCCCTAAGGACAGAGCAGGACCCCTAAGGGACACCACTTGTCTGACACCACTGATGCCTATTGGGAGTTTGAGCCATTCAGTACTAACCTCTGGATGCCACCATTAAACCAATGCCTTATCCATTTAACAATCCACCCATCTAATCCATTAGGCTCCAGTTTGGAGGGAAGGATGTTGTGAGGGATGGTGTCAAGGCTTTTACAGAAGATCAGATAAATGACATCTGTAGCCCTTCCCTTGACCACTGATGGAGTCACTCCATCATAGAAATTGACTGGCTTGGTAGGCAGGACTTGCCCTGGTGAAGCCATGCTGGCTGTCTCAAATCACCTCCTTGTCCTCCATGTCCCTTAGCATAGCCTCTAGGAGGATGTCTTCCATGACCTTTGCAGGCACAGAGGTGAGACTGACAGGTCAGTAGTTCCCATGTTCCTCCTTTCTACCCTTTTTTAAAAATGGGTGCAATGTTTCCCTTTATCCAGTCACCCAGCACTTCCCCTGACTGCCATGACTTCTCAAATATCCAGGAGAGTTGGCAACTACATCAGCAGCTTCTTTCAGGACTCTGGGATGCACTGTATTGGGTCCCATAGACTTTTATGCACATTAGGGTTTCTCAGGTGACCATGAACCTGATTTTCACTTACACTGAGGGACTTTGCTTTCCCAGTCCCCATCATGCTGTCATCTACTTGAGATGTGTGGGAAGAGAGGGTGCCATTGAAGACCGAGGCAAAAAAGTTAGAAGTACCTTAGCCTTCTCCTCATCTGTTTTTACCTGTTCACCAGCATTGTTTATCAGAGGGCATACACCTTCTTTGACCTTCTTTTTCTGATTAACCTACATGTAGAAGCCCTTTCTGTTATTTTTTGCTTTCCCTTGCCAGGTTCAGTTCCAGTTTTGCATTGGCCTTTGTCTCCCCCTCCCTACACAACTGCACTTCTCTGTACTCTTCCCAGGTTACCTGTCCTGTTTTCCACTGCCTGTGCTCCTCACCCTTTAGTTTGACCAGCAGTTCCTTACTCAGTCATGCCAGTCTCTTGCCTTACTAGCCTGAAATGAAATGTACATGCATCCTCAGAACTTTCTGTTACACAAATGCACAGATACTCAATTCCCTTCTTCCTTATCAACAGATACATGCAAAAATATATGATGTCTAACACACAGAAGGGGAGGAAATACAAAATATGACTGAAACTGTTGAGTCTATTAAAATGTTCCTCAGTATCAAAACTATAGCCCAAAATAATTTACACTGCACAATGAGTCATGCATCCTGCTTCCATCCCTGAGTAATAGCAGGATGTGGGGAAAAAATGTGTGCTACCTACTTAAGGAAAATTACGAAAAGATTAATTTAAAACTGCAGCATCTTGCTACTGCAAACTTTAATATCACATCATATTAAATCAGTCAGCCAGCAAGCTCTGCGGTTAGACATGCCTTCAGTGCAGGCATTCATGCCTCTCTACCTTCTGATGCTGAATACATCTTTCATACTGCAATTTAGAAAATGATCCCTGGTAGTGTTTTACATCTCAGGACTCAGTTCAGACAGGCTTTTGTCTAATAACAGTGTGGCCACACAAAGTATGATATTAGAAATGTCAAATTAGTAAAGGGTCAGCACAGAGTAAAGCTATTGTGATAACTGCTAATCAAACTCCGAAGCGGAACTGGAGTAACATTGGAAATATTAAATCAGATTTTTTCCTAAAATGATTTGATTTGACTCTGCTTATGTCTCTATTCTATTCTCTCTCCCCAGCTGCTGACAAGAATACAAATACAGTGCCTGCATCTCAAAAAAACTAACATACAAAGCTCTGTAAAAATAGAACTGAATAACCACATCACCATTTGAGCATGGCAACATCATAACTAGACAAAGTGATTATACAAAGACATCCAAATATAATAAGATATAGTGATACGGAGCTAAGACACCCAAACAAGGTAAGCTCTACATTGCAATGACCCCATATAATAGCCATACCTTTAAATTGTATTGTATTAATTTAAATTATATTCGTTTCTCACAACAAGACATCACAAAGGCTTCAGAAAAAACCTGTTGTTTTCAGATATAGGAAACTAGTTGTGATTGGTTTAATTAGCTCTGTTGTTTGGCTATCCACATAAGAGTTACTGAAGTGGTGAGATGATATTTTCTTTGCCTTATATGAACATTAAATTTGCTTGCTATTAACTACATAGTTTGTTTACAAACTATTCTTCCTCAAATATAGGTCTGTGAATAAGGTAATTATGTAGACAAAGTGAATGGAATGTAAATTCCTTTTGAAATAATTAGTGAGTGTCCTAGTTCTGGCCAGGACAGGGTTAATTTTTGCAGTAGCCAGGGAAGGGCATGGTTAGGACCCAGAGGTTATTCTATGCCACCTGACATCATTTCCAGGAGTGGGGAAAAGGGAATCTCTTCCAGGGAGAAAGGGTCCCTTCCGAGTTGGTGCAGCATGACAGAAGGAGCAATAGGACACTGTTGCTTCCATGTGAATAATTACCCTCTTTCTTGTATGCTCTGTCATTAGTATTGTTGCTGTTACTCTTGTTATTCTTCATTTTCTTATCTCATTGCTGTTTCCAGTAAATTGTTCTTATCTCAATCTGTGATCTTTACCTTTTATGCCTCCAGTTCTCCTCTCCACTATGGAGAGGCAGAGGGAGGAGGAAGTGGGAGGGAGGAGTGAGCGAGCGGCATGTGATTTCAGTGAGAGCACTAAACTGGAGAATACCATTCCTAAACCATGACAGTGAGAAAGAACACACTGTAAGAACCCTATTATTTACATGGAAATATTTGGCCTTCCCAAAGTTTCTAATTAATTTTAAATGGAATATTTGAAAAACCTAATTTTTCATGATCTGCATGAAAGCCCAGAATCAGAAAGGTGCTATTTAAAAGGGACACACTATGCTTTTTTGTATATAATGAAGGTGTGAAATCTTTTCTTCATCATGGTTAGATTTAAAAAGTGGGATTTCCCTGTTTCAGTGTGGTCTCTATGCTCTTCAATCATCATATAATGTTTTGTGTTGACAAAATTAAATAGTTAATGTCATGCTACCAACTTTCAATGTTCTCTGTCAGAACAATAATGCTAATACAGCAACTATGCAATCAACATAATCAAGTGTTATTTATGGCATGGAAAATATTCTCTTTTTTAGACTTCTTAAATTAAGATGAAAATATTATGATTACCTAAGTTACTTATGATTTAGTCTAAACTTCCCTTTGCATGCAATATTCTAAAGGGTATTGGAAGGCGAATGAAGAAAGACCCTTTCTGATATGATGCATTTTCTGATATGAAAAAAGTGGGTTTCAAGCGACACGTTTAGATTAACTCTTTTACTTTTGGTAATCTATCACTGAGGAAAAATGTATCATAGAGCAGTAGAAGACTGGGGAATAGTGCTAAAAGAAATGGCAGAAACATCAATTCTGGGAAGTTTTAAGAAATATTGAAAAAAACCCCCAGAAATAAAATACCTATCAGACCCAGCTATCTATAATGGTCTGTGTAAGGCCCTGAACCTGTCTTGGGACAATTCCAAGCACAGATACAGGATGGAGGAAGAATGGATTGAGAGCAGCCCTGAGGAGGAGGATTTGGGGGTTTTGTTAAATGAGGAGCTTGACATGAGCCAGCAGTGTGTGCTCACAGCCCAGAAAGTCAACTGTATTCTGAACTTCATCAAAAACAGTGTGGCCAGAAGGGCTACTCCATTCTCATGAGCCCCCACTTGGACAGTTGTGTCCAACTCTGGGATCCTCAACAGAAGAAGGAAATGCCCACACTGGAGTGAGTTCAAAGAAGGGACCACAAAGATGATCATGGGGCTGGAGCACCTCTGCTATGAAGAGAGCGTTGGGGTTGTTCAGCCTGAAGAAGAGAAAGTTCTGGGGAGACCTTGAGCAACCTTCCAGTACCTAAAGAGTGCTGCAGGAAAGCTGGAGAGGAACTTTCTGCAAAGACGTGTAATGACAGGAGGAATGGCTTCAAACTGAAAGAGGGTAGATGCAGATTAGATATTCGGAAGAGATTCTTTACTTTGAGGGTGGTGAGGCACTGGAACAGGTTTCCTAGAGAAACTGTGTATACCCCTGGAAGTGTTCAAGACCGGATTGGATGTGGCTGCGAGCAACTTGGTCTAGTGAGTGGCATCCTTGCTCATGGCAGGGGGTTTAGAAATAGATGATCTTTAAGGTCCCTTCCAGGGACTATACTTCCAGGGACAGGGCATTCTCAGCTTCTCTGGGCAACCTGTTCCAGTGCCTCATCATCCTCTGAGTAAAGAATTTCCTCCTAAGAGCTAATCTAAATATCCCCTCTTTTAGTTTAAAATTCTTCTCCCTTGTTCTATAAATATGTACTCATATAGAAATTCACTATCCATCTTTTTTATAAGATCCCTTTAAGTACTGGAAGGATGTACTGATGAAGATGTAAACGTGACAGGTTCCAGGGCAGCCCCCTGCAGTACTTTGCTTGATACTCGTCATAAGGTTGAGTAGATCTTTTAATGATGACCATCTGAACCTTTAATCTGGTAATCCAGTCTTTTAACGACCTACTTATCTACCCATCCAGACTGTGAATTGCAACTTGGATACAGACCCAGTGTTGAAATATGTCTCCCATGCTATTATATAGGCATTTGTGAATTTATGAATACCAGGAAGATTTATAGTATACCATTAATATTGATTTGTAATATTTGATGCAGTTAAATTTACAGGATCTTATAATTCCCCCTTTTTTTAAAATTTTTTTGGCAGGGGGTGTGAGTCAAAGGTAAATGGGCAAGTTTTCTATGGTGCTTACTTACATTCTGAATATGTAGTCTGGGACACAGAGAGGTTCTCAAAGGTTTATAGTTACCTAGTTTGTACTCAGACTGAAACACAAATTGACTGTGGCTGCATGCATCTTTTGAAAGCTAAGCCAAGACAAAATATATGCAAAGACAAGCCCAAACAAGTCCTGAGACCGTGCCCCATCAGGTGACAGATTGTGTCCTTTATGTAGTATTGAGATAGTATCAAATTTACTGGAGGACACACATGGCTTCAGAATGACTCTGGCTTTCATCTGGCCATGTCAGAGGCAAAGGAAGATGCCCTTCCCAGATTTTCATCTGCAGGACATGCTGGAATTCATAGGGCACAATGTGGATGCCCCAAGTGACAGTCAAATACCCTAAAAAGATGCCTGGCTTGAATTTAAGCACTTCCACAGTTTAGGAATGACATGTTACCAATTCTTCTGTATTTTGGTATGCTTAATTCTTAAATGTTATCCACAGAGGTTTGTTTTTTCAATGCAGCAATCATCTGGAAAGAACATTCACTCCCAACAATGAAAACATAGTATGAATTAAATTCTGCTTTATACTTTTCATTAAGAATGCTACAAACAATACGACAACCATCAAGTTGATTTGGAGTTCCACCAGTGAAGTGCAAATGAGAAATATATGGAAAACACAGTTTAAATTCCCTTTATTACGTTGCACATCTCTGTCACCTGTCAAGGAACAGCAAAATGGATGATACAATGCCCATTGTAAATTCTGCTGAGCTGAACAGCAATACCTCACCCTCTGCATATCTTGACAGTTGCAGGAGGAGCAACAGTGAGTAGCAAGTAGGTGGAAAAGGATCAGCTCATGACAGTGATGGAATTCCATGCTGCTGTTAAGTGAGATCTGGTTTTGAGAGATCTTTCACAGGTAAGCTTTTACCCAGGATAAACACATAGACATTTAACCTTACTGCTACAGACAGAGATCGGTTTATGCTTGGCCTTTCCTTCCAGATAACTGAGTCATGAAGTGTTTTGAACTGCCTTGGATGAAAGAACCAAGTGCCCTTGGAGATGACATAATTTAATTAAGAACCTGTAGTTTCACTTATCTACCTGTAGCAAGCAAAAAAAGCCCCTATTGAATGAGTGGCATGCTAAATACAGTATGAGAATTAAATGAGCATTGACTATTATTGTCCTTGGGTATTGGCATTAAACTGAGTTATATTCATGATGAAAAAGGTGTGGGTTCATTTCAGGTAGGGTTCATTTAACTAAACTACAGTGAGTACACCTCATCTACAGTTATTACCCTTGGGATTCCCATTAATGTCAATAAAGAGCAATAGACACCTTGAGGAGGCACTTTATCTCATGCTAAAGTGTATGCCTGAAATAGACTGAGTCATGCCCCAAAAAGCTTCCCACACAGGATAAAAATGAAAAAGTTTCTTTGCAGGTAACATGTAATTGTGTATAAAAACAACACATGGGCAACTACTAAAAATTAATATCCTGCAAATTTGGACTCACTTTCCACACAGAAGCCACACCTGTTGGTTTTCAAATGTGTTCACACTCACAGCAAGATTTTTCATAAGAGTTGTCTCAGTCTCAACAAGGAAACTGGATCAAGCTCACTCCTAAGTGAGTTGGGGAACCAGTACAGGGGTTCCAAGTTATTGCTGGAGGACAGTCCAAAGTTGCCAAAGGATTCTACTGTCCTGTGTGAGGTGGAAAGGCATGGAGGGCATGAGTGTAATGGGAAAGAGGGCAGGAGACTTTTTTGAGGAGATTTAAAGTCATTCATGGAGATGAGAAAGATTACTCTGAAAGGTTTTCTCATAGTGTCACTCTCATTGCAAACTCTCTTTTCCCATGATGCTCCTGTTTTCACAGTTTTTCTGATTGGGTCGGCAGTTTTTAAGGGAGAGCAACTTCTTTCAGCTCTGGTAGGAAAAAGCTAGTCTTGCTGCCTTCCTTTTTGTGCCATGGAGAAGCCTTTATTATGACTGCTTAACAGCTATGTTGCGGTATCATGAGGAATATCGAGGGCAGTGCTGCTTTTACTTAGACTGGTGCTTTCCTCCAGTGTTTTCTGAGCTTGAAAAATCTCTATCCCAATACTATGCACAGTGCTCCCTCCAACACTGTTGCTGTGAGCTCTAAAATATTAAGAAAACAAAACCACATTCTAAGAAATCCTATAAATGGATTTTAATGTGGAGTGAATACTTTCAAGCTGCTGTCTAGCACTGACTCAAAAAGAAAAACTCTTCTACATAAGTGGTGTCAAGCAGGGGACTAATAAACTATTTACATCAGTTTACAGCCAGCTCCCACTTTTGTGGATTTCAGACAGGTGTTGCCCCTTGCCATTACTGAGGCAGTATGAATGATAAGGGCCAGGACTTGGACCTTGGTCTTCACCCCACAATATGCAATTTTGTTTACTTTATTAGAAAATCATTTTTTTATCATTAATTAATTTGAAATCAAAGTCTGATCTATGACCTCTTTAAAATTCTTTCTTTTAACATGGATTGTAGAGATTTCAAAGGCATTAGAATTCTACAGTATTTCCATCTCTTAATATCAAACTGGGTTTTTTTTAAATACATTGAAGTTTCAGGATATCCAAGTCCAATGCAGCACCACTGATCAGAGATGACCATAATTATGTACTGCTAAGTCTTCTAAATACTATCTCTGCTTGATTATGCAGCTTTTGGCTGATGTCTTCAGGCTGAAATACAAAATCAGTTCTTCATATTCTAGCTTTCATGTCATATTACGTTGCTTTATGCATGTTGCATAACAGTCTGCTACAAGGAATCACAATACAGTAAGCTTTTGCTATTGCAGGTGTTGCTTATTAATTCCTAATATTTGTAATGGGAGATATTAATGAAGCATTGCTATTCTTGCATTGCTATTCTTGTATTTGTTTGAATTTTATACAGCTAGTATATTGCTCTCTTATCCTTGTCCTTTAGTAGCAATGATGGCAGCCAAGGTTATAGAGTTTGAAGATTACAGAGTGTAAGAATTATATACACTGATGTAGAGGCAATATTGCTGCTCTAGCTAAACTAAATAATATGGAGTAATAAAGGTAGTATTTTCTTAATTTTTTCTTGCCATCTATGGTATTAAAATGAAAGAAATTTAATTTGTCTCACTGCAACTATAAATATGCTGTGGAAAATCTGTGCAAACATCAGTTTCAAAAGTGTCTGATCTGCAGTAGCATTACACCAGGTCTGCTGAAAGCCGCAGTTAAATGAACATGCAAATGAAGTCTCAAGTTAGTGAATATCTGCCTGTGTGCTGCTTGAATTCAGCAGGATTCTAATATATGCACTGAAAATCCTGCTGGACTAAAGTTTGCATCTGTCATAATGGTGGATCAGTGCCCCCTTACTACAACATATAATGTTAAAAAGAAGCCTGAACACTAAATGTAGTAAAAAGTTGGGTGTTTTTAGTTAAATTACTTGTTATCCCACCTGGACTTCACCTACAGCAGTAGAGAACTTTCAAGTTTTGCAGAAACGTGAAAGGCCTTCCCTTCCTGCTGGGACCTGGACACATAAAGTGGAATTCAGATTAAATTTTAAAATATTTTAAAATAGTCCTCTCAAAGTATTTCTGATTGATGAAATTCAAATTTGATACCTTTTCAGAGAGGAGTACACATTATAGAATAGCATAAACACACTTATTAAAGACTGTGATTATAAATCAATTTACCATCTTCAAGTGCCAGGCAATTAAAAGCTTTCTATTTAAAACAATTATGTAAGAAGCCTATTGTAAAAATCATGTAAAAATCATTTGAAAGACATAACAGATAGCTTTCTGATTTGCAAAAAAGTAAAAATAGTTTTTTTGTATCTGGACTTTGAAGTTTAACTACAAAGCAACAGGACGTACCTTGATTTTATTGTTGCAATTACTTTCAGTTCCGAGCCTATGAGGCCTTGAAAGTACCATCTATATAATCTACCAGCAGTCTTCATTAACTGGAGAAGTTCCAGCAGACTGGAAATTGGCAAATATAACTCCCATCTACAAGAAGGATTGGAAGGATGATCCCGAGAACTACAGTCCTGTCAGCCTGACCTTGGTTCAAGGCAAGATTATGGAGCAGCTCATCCTGAGTGCTGTTACACAGTACATGCAGGAGAACAAGAACATCAAGCCCAGCCAGCATGGATTTATGAAAGGTAGGTCCTTTTTGACCAACCTGATCTCCTTCTACAACAAAGTGACCTGCTTGGTGGATGAGGGGAAGGCTGTGGATGTTGTCTGTTTGGACTTCAGAAAAGCATTTGACACAGTCTTCTACAGCATTCTCCTGGAGAAACTTGCTGCTTATGACTTGAATAGGTGGACTCTTTTATGGGTAAAAAACTGGCTGGATGGCCAGGCCCAGAGAGTTGAAGTGAATGCAGCAAAACCCAGCTGGTGGCCTGTTGCTACCAGTGATCCCCAGGGCTCAGTTTTGGGCCCAGTCCTGCTCAATATCTTTATTGATGATCTGGACATGGGACTTGAGTGCACTCTCAGTAAATCTGCAGAAGACTCTGAACTCGGCAGAAGTGTTGATCTTTTTGAGAGTGGGAAGGGTCTGCATCTCAAAACCTGGACAAACTCTGTCAATAGGCTGAGGACAACTGCAGGGGGTTCAATAAGGTGAAGGGTCCTGCGCTTGGATCACAGCAAACTCCATGCAGTGCTACAGGCTTGGGGTCTGAGCCCCTTACTTTAAAAAAGACACTGAGGTGCTGGAATGTGTCCAGTTTAGGGCAATGATGCTCATGAAAGGACTAGAGATACATACAAAACTACACTATTTCTTACTGTGTCTCATATGCAAAACACATAATGATAGAATTAGGTGGGTGGCTGAGTGTACCACACATTTTGTTTATATGCTTAATGATAGTCATAAGTTCAATTATTATATATAAAGGAATTTGTAATAACTCATCCCAATATTATATGAATCATATAAGTCTTCTGAGAAATAAGATTAATTTTTAAATAAGATTCATTTCTAAATAATCAGAATCCCATATATTTGCACTATTTTCTACATAGTACTAATTAAAGATTAATTTAACATTCTGAAAGAGAACCTTAGTTCTTTATATTGACCATGAAAGGCAAGAAGATTTGAAGTTCTAGAAAACTAAAAAAAAATCTTTCAGAGAACTACCTTTTTTCCTTGTTAAATCAACTGCCACTTGAGTAGATTCCTATTATGTCATGGATTTTGTTCATGTTGCAATGGTACAAATATTTGGAAAAGTATGCACATTGATGTAATTTTCTAAAGTAGTTTCTGAGATCAAGCAATTCTGAATTCTCCTATTATGTCATCCTTCATGAAAAACAAAAGAAAATAAGAAAAAGAAGTCCTGGGTTTGCTGCTTAGAAACAAGAAGGAAAAAGTCTCTCTTGATTTATCAATTTAATATGGCTAATTAAGTTGACATTTTTTCCAATTTGTAGTTACGGTCATTATTTTTATAAAGCATGTTGATTTTGCAGCAATATTTTATTATGTTTCAGTCTAGCAATGTCTATTATTGACTTTCATACTTGTTGATAAAGTTCATATATTGGTGTTGGATAATTTTTATTTATTGGTGTTGGATAATTTTTATTTATTTCATTTGTTTCCTGCATCATTCATAGGTTGTTTTTGGAAGACACTGTTCCCTGTAATGACAGTTTATCTTGTGAATTTAGACTGTATCAGCATTGACAGTGCTTTAGGAAGGATATACTGCTCTTAAAGGCCCGTCAGTGACAGAAAAGATACTTTTGCTGTTCTGGCATTTAGTGTAACTGTAGGTATGCAAGGTTCTTCACCACTCAGAATCCTCCCTTCTGTGTTATTTGCTTGTTTTGTCTCTTTCCTTACTTCAGCTAGACTTAAGTATGTTCTTTCTTTCAAATACAATTTTCAAAAGAACATATTAATTGTTCTTAATCAAAAGCAATTTATGTATTATGAAGGATGTCAAAAAAATTAAACATGTATCTACTAAATGCTTTTGCATTTGTTATGCTTTTCTTTTCTCTTTATTTACTTTGTCAGAATCAGATATTGACAGAATTTAGATCAGCCATATTCAAATTATCTTCATTTGTAATTGACACCAGGATGTGCTATCTTGTTCTTTTTCACTGTTTTCAGCTGCAGTGGGTGTAACCTCCAAAGGATAACAACAAGCAAAAGAACACTGCTAAATCCTTAGACCACCATATTTGCAAAATGGGTGTGTGTTTGAATCAGTTGTTTTCATGGACAATTTCAGCACTCTAAATTACTCAGTGGTAACTTGAATAATTACAGAAATACAAATCTCTTTCAGCATACAGAGTACTTGGGAACAATTTTCAAAAACCACTTTGCATATTCTGCATCCCAAATTTGTTGCTAATGCTAAGACACAGGACTGTTTTTATTCTATGACTGGATGTTTTTCAAGCTTATAGGACATTTAAAATGGCAAAAAAGAACAATTCTGTTTTGGACATTTGCCCTAACACAAACTGCACGCCATGAATATTCATAAAGCTTCTTTTTCTATGACATATTTAGAATGACTATTGCCTGATAAAAATATTTTGTAAAGAGAATCAAAGAGGTTAAAATGCCATCGTACAAATCTGCAGAATTTCCTATCTCTATAGGTTAACAATACATCTCTGTGGTATTTGACTATCATTATAAGATTACAGAATTCTGACCAAAGTGTTTGATGTTAATTTTCTGAATTCAGCCCTCAATGGCTATTTCATTTGCAGCTTAGCTTTTGTCAAGGTATCCATATTTCTCTCTGTCTTTTTTCTAATTTTTATGTCTTCTGGTTGACATAGAAGTCAAGAAACAATTTTTTTCTTTCAAATTAGTTTAGCGTGGTTTAAAATGTGTTGATAACCTTGCCCTTTTTATTCACTTAACTTTCTGTTTTTATTTGTCAGGGTTCTTTTAGTATAGGTTGGCTATATGTATACATACAGCTCACTAGATTTTTTAGAATAAACTTAATACTTTAAATTATAATTTGGATAATCACATGTATGCCTGAAGAGCTCAGGAAAGGAGATCTTTTATGAAAGAACAGAAATACATCTACATGTATTTAGTTACTGATTTTGTTGAAAATGCATTTAGAAATCTCCAGTCCTGAATAATCCAAATATCCATGATTTTGAAAAACTCTTGCATCATATAAGCTAAACTATTTTATTTCTGAATGAACATGGTCACCATCCAAGCAAAATTTAAAAAAAAAATTCTATGAGATTCTTGACAATAAACAAATACTTTTTTAAAGATTGAAGATAGTTTGTATGTTTTCTTTTAATTTTTAACCAGCAATGAATCAGAGATCCTTATCCGTGTTTCTAGGTAGGAATATTTATCTATCTATCTATCTATCTTCCAACCATCCACATACGTATGTATGTATGCATGTATGTATGTATACGTATACACAGACACATAAACGCACACATGGTAACCCAGATTTACATGAGCTCTAGTGATGAAGATAACTCAGTCTCTGCTGCAGCTGTAGCTGACTTCAGTTAACTTCAGCTTCAATTTTTGTCATTGGAAAATCTCTCCATGCTACTTCCATGCAGTCTTCCACACTGCTTTATTTTTTGCGCTGTTTGATATGGACACAGAGAAAGGATAGCTTCCTTATTTACTGAATCCTGTTTTCTGTCTGAAAACTATTATGTTACATCCTGTCTTTCTAGAAATATAGTGATCAAAACAGCACAGCACTTCAGATGATGTGTTGCTGGTACATAGTAGAGGATCAGGCTGTTTCATGGGTTTTATATCCCATTTTATTCATGTAAGTATGATTTTTTTTCCTTCCACAACACCATGACTTTGCAATTCCGTGTTGACTTCATAGCATAGGATAGTATTTGTTCTTTTTGTATCAGAACTGTTACTTGTGTTTGTGCATCTTCGCATGATTTTAGTATTCTTTATTTGTTCCCACTGAACAGCAAATTTGAGAAGCATATGAAAATACTGAATAATGTTAGACCTAGGACAGAACCCTGGAAAGCCCTACATGACACAGCCTTCGTTCTGACAGTGAAACATTAATATTGTCTCTAGTCCATATTATTTTCATCTAGATTATGTCTCCCAAGGCTGCTTATGAGAATGTCTGTCAAAGCTTTGCTCAGGTCAGGATATATGTAATCTACTTTTTCTTTTCTATTCACAAGGCCTGCTGCTCTCTACTAGAGAGAAATTATGTTATGGTTGACACAATCCATTCATGACAAATCCATATAACTTGTCACTCACCTCCTTATTTTCTTATGTCTGCCACTAGTCGTTGTTATAGCTCCTAGTTGCAGTAGAGCTATGATTTGAAAATTGGTGCAGAAGAGCAGTAAAGATATTAGCCTTTCTGTCATTTGTTGTGGTTAGCAGCAGCAGACTGACCTTTTCCTTTGTTTTTTCTCTTGTCTTGTACTTGACATTCTCTTTGTCCTTTGCTAATTGCTGTTCCTTTTTTCCCCCCTCTCTATGGTTCTCATATTTACCCTATATGTTCATGCTATACTTTCATGTTCATTCTTATTAGACTGGCCTAATTTCCACTTTCTTTTTGCCCACTTCTTTATTAAATCCATGAATGTTCTTCATTTAGACAAGTAGGTCCCTTATGATATTTTCTGTCTTTCCTCTTCAGGGGAATAATTTGCACTTGAGCCTTTTAAGTCTTTTTTTTAAAGAGCTGCCAGATTTTTTAAATATCTTTTCTTCTCAGACTAACCTCTCAGGATATGCAGTCCAACAATTCAATGAGTTTACTGAAGTCTTCTTTCCTGAAATCCATTCATTTTACTTTGCACATTTTTATGCTAAAAAAAATTTGTTTGCTACCTTATGATTCCTTCTATCTCAACATTGTACAGTTTGAAAGTGAAAAGAAGACTGAAAGATTTTTCTCTTTGATGGTTATCTCCACCAACAGTAGCCAAAAGTACACTCACCAGCTTGTTTGGTATATATCTCTTCTTTTGCCAGCTGGGTGTCAGGTTAGCTGGGCTACAAATCTGCCAACTCCTTAAAAAAAGCTTCACTCTGTTTTTTCTGGGTTTAATATAAAACTATATCAGACTCACTTGCTAGGTGGAAACTACAGTTATATTTTTAGCAATACTGAAGAACATTCAGTGTTGTACCTATATCTGTATTCTGGTCCCCAGAGTGGACTATAATATGCAAGCAAACATTACTTTCGCTGTTCCATGTTTAGCATGTTATATGCTCTTTCAGTAAATTGAAATTATTGTATTTTTTGTATTATAATTGTAAATTGAGTATGGCACTTGCCATAACCAAACTTGGAAAAATATAGATTCCTGCTCTGATTATATAGAAAGACGTCAGGCTCCACTGCTTACTTCTTTAAAAAACCTTGTTTTAGTATGCAGGCATTTATGGTACTTGGGAAGCCAACCCTGTACATTCCTTCTTGGCCCTTCTTTGGCTCTGTTTTGCATATTCATAATGACTCTTGGTAGATTCAGCCACTTCTACCACTTCTGTAGAACTGGATATTTAGAAGCCTTTGCAGATATGTATTTTATTGTCATGATTGTTATGTTGTTGACAGCAAGAAACTGAAGACATTATTCTATTTTCAATGGTACAAACATGAGCTATTACTGAACTCTCTGAAGCTTTTTCAGGTTTATGACCTTTATCCCTGTGTTTCTATCAGCAGTAGTAACAGCACAGCAAATGATCCAAAGTGCATGGAGATGGCAGCAATGGAAGAAAGAGATGAAGATTAGAGGGGGACAAACACTGCCCCTATATGACATTAAGCGGCAAACCCTCCAGTTTGGCTAGAAATTGCACACTTTCTTCACACTGTGTATCCCCTTATATAACCCTGATGCCACTAAGCTGTTTTCTGATAACAATAAAAAACTGTGTTTAAAACCAGCACCAAATTGTCATTCAGATGAAAGGAGCATTATCCTGTTCTTCAGTGGAAAGGTCCTGTTTCTCTGGTCCTTCTCAGTAACAATTTCAAAAAAAGGTACGCATACCTTCATGCCTTCTGTTAAGCAGACAGCAAAGAAGCTCTGTAAACACAGGGACCTACTGGTAAATATGCTGAGGGAAGTCAATGACTTTGATAATAACCACTTCATATGATGCATTGCCGAAATAACAAATGTAACATAAACTCTCTTGACAATCCAAATAATTTGTTTAACAAAGCCATATAGGTCAAGAATATTTCATGAATAATTTTGTGCTTTAATTTGGTTGGAAATAAATGGCTCAGGTACTACATTTTTTGATTTGTTTAATGAAAAACAAAAACCCGGCTTCTATTTTCAAAGAACTGTAGCTACCACTTTCATGTTTTTAAAAACTGCAAGAACAGCTGGGTTGGCAGACAGACTACAGCTTTGGCTTTGTCTTTTGAATTGACCCAAATGTGACTGCTTTTTGTAAAAAATAACAACTTGTCTAACTTAGTCGTTTATATTCATAAACCTTTCATTAAGCATATAAATCACAGCAATCCATTTGAATCTTTTATAAGCCACTTCTTTAAAACAAAGTTCTTATTGATCTAAAAATCAAAATCTATGTTTGTGACTTTTATACATTCTTGTTACTTCATAATTAAAGTGAAAGTTATACAACTTCACATCAAACAAAAATTAACTAATTCTCTGGGCCATATTTCACCTGTACACATTATCAGACACCTGTCAGTCCACTCACAATCCTCTATTATGCTCAGAAAGTTCCTTGCCTCCTGGCTAATATACCTGTTGCCTGCCGCTGTCAGCAGCAGAGGCTGACCAGTTCTCTGCTGTGACTCTCTCTCTTTTTTTATCTGCCCTGATGTCTCTGAAAGCCCACTTCTCTGAGCAAGATCTCCAAGGCAGGAATAACCTCCTTCTCCTCCTTCTTGTGCCTGAGTTAGGATGTTGGAGTCTGGAAGGGTAGACTACTAAATGAAGGAACAGAATCACCTGCAGAGGTTCATGATTAATGAGTTGCATTCTGTCTGGAGGTTGGTAAGAAATTAAGCTATAGAAGGCTTTGTCCTGAGACCTGTCCTGTAAAGTTCTTCCTCAACAGCTTCAAAGAAACAACAGAGTCATCTATTGTTAAGTATTGTCAGTGATGCCAAAACTGAGGGAACTGGCTCTGCTCAGTGGAAGAGCTGCCATCCAAAGTGACCTAGCCAAGTTGGAGGAATGGGCCAGCAGGAACTTCTGGAAATTCAGTTAATAACAAATGTAAAAGTCCTTTGCCTGGGAAAGAGGAGGAACTGATACCAGTTGGGGCACGACTGGCTGAATGCTGACCAAGACATCAAGGCTGTGATGGAGAGCAAAGTCAACACTGGTAGGGCTTGATATAAGGAAAGCCATTTTCACCATAAGAAAAGCTAACTAGTGGAGTAAAGAGACTGAGCAGCCCACAGACTGTACAGTGTCTGTAGCTAGAAAGTTTCGAGATTCAAGACCTGAGAAGCCTGGTCTAACCCCATAGCTGACCCAACTTCAAGCAGGAATTTAGATAAGAGGTGTCTAAAGATTCTGTGGTCCTATGAGTTTAGAAATACCTTGACTTGCTTGCATATGGCAGAAACACTGTTCATCCCATAAGAGTATATACAACTGATTGTTATTTTAGAAAGGCCTATGTTAGAATACAGTCACAGAAATATTGTTCTTGTAGTCACAACGATATAAAGACTTGTGTTAGCTTGATAATGCAAGACTAATTGCCCATTATTGCTAGAGAAACGAGATTTCATACAGATGCAGGATAAATATTAAAGAGCTCACCGATAGTTTTGTAGCTAGTGCTGACAGCAAAGCTATGCCAAATGACATGTCAGACAGTTCTGGTTTGGTGGTAAGGTGTTCTGAAGCTGGTGGGACTTGCACAATGATGTGCCCGGAGAAAGGGTACCATTGTTTTGGTTTTTTTTTTAAATTATAAAGACAAAAATAGAATTGCAATTGAAAGAAGTAGAACAGAAGCAGGGAAACAAAACGGTCCATTAGTAATTCTCAGGTATAGCTTAAATCTTTGTATTTCCCTTACTACCTTCCTCCTCATCCTAATTTTCAAGCAGTAGGAGGCAAATATTGTTATTTTAAGTCCTTCATGAGCTGGAATCCTCAGCAAAGCATCTAATTGTCAGATACAGAACTGCCAGCCATGAAAGATTATTTTTATTTCAGGACTCTCCAGTGCATGTATATCTCCTCTCCTAAAATTTTTCTGTATTTTAATTTATTTTCCTGCTTCATAGTACATTCAGCTTTACTTCTGCAGCATTCCATATAATTACAAACTCATTCTGATGCCACTTTTTTAAGACTGCTATCTAGAGGGGCACTATCTCAAAGTATTTCTCTTTCAGATTAGGGTTTCTGCATGGGTGATTCTAATTATTTTAACTTAATCAAAATAAAAATAATAAAAATTCATAAAAATACTAACTCTATGCACATAAATCAAGGATCTGAGCATTCAACTGAGAATATCCTACAATGTTTTCTAAACCAGGAGGCAAACCTAATAATTTATTTTCTATGGTCCTCTTTTGGGCAATGCACAGCTGTTTATTGAGAGGCACTGAGTTCCTGCCCCTTGCAAATGATCAGCTTAAGTGGCTTCAAGAGTGTTCTGCAGGACAATGACCTAAAATTTGTATGCCTTTCCTTCATTCCTAAAAATAAGGGAGAGTAGTTCTTGAGTGCAGTGGACTTTTTCTGTGGCAGAATTTTAAAACAAGGAAGCAGAAACTTCTAACACCCTTCTTGGCAGTAAATATTGTAGAGAGACATTTGGGACAGTTGCAGTTTGTTCCTGTTTGTCCCAAGAGTTTGTGTGCAGTAGGTTTTACTGATTATTAGGACAGTAAAGCCATTAGACCAAGATAATTGCAACTCATGAAAATAAAAACTTTTTAAAATTTTTACTAAATTTTTTATCAAATCCTATTATAACTGAAATAATAATTATAATTATTTAACCAAAATATTGGATAATTATTTAAAAATCATATTAATGGTCTAAATCACAGCTTATCGACATCAAGAGGAGGAATGAAATAGGTATCAGTGATAGTGGGATCAGAATGTGATACACTACATTGAAACAATAGCCTGAAACAATTTAATTGGAAGTTTTTAAGTCCAAACACAGTAAAATATGCCAGCAAGTTTTAGTGGTACACAAACTATATCATTTGTTATACTTTGGTCTACTCGATAACAGATACCTCCAAAATTAAAATAAACACACAGACATGCCTTGACTAAGCTCTCCCTAGGCTCTGGATGACAGCTGATGGATAAATGGATTTAAAGCTCAGCAGCCTGAGAAAGAAAATAGCGGCAATCTAGAAGAGAGGGACCTAAACAGCCATCCTAGCATTTCTCAGTATCTTATTTCCAAACACAAGAATCTGAGTTTAACAGAACTTCTTCCAGCTTAAAAACATGAGATAATATGGAGAAAAAGTTTGCTCTGCCATAAGGGAAAGAGTGATGGTTGTTTCACCTGCCATTTCCAGTAACAGGCTCACATTTGGGGCATTGGGCCAAGAATGGTTGAGGAAACGCTTGATTTCCTCTTATATCTGACAGGATTTAAATCTGTTTCCTATTTCCTAGGTGTCAAGGTATAAAATGGCAGAGAAGAAATGGGCTGTCTACACATGCCAGAAGAGAAGAGACCTGTTTTCTGTTTCTGGGATTGTTCAGGAGTTTTACAAAGTGAAGTGCAGCATTAAATAAAAAGTGAGTTTGGGAACTAGAAAACATGAGATTTCTCAAAGACCTGAGAAACCATTGTGACAGCCATGAGCTGATTTAACACACTGGTGTTGCTACATCCATCATGAAATGTGATGTGCTCACTTTTTAAAGAACCATCACTGTAGGTGCTGTTCACATCTTACATGTTAGCCTCATTAAAGCATTCATAGTCAAAAAGAATTTCCATGAAAAAGTTCAAGGTGAAGGATATTTCAGCTTTGAGTTTCTTATACCAAGTTTCTTGAACCAAGACATAAAATTTGAAACTGTTCAAGGTGAGAATGAAATTAGCAAAAATTTTCCAGTGTCTGAATGATACAGCGGCCAGGCACTTGTAAAGGGAATGGTACAGCAGATTGTTTCTTCCTTCTTTAGATAGCTTTCCTTTTTTTGTCTTACAGACTGATGCACCTAGCCTCTGGATCCCAGGAGAGCAAGGTTAGGTGCCTAAACTCCAGAGATGGATGTGATTCCTGGTGTCACTGGGTTTGGTGTATCTTATGATAATGGCAATTCTTAGTTTGTATACAGGATTTTATAACTTCAGTGGAGAGCATTCCCTGTCCCTAGACGTGATAGGATACCTATTGGGACCTGGTTACCGAGCACACAGCTGAAACTGGAAGTACTTAATGAATTTCGTTCACTGATTTCATGAAGAAGCAAAGCCTGAGAGAACTATCAATATCCAGCATTGAACCCTAATTGCAATTCCTGTTTACTCACTGCCTCGTGAGAGTTTATAGATCATATTTCCCATCATCCTTTTCTTCTTGTGAGAAAAAAACCACTTCATATTCCCGCTCAGTGTTTGTGCTTTTTATATATGCCCAGTATCATGCTATGCATTTTTCTTTTCTGTGCTGTAATAGAAAGCAAATAAATAATATTATAAATTCAATAAATCAATAGGGGAAGATACAATATAGAGCCCTGGAGAAAATGACTGGGAATAGGAGGCAGAAACTAAAATGTGAAGCACATATTGATCTTTTTGTTATGCCTGAAGAATGCAGAGTGCATAAACAATGGAGGGAGGAATGGATGTGTGGGTCTTTCTTATCTGGCATGACTGATTTTCTGTAGTCACCCTTCAAGCAGCGGACAAACAAACTTACTACTTGATCATCGTGATTATGAAGGATGGGTCTCCACTGATCAGGATAAAATTTAGCTTCTCATTATGATCTTGAGTGTTGAATCTTTTTCTAAAGTTTCTTAAAACAGACCAACATGGGACTACCTGGAATTACATGAAGATGCCATTTTCAGATGTTTTTTGTCTGTAATGGGAAAACCAGAGCAAAAAAATAAGGGTCTCAAAAAATTTTTACCCAAAATCCCATTAACTCCATAAGGGCTGGAAATTTAACTAATGACTTTTTAAAAATATCTCTTGAATTTATAATTTATGGGCCATCTTTATCTTGCTGTGCTTCTTGAAAAATACCAGCAATTACCTTGAGGCATTTCAAATAAACTCTTAGTCAGACTTTTCTTCCCGTCTTCAACAAGTACAGCCTCTTCTTGCAATTGTTGGTGGCACATAAAGGTGTTCTGCTGTGACCTGAATCCTGAAGCCATTATTTGAAAAATGTCAAAACTTCTTGGCTATCTGTATTCTTTACAATTTGTAGTTCCTTTAGCATCTCTTCCTATTGCAAATAAAATGAAAGAGGACAGTCTCCTAATGTCATTGTGAGGTGTATCTATGTGATGTGAGACATAGGAAGAGAATGAAACCTCCTTTACTTAGTGCGCCTTTCATGACCTGTGGACAAACTGTTCACAGTACTCACACTTTCTTCATGTTCTTCTAATACGGTAAAACCAGAAAACAGAATCTAATGAATTTCTAGAAGAAAATTCTATTTCAGACTAAGTATTCTCTAAAAGTGAAAAACAAGTTGATTAAACCTGAAGGATTAAAATTATGGTGGCTTTTAACTTGGTGAAGTCCCTGTCTGAAAGTGATGGCAGAGTTTTATAAGATTAAAGACAGCAACCTCTAAACAAAAAATAAAACATGCTGTATTATGAAAATCTCAGTCTCATACATTTGCTTAACTTCTAAGGTATGAAAGTTTTCTAAAGTCTTTTTGTTATCAGAAGTTTTACAAAATTTAAGTAAACTTCATCATGATTCTGCCTAAGATCCAAGATACCACAGTATATGGAAATATTTCATAATACTGAGAACATATCTATTATTTACTTGAGCTGCAGCTTATTTCCCAAAACAGTGTTCATTTGATCCAAGTCAGTGAATTAAAGATATTCATGGGAACATCTTTTTTCCCTTCACTTTAATTACAGAAACGTATTTTGATACCTCTTTTTAAAGAGTTGTTTTAAGTGGGGTTTTATTTGCTCTCAAAAGAAAAGTTATTCAAGATAATAGATTGATAAAAAGCACTAATTTCACAGCTGATGATTTAAATAATTTGTATTAAAAAATGCATATTTAGTTTCTGCCAAATACTTCAGCAAGAAAAGTAATGCAAATGACAATCAGTTTCTACTCATTCTAGACAATATATCAGATGTAGTAAATTTAGAAGAAAAGACCTTAAATAAAACCGTAAAATTATTATAGATATGCTATGTTAATGTTGAATTTACAATAAAATCAGAAAAATTACTGGAGCAGTAAAAAGGATTAAGCAATTAGTCATTATGAAGCTAAACACAAAAGAACATACTGTTCTATAAATTTTAAATTGGCACTTTACTGTTTTTCACAGTCTATGGAAAATGTTTACATGCTTATTTCTTTACCCATTTATTTGTTTAACTGATTTTTTCAGCCCTAAAATGAAGCATGTAGAAATCTGGGTACAATCACATTAATAGCAAATGAATACATTTTAGCTAGCGTCAGTCACATCAAGGATCATAACAACAAAGAAATATAGCAAAAATAATTACTCTTCCAACAATGTCTATATTGTTGTTGTCAAACTTTAACTAACTGGTGTGTTTCTGTAAGCATATTCAAAGATTCAAAATATTCATTGAATTTATGGTGTGCACTGAAAAAAAGCAAGGAGATTCCAGATGTTACAAACAGAAGACAGGAAACAGTACCAGAGACAGAGAAATGGTAACAAAAAAGACAACTACTTTTTCTTACATTTACTGAAGTTCAGGTCATCTTTGTCTCATCTCAGAATTGCAGAGATGGAGCAGAAGATGAAAGACAGGTAAGTCTCTTGAATGTGTTGGTCTCCAGCACTTATAGACCTAAACCCGAACTGTAATATTGATATGACAGCTCCAGGAACAGCTAATATAGATGACAGTGCAAACACCTAATATGCTTTCATAAAGAAAAAGCACTGCTTTTAATGCACTACATCTAGTACCAAAAAGACGTGGCTCTTTTTTACTGTACCAATATAGCTTTAGTCTTGAAGCGACCAAGGCTTGGATTAAACTGCAAGGCAGCTATCAAAATGGAATGAATTTAGGCTTCAAGCAGTCTGTAAGTAAGAACAGTTGTTCTGTCTGTAACACTTATGATTATATAGAAACAGCAGAAATAACTTGGAAGACCTGGAGATTTCAAAACTCCTTAGAATAAACTAAGGACAAATGGATCCGTCTCCTTTACACATGATACCTGTCTTTTGAAGTGCTTTTCCCAGTCAGGTCTTAGTACATAAGAGAAGGTATGGGAGACTTGCTGGTCTTTACCCAAGCCTTAAGCTTTCCCAAACTATGTGGCTGACATTGCTTGTATTGTTTGTAGACAGCTGTAAATGTTACATAAAAATTAGAAAGGACAAGCATCCTGAAAGCCTGGTTGTAGAACAGGACTCAAGAGTTGGTTGTTTTAAAGTAATCTTTAGTTTTTATGAAGTCCAACACATAATTTTTTAATAATTAGATTTAGTAAGAACAGATGTGTACTTTCAGCATCCTGAGCTGTACTTTTTTCATATGAATGAGGCAAAAGAGAAGAAAGTGAAACCATCGTATTAGCTGTGAATATAGTAAACACAAAATGAATTATTTTAATCTGGAATCCCAGTGTTGAAGGAGAAGGAAGATTGCACTTTTCAAATTAAAGTTATGGAACATAAGTGTTCCAAACTCAATAGATATTTTTTTCCTGTAGGATTAGGCGGCTCCTTAAATATAATCAATAAGGGAGGTTCTATAAATATTTTTAAAGATTAAGGCTTTTGACACTGTCTCCCATAATGTTCTCACAGAGAGGCTGTTTCCATGTGGGCTAGATGAGAAGACAGTGAACTGAAAACAGGCTGAAGAGATATGCCCAGAGAGCAGAGATCAGAGATCAGTAGAAAGAAATCTAGTTGGAGGCAAATAGTGTACCCTAAGAGTCAATATTGAGTCCTATCCTATTGAACATTAATGACCTGCATGATGAGATAGAGTGTATGCTCAGGAAGTTTGCTAAGAGTATAAAACTGGGAGGCTGACATGCCAGAGTAATGCACTGTCATGCAGAGCGACAGGCTGGAGAAATGAGTCAGCAGAACCTCAGGTAATTCAACAAACAGAAAGGCAAACTCCTGCACCTGGTAAGGAACACCAGGCACCAATATAACCTAAGGTCCAACAGCCTGAAAAGCAGCTTTGCAGGAAAGGACCTAGCAGTTCTGATGGACATGAAATTAAACAAGTCAGCAGTGTTTTCTTGCAGCAAAAATAGAGAAATGGCGTCCTGGACTGCAATAAGCAAAGTAATGCCAGCAGGTTGAGAAAGGTGATGCTTCCTCTCTGCTGAGCACGGGAGAGGCCACACCTTGAGTACTGTGTCCAGTTCTAAGCTCCCCAGTACAAGAGAGATATGAACATGCTGGAAAGAGTCTAACAAAGGGCCACAAAGATGTTGCAAGGACCGGACAGGAGCATCTTTCCTATGAGGAAAGCCTGCAAGACCCAAGAATGTTCAGTGAAAGGAAGAGAATGAGAAGGATGAATTTTGTCAGTGTATAAATACACAAAGGAAGAAGGTGGAGTGAGGCTCTTTTAGCTGTGCACAGTGACAGGACCAGAGGCAATGGGCACAAACTGAAATGCATCACGTGCTATCTGAACATCAGAAAACACTTTTTCACTGTGACCAAGCACAGGTTGCCCAGAGAGGTTGTGGAGTTTCCATCCTTCAAGATACTGAAAAGCTGGGGGTTGGACCACATGGTCCCTTCCAACATCAAACATTCTGGGATTCTGTGATGGACATAAAATTTTTTCTCATTTATTTTCTGAGATGCAAAGAATATTCTATCATTACTGACCCTAAATTATACATTCCTCTGTCTTCCTTGCATTTATTAGATCATTTTCTTGGGTATCATATAAATTTTGAGGGGCTAGTCCTGGTGCAAAAGCTGTTGAAGACAGCAGGGTCCTAAGTGACTGCATAATCTCATTTACACACTTTTGTTCTAGTCACAGAACATAAGAACATGAAAACAGTAAAGGAACAGAATGAAGACAAGGATTATGTGGGCATTTGGGAGGAAAATGTATCTGGTTCTGCTTTCACTATAAGCTCATACATAATTATTTTCTTCACTTAGATAAAATCAGTTTAAAAAGTTAACTAATCAATAACTGGGAAAAAAAAAACCACTGGGGGAAAAAAAGGCCCTGAGGACCTTAATTTCACATTATTTTACAAATTAAACAAAAATGAATGTTAGTTATGTACTATGCACTGTAAGAAAAACTTTCCCCTCAGAATTTTTTGTGGGTAACCTTGACTTTTCTAACATCACCATTTAATTCCCTCATGAACTGTTAAAAGACTATTTCTGGTACTCATGTATGAAGATGACATTTGCCATCTTTTTGCCAACTTCCACCAACAGTATTGTATAATCTTCCAAATAAAAGACTACTAGGAGGGTGTCTTCATAATTTTACAATACTTGGAACCAGAACTTTTGAGTATTTTCATCACTGGCAAGGCACTCTAGAGACTTTTCTTTGGCAGTGGACCACTGCCAGTGGTATTTCCAAATTGGCTGCAAGATGATGTTCCAAAATTCATCTGAAGTCCTTGACTCTCTTGGGCTTCTGCTCTCACTTGTTATACAGTGAGTAGAACACAAAGATCTCAGAAGGAAAAAGGGAAGGGAAGGGAAGGGAAGGGAAGGGAAGGGAAGGGAAGGGAAGGGAAGGGAAGGGAAGGGAAGGGAAGGGAAGGGAAGGGAAGGGAAGGGAAGGGAAGGGAAGGGAAGGGAAGGGAAGGGAAGGGAAGGGAAGGGAAGGGAAGGGAAGGGAAGGGAAGGAAGGGAAGGGAAGGGAAGGGAAGGGAAGGGAAGGGAAGGGAAGGGAAGGGAAGGGAAGGGAAGGGAAGGGAAGGGAAGGGAAGGGAAGGGAAGGGAAGGGAAGGGAAGGGAAGGGAAGGGAAGGGAAGGGAAGGGAAGGGAAGGGAAGGGAAGGGAAGGGAGATCTCCTCAGTTTATCTGTATATTTGTCAGTTAAGGCCAGAAGAAACCAGCAGAACGTAGCTCATTTCCTAAACAATGGTCTACCAGACTGCATCTACTCTTTGTACTGCCCAGTAGCATCATCTGTTTTCGGTGAAGTATATTTCACTTGGAAAATGCTTGTTTTCAGATGAAGGTCTTTATTAATAGAGTCTATGTTCATTACTATTCTGTTACAACTGCCATTACTAGCCAGTTTTAACAGCTGATCATTTCTTTCCTAAGAAAACACTGTCATATTTATTCAATGTCTGCACCTTCCCATTGAAGTCGTTATGTCCTATAATTTTTGCCACTAGATCTGAAAGTCGGAAGATGCTGTTCATCAAGACAAATTCTCAGACTTGTTCTCATGAAGGAATCAGAGATATGTTTAAGACTTACTTGGCAGGTTATAGCTACAAATATTTTACAGATGCAGATTCTCTCCAGAGGTACTTCTCCAAAAATTCAGTGATCCTTTCTGTCTTCATTTCTTTCTAAATACCTAAGCATTTTCCTCTCTTAAAGATCTGCCTCTATTTTATCCTCACCACTGCTTAACTCTGCAGAAATTTTAGATGTGGTATCTAGAGGGTTTTGTCAGTAGTAATTTTGTGTTTATTTCTAGATAACTGATTAAAATTATGAGTAGTCCTAGGCCTACTTTTGGTTCCTCTAAAATAACTTTCCCCCCTCATAGAAATAACTCAATCACTCTATTTCATTCTGTCATTTGCTGTCATATAGTTACCAGGTAGTTGGGTCCATTTAAAATGCTGTAATGTGTTCTAAGCAATATGCTGTGTAGTAATTTAATGAAAACTAAACATTCTTCAGGGGTTTATATAATATAATAATATAATAACCTGTACATGTGTATGTGTGCTCTTTATTTCTATGTGCTTAACCTATATTTTTTCTTAAAGCCTCTGTTATTAACCCCTATGTTAAAAAGCAACATGAACTGTCTGTCCTCATTTATCTGTATTTTGCCATGAGGTTTTAAGCTATCATTGTGAATAGAATAACTGATTTGTCTTTAATGTCACTTTATTTTAACATCACAATCTAACCCCTTTTTAATCCATTTAATACAAACCACAGTGATTTAATATACATGGTTCTTTTCCCCTCAGCATGTTGTGTCAAACTGCATAAAATGCTACACACAAAACAAATCCAAACAAATCAAAACAGTAGTCTGGTTTCAGCTTGGATAATTTTCTTCCCAATAGCTGGTACAGTGCTATGTTTTGGATTTAGGATGAGAATAATGTTGATAACACACTGAGGTTTTTTTATTGCTGAGCAGAGCTCACACAGAGTCAAGACCTTTTCTGTTTCTCACCTCACCCCACCAGTGTGTATAACTTGTTTTGTATGTTCTAATTTTTGTTATTGATGTTACTATTATTATTATTATTTTCCTTTCCTGTCTCATTAAACTGTCCTTACGTCAACCCACAAATTTTCCTTTTTTTCCAATCGCACCTGGGAAATGAGGCAGTAAGAGAACAGTTATGTGGTGTTTACCTGCCACACAATCAAACCTGTGACTGAATAAAATAATGAAATTGGACTCATTAGAAAAAACCTAGTTTATATAAAGCTTTAGTGGTCTGTAATTAATTACATTCTAGTACTTGACTTTTTTTATCATCTGAGTTCTGTTATCTTTATCTGATTTTTCTGGGGACTGATGTTAGTCTAATTTATTGAGAGTTACTCTTCATTCCCCATGTCTTACAAGCACAGTATCAGCACTTTTGCAGTCTTTCCATGTATCTCCTTGACTTCATCAGCAATAGTAGAATTACAGAAAAGCCATGATTGGAAGGGGCCTCTAGAGGTCCAACCCTATCCCTCTCAAGCAGCACCACCCAGAGATGCTTGCCCAGGACCATGTCCCAACAGCATTTCAATATCTCAAGAATGGAGACTCCACAGTCTCTGAGGAAACCGTGCCACTGCTCAGTCACAGAAATAAAATGTTTCATACAATCATAGAATTATAGAAAGGCTGAAGACGTTAAAGATTGTCTGCTTCCAACACCCCTGCCATGGGCAGGGACATCTTTCACTAGACCAGGTTGCTCAAAGCCCCATCCAACCTGGTTTTGAACACTTCTAGGGATGGGGCACCCACAACTTCTCTGGGCAACCTCTGCCAGTGCCTCACCACCCTCGCAGTAAAGAATTTCTTCCTAACATTTAATCTAAATCTCTTCAGTTTAAAGATGTTCCTCCTTGCCTACCACTTTCTGCCTATGTAACAAGTTCCTCTTCCTCTTTTTTATAAACCCCTTTTAAGTACTGGAAGGATACAATAGGGTCTCAGAAGAGACCCCAGCTCTCAGCCTGTCTTCATAGGAGAGGAGTTGCACTCATCTGAGCATCTTTGTGTCCTCCTCTGAACCTACTTTAACAAGTCCACATCTTTCTTGTGCTGAGGACCTCAGAGGTGGATTCAGTACTCCAGGTGAAATCTCATGGGAGCAGAGTACACGGGGCAGAATCACCTCCCTTGCCCTGCTGCCCACACTGCTTTTGATGCTTCCCAGGGTGACAGAGATTAAGTAGAAACATATCACCCCTCCATGGGTCCCAACGAGGTCTCGTTGCTTCCCTCCATCTGGTCTTCTTGGTGGAGAGAATCCCCCACAGAAAAGTAGAGAATGCAATGGATTAATATATGTTTGGGCAGGTGGGAACGCCCAGCAGCCTCCCCTCAGGGGAACAGGTTTGACCCTGTGCCTTGCAACACTGCAGATGTGCTGCATCATGTTACTGCGTCACGTGCAGTGCTCTGGTGCGGCGTCTGGGGACCCCTTTGGGGGGGAATTGAGGGGCCATGACACCCGCTCTGCTGTCCCTCATGTGGCTGTCCCATAGATGTGGCTTTGCCGGGGTGGGCGCCCTGCAGCTGGGCCGCTCTGCACAGCGGAGGACGGGTGTCCAGTCCACTGCCTCTGGCCAGAGGCTGTGCCACACCCCCAAAATCTCTCCTCCTCCCCCTTGTGGTGTGGGGGTCTGTGCAAGCCTGGCAGCAGACAAACCTGGGGCTGTGGCCTGCACCCCGAAGGTGCTGGGCTGGGCCCTGCTGTGGATGTTCTTCCAGATGCTTTGAACAATGCTGCGAACAACAGTGTCACTTTCCTTATCTCAAGTTGCCTTAGGCAGTTTAACTCACAGTTCAGGGTACCAGTCAGGGGCCTCAGTCAGGGTGGGCTTTGCTGGTACAGCTTTATTATACACTTTTGCTATAATAGGTAAAAGTCTGTTTTTATGAAGGCATAAACCTTAACATTTCAGTTTCTGACACTGCCAAAAGTGATGTATTATTTAAAAAAAAACCAAACAAAACTATCTAAAGGTTCAACTCAAACATCTAAGTTCATCAGGAGAAATTAAAGTGCATTACTGACCAATTTTTGAAGAGTTTAAAGAGCAATAGGGGCTGGAAAGGAATCGCTGAGAAAAGAAGTTAAAAATATGCTACTTATCTTAAAGGCATCTTGTGATACAATTTCTCTTTTTTTATTAAAAGTGATTGCTGTCCTGGGATGTGTCTTTAAATCCTTTCACTGCTTTTTCTTTTTTTGCCAGGTCTTATAAGCTTATGAGTTTCTATAATTTGCATGCTGTACTTTTTTGTACACCTTTTCCATTTTGTCTGTAAAGCAAAGAATACAGATATGATTAGAAATTAACATATTGCTTCATTTTGAAACAGCCGGTTACTTTCTGGCAGGATTAATTTTAAACTAGTAGAAAACATCAGGAAAATGCTAGGGGTGCCAAGTAAATCTACCTGGAGGGATTTCAGTGATGTGAAATATAGTATTCTCCACCTCAGAATTTCATCTAAGCTAGCTGCGATCAAGTGATTCATTGTATTCTCCTACGACAAATTATGTATGAGCCCCAGTGAAGCAGAGATTAAAGCTGCCCACTTCTGTCAAAGTGGTTGACATGTCTAGTAGTATGACTTCAAATATCTTTAAATCAAAAAATATCCAAACCAATTTACATGAAAGGAAATGAAATAAAAATACCTCTCTTTTGGCTTAGATGTAAATTGGCATGTATGAATTAATAGAGATATGAGTGCTGTGAACTGAAGGACTTACCACCAATTTTTAAGAGTAATATTAATCTCTGTGGATGAAAACTCTGACAGAACTGTGGCTACAAGGGATTTCTGTTGCTAATCACTCATGATGTATTAAAGGAATAGGAAAAAGAAATTTTGTGTCATCTGGTCATTTTTTTCAGGCTTGGCTCTGGTTAAGACCAAAGTGTAAGCATATGAGCTAAAACTTTTCTTCCAGAGCAAATGTTCAAGATACAATAAACAAGCAATAAACACAAACTTTAAATCTGTTTACTTACCAGAAACAGATGTCTGACTTAATTTTAAATCTAATGCCATGCCATTATTTTGCTAGTTTTAGACTTTATTTACAAGAGTGGCCATAACAAGATGAACTGCCCTTTGTATAGAGTTTTTCAATTTCTAATGATTTTTTGAAATTAAACAGAAGAGTAGATTTTAAAAATATTATGTGGAGAAAGAAGAGCAATAAAAACAAATACAAGAGAACTCCAGACTGTTGAACTCTTCTGAAAATGGATGTCCTGGAGAAAACTTCTAAATTAACAGGAGCAGCAGGTAGCTGACATCTCTCTAGACTCGGAGAAGGAAGTATGGCAAGGTCCAGTGATCTAAAGTCGATGCTGAACAGTTCATGTGCCCAGTTTTAATACAGGTAATTACTTTTTGAACAGTTTACGTAGTAATTTTTGATAACGTTGTTCTGAGGAAAAATGTATGCCTACATTGCATATGCCTGTGTCTGACATTCTAAGGATGCAATTCTTTCCATCCTAATGCTGACACTCAGGTCAGGTCAGTCACACCCTAAAAGTACCTATTTCTCTCCACTGACATTAGAGGTAGACTTAGTGATTAGCCCAGGTATAGGCATCTACGATGCAGATATCTGCTGGTATATGAGAAAAATCCAGCTACATAAAGCAGGTCAAACAAAATTGTTGCGTACACATTTTAGCCAGAACAGCATATAATTTTTCAAAAGATCAGGATAGCTGAAAATAATGCTTTATGAACCTGTGAACTCTTTAGTTCATTATTATCTTTGACTAGATGTATTTGCCTTGATAATGCTTGAAAATTTTGTTAAAACTTCCCTTTTTAAAGAAAATTATTTGCAGTTACAAATATGAATATAAAAATTCACACATTTTACACATTTTCTTAAAAGCAAATAATGAATTTTCAAATTTGGGAATTATTTTGAGAATTTTTCTGCATTTATCTTAAAGTCAGGGGATGGTGGAAACAAGTCTTCTTCATAAAATTTCAGGTTCCAAGCATAATATTTCAAATATATTTTCAAAACAAATGTTTAGGGCTTTTAGTCTTCACTTTCACTTTAAAACTGAAGGGAAAGTAGAATTAATATACAGTTTTGTGCAGCAATGAGAAACTTTGTACTGTTAAAATATCTGAAAGACTATTTTAAGATATTTTTCATTCAGAAGGCAAGCTGTAAACTGTCCGTGGTTTTCTGCTGAAGTAGTACTTGCTGTTTGGATGCTTGCAGTGGTTAAATTTTAATACTGTGAATATACACACACATTGTGGAGATAGAGGGGAGAATGCAAACCAACACCTCAGTGCAGTGGAATTTTAGTATACTTAAAATGCCAAGGCTTGCTTGTCTTAACTTTGCTTAACACTGTAGAGACTTGCTCATGAGAATTATATGTGAGGAAGGAATGTGATGAATTATAATTTTTAAATGTATTATTTATATGAATAAAAAATAGGCTCATACATAAAGCTAATATCTAATATATGAATAGTTTTGTTGTGCTTTTTACCCAATGGAGACTATGTATAACAAACCAAAACTGCCATCCTTACAACTTTCCTCTTTTTAAAAGGTAGATGACAAATACCTATTTCTTCCCCTCAACCTTGACTGACAAGACATGTGAAATGAAGACAGAGACTAAGCACAGGAACAGTAGAAGTGTTTAGAGGAATAGAAAACTGTCAGACATTCAATTAAATGTATCTTGGGAAAAACCATCATCAATCATTCTTTTCAATGATCACAAAAGATTATTACAAAAAGAAGTGCCAGTCCACCAAAAGTAGAGAGAAATGTATTAAAAAAAAAAAAGAAAATGAAAGGAAAAGAAAGGAATAAAAAAGAAAAACAATAAAGAAAAAAAAACTTACTGTGAGCTCAGAGAGAATATGGACAATCTATGGCAATCAATATAAAGTACTGCAATAACAATGCACAAGGAATAAAAAGCAGAGCTTTGAAATTGCGGATAACCTTTGCATCTAATTAAGTAAAAGTAAAGCTGGTATTATACGTATATTCTGTGTTATATGTATTTTTATTAAGGTCTATAGTGAGGCAAATCAGAAATGCTTATCCTAAGATATGGTGTCATTCTCTAGTTTATTTTTATTAATTTAGTGTCTTTTTAGATGTTATGTTTTCTAACATTTTAAGATTCAGAATATTTACTGAATAGTAGAAATCCAAACCTCATTATTTTTTACAAATACCATAAACTTTAAACAGATCAAATAGTTTGGAAGGACATATTAATTCAAAGTTTAAGACTGGTAATATTTAGAGCATTAATTTGCCAAGATTAATATTGTAAAGATTTTATTGTAATTTATTTATAATAATATAATAATAATATTATGGGAAATCAGTATAGCAATTTGCCTACACTAATTTGTGAGGTCACTCCTGAGAACTGATGCAAAAGGCTGCCTCATGTCTTTAAAGTGTTTTCAGAGAAATGATTTTATACTCCAGGAAGTGACATTAACCTACTGCCATGAGACCAGTGTCACAAGTCTTCACAAATCCAGCTGTCACAGTGAGAAATGGCCTACTGACTTATCTTTGACAGGTTTCTGAAGACTGCTAAAATCAGCTCCTCTGAGTTTTGAGATCACCTTGTTTTTCAGATGGAGAATGGTACCACTGACTTAATGCACAGAAGGATTCATCAGCTGGGTGGGAGCTGGTACTGTTGCAGATCTATTTTGTGTACCCAGCCTGATTTTGGTCTTGTTGGACTTTCCTCCCCTATGCCAGACTTCTGCAGCTGTAGCACAGCAGCTGGGCATATTGGTCATGATCCTAGGCTGACTTTCCTCAGGAGCAATCCATCTCGTGTTATTGCACTTAGTTCTGGGCCTCCTTGATGTGCCCAGCCATGCTGGTGATGCTCCTAAAAGAGGAAATGCAGGGTTATGTGGACATGTTGGGCATTGCACCACCACCCTTTCTGTACCTAGTTTCAGGATGGGAGGTGATGACTGAGTCCCTCCTTTGAATTTTTGGGGGTTATGAAGGTTGTCTCTTCCACTCAAGGACATTGCTGGGAATTGCCAAACTGTAAATTAATTTCTTCCATTACTAAAGTTTTATACTTATGTATCACACAGCCATAGAAAAGTCATTCTCCTTTCCATGCATTACCTGGAAGGTAATGATCAGCTTTTGGAGAATGGCTTTTCTACTACTCAGAAATTAAGACATTTTTATTAAAATTTATGAAGAAATTATTATTAATTTGCAGCAGTAACACTAAATTATTTATAAAAAAATAGAAGTTTTAAATCATCATCATAAAATCCTACCAAAATATGTTAATTAAACAGTGTGGCATCAATACTCTGGTTTAGGTTGTTTTAGATGGGTGAAAACACACGACCATAGTGTTGATGTTTAAATGTTAAAGGCCTATTGATAGATGCATGGTCACATATAGAACAGTTAGAACAGTTCTGATGCTTAGAACAGTTATTGGTGACCATTTTTAAGAGGTACCTTCTCCACTGCATCTTCTTGAGCTTATGTCTTGTCTTTTAAGAACTGCAGTCACTTTGTTAAGCAGTGATAAAATATAGCTAGTTCATCATCTCAGCATCTATCTGTTTTCTGAAACAACATACAAAAAAATAGTCAAATTCAGGGATAACCGCTTGATTTAAAAAAGATCTCTTGTCTGGATTGCATCCAGCATGCCAACTCCCACTGCCATAAGTAATTTCTGTAGAGTGAGATTGAGAAAAAAGTTTGGAGGTAGAGGAGGAGCAAGGCTCTTCCACACAGACAGACAGGCTTGTTCCTTCCATGTACTGTTTGACTGCCTGCATTCCAGTCTGTGGCCAACACAGACAGGTTTTAAATTATACAATAACCAATTAGCTACTGTGGTAGTAAAACTAGATAGAGGACTTTGGGAGACAGATTAGTTTCAATAGCTATAAGACTTGGTGCAGATTGTGGCAGCTGTGGTACCAGTTGACAGTTCAGCTCCTGCCACGAGTCTGGCAAACTCAGTCTTACCAAGCATTAGAAGAAATTTTGCAAAGGCAAACCCAAGTTACTCTTTCTTGCATAATCTCAGGCTCGGGAATCCCTAAAAGTCTCATATGTGTTTAATTTAGAAATGGGAAATAGACATTGTAGAGTGAGTAATGAGGAATAAGCCTGATCAAAGGCTACCAGCTCTGAAGGTATATAGACATTGGAAAAAAAATTCCTTTTTCTTACAAAAATTTCCTGTTTCTCATTTTCCTTACAAAAACCTTATTACTATCCAAGAATTTATCATTTGTGTTACACTTGACGAAGAAACAATTGCATTCTGTTTTCCAAAACTTCAGGTTTCAAGCAAATTTGATTTCTAACCAGAACATTTGACTTAAGCACCATTGGGTTTTTTTGATAAAAAATCTAATGTCCTTCAACTGTGGCTGTCTGTCTTTATTATTGTACAACCAACGTGTCATCAGTGGCAATCAAAACCAAATAGATGATATACAGAGATAGTAGAATATATAGATATCTATAGAGGGTAGAAATTAAAAGTTTATTTTATTTGATTTTGATGCAGAATCTATTCTTTGTTCCTACTGTTTTTCACCTTCAAGAAACAATTTCAAAATAACAGGTTTATCTCTGGCTCTAGTTTGACAAAGCAGTTCATGTTTAAATTTAAGGACAGGAGTAGTTAGTTTATTACGATTTTGTTTGAAGAATATGAATAAACATAGACTTCAGTCATGTAGGAGATGACTGATCCTGGAAAACTACCATTTCAACAAAATATTGCCTTGTTCTGTGAACTTCTCTGCTCCAGTGAACCAGGAGATTATACGAGGCAGAGTGATGACAGAAGTGCTTGTTGAAGCTTGATGCTGTCTGTGCGCCTGTATCACAACTGTGGTAGATCTATTTGCTCTCCAGGTCAAACTCTGAGTTATACATAGGCAGAGACAGATTTATTCCAGATTTATTCATTCTTCTTTGCAAAATAATATGTAGCAAGCTGAAGAATTCAGTGAGTGATTAATAAAAGTAGGACTTCTTATGCATTTGTTATTTAAAAATGTTAAGTGTAGGTTGAAGCAGTAACACAGTAGAAGTTAGGCACCCAACAAAGAAAAAGGTAAAAATACTTACAAACAAAATGAAAATACAATGATTGGTGTATAGGAACTTCAAAATGATGTTGCAGATAAAAATCTCCTACAGTTTCTGCAGATTAAAAAGCACAGTATTTACTCTGTAAGACATGCATTCCATAGAAATATATGACTTATTTTTACCATTTCACAAGACACCAGATTGTGCTCTCCACTATTTGAGTGACCTGGAGGTAGACACATTTGAAAGAAGTACAGATGAAGGAAGTGGTTTTCCTAGCAATAGGAACTTTGTGTGAAAACTATTCAAATATTATTGTCTTCCTCTTTCATGTTTGTGCCTTGCTCAGGGTTTTTGTTAGTGCACACTATACAATTACTCCTTTAAAGCACTATTCTCCAAACATTTGCAATGCCAATATGCAAAGTACCCCCTTGCTCTGAAAAAGCCAAATGCCCCTTATAAGTCCTTCCAATTAAGTTAAACAATTCACACAAATAATATGCATTGTAAATTTCAATATCTTTCCTAGATGTTGTAATCGCTAGATTTAGCTTAGCAGGCTGTAGCTTCCTGAGAGCTCAGCGGGGCTGCTCAGGGCAATGTGACCCGGTCGCATCCCGCAGTCCATTTCGGACGACCCCGCGGTCTTGCTCCGGCAGCTAGCAGCGCTACAACCAGTGATGGAGAAGGAGGCAGAGAAGGGTCTCCCATGAGGGCTAGAGAGGACTTTAATCACGATCCCCAGAGGCAGAGAGACCTCATGGTCTCAGCGTGGGGGCAGTTCTCAGGCGCTCAGGGGCGGTCCCTGGGCAGGGTTGGGGTACAGGAACCAATAGGGAGCGCCCGAGGGAGTGGCCAAGGCTAGGGGCAAGGGAAAAGTGGGAGAACAACGTAGGATAGGGAAAGCAATGGATAAACGGATCGCCACACCCAGAGACACTATTCTGTGAATTATTTAAGATCTAGGTTATAGAAATAGCCTTATTCAAAAAGCTCATCCCAAAGTTCAATTTAATTTGTTTAAAATTGCTACTTATGACAGATTTAATGGATATGTCCAGACTAAAAGTTTTCTTTTCTCTCTCACACACAGTCTTAATATATGAGCAATAAAACAGTGGTTTACTAGACTAGTTAACTGTCAGTTATACCATGAGTATCTGTTAGCTGACTCAGAAAAGATTGCAATGTCTTCTCATTGACTCAGTCTTCATAAAAGCCCAGGGAATAACTCATGTACAGAGATGGCTTTACTACAGCTGTCTTGATGGCTGCAGTCCACATGCTCTTGTTACCATTTTAATACATATTTACACATAATTACGGCCTTAATGTTTTTCCCAGAAAAAAACCATAATAAATCACCCTTATTACTTTTCATCTTATTCTACCACTACTTGAATTAGTAATGAGTCAAAAGCAAAACCAAATCAACTAAACACCAATGTTCCCTGTTTTCATCTATGTATTTTTCCTCCTTATTTCCTTTGATGATTTGCATGTATGTCAATATCTTGGACAAGAAATGGTCTTTTCTCTTGAAGACTTGGAATTTATTAGAACTGTCTCTGGGAGTTATGGGATTGGATACAGTATCTAGTGAGGCAGTCTGTGAGAAAGAGTACACTTAATACAGAATGGAATTCTGAGATTTTGGTTGACATAAGCAATGTGCTGGAACAGCCTTTACACAAAGATATTCACCTCCAGCCTGTGGAGGACCCCATGCTGGAGCAGATGATTGCCCAAACAAGGCCATGGCCACGTGCAAAACCCATACTGGAGTGGGCTTCTGGTAGGATCTGTGGACCTCTGGAGAAAAGAGTCCACACTGGAGTAGATTTGCTGTCAGGACTTGTGGCCCCACAGGAGACTCAAACTGGAGCAATCTGTTCCTGAAGGACTGCACTTCACAAAAGGGATGCACACTGGAGCAGTTTGTGAAGAACTGCAGCCTGTGGAAATGACTCATGTTGGAGAAGTTTATGAAGGACTGTCTCCTGTGGGAGGGACCTCACACTGGAGCAGGACAAGAGTGTGAGGAGTCCTCACCCTGAGGAAGAAGCTGTAGAGACATGTGATGAAGTGACCACAACCCTCATTCCCCATCCCCCCTGCTTTGGGTGGGGGGAAGGAGCGAGAGAATTCAGTGATGAACTTGAGTTTTTATATCTCATTACCCTACTCTGATTCAACTGGTAATGGTTAACGTAAGTGATCTCTCCCTGTCCTTATCTTGACATGTGAGTCTTTCGTTATACTTTCTCACCCTGCCCATTTGAGGAGGGGAGTGATAGAGTGTCTTTGGTGGGCAACCATCATCCAGCCAGGGTCAATCCAGCACACTTAGAAACTCCCTTCTGGCTGATTATCAAAGAGGAATAGAATACCAGTCTGAATGATTTTAACCACCAAACTGTCTTACCATCGCTATCTTAGTTTGGTAAGAAAGGCGCTGTCACGGTTTGACACGGGCCAAACACCAGGCACCCACGGAAGCGACTCAGTTACCCTCCCCTGCTACAGCTGGGCAGAGGACAGAAAATTTAATGAAGGGTGCATGAGTTGAGATAAGGACCAGGAGAAAACACTCCAAGGGCAAAACAGACTCAACTTGAAGATATAAAGTGAATTTATTAGTAACAAAATCAGAGCACTAGAATGAGAAGTAAAATAAGCCCTTAAAAACACCTTCTTTCCCCTGACCCCTCCCTTCTTCCCACCAACAGCAAAGGGAGACAGGATGTGGGAATTTTGGTCAGTTCATCACCCGAGGTTTTCTTCCACTGCTTAGGGAAAGAAGTCCTTCCCTTGCTATGCCTTGGGGTCCCTTCCCACGGCAGACAGTTCTCCATGAACTTCTCTGATGCGGGTCCAATCTCATGAGCAGCAGTCCTGCCAAAACTGCTGCAACGTGAGTCCCTCCCATGGGCACACAGTCCTCCCAAAACTGCTGCGCCGTGGGTCTCTCTTCCACGGGGTGCAGTACTCCAAGGACAGGCTGCTCCCGCCTGGAAGCAGGGCCCTCTCTCCTTGGGGTCTCCCACTGGATCACAGCCTCCTCCAGGCATCCACCCACTCCAACACGGGCACCTCCCCCACGGGCTGCGGGTGGATCTCTGCATCCCCCGTGGATCCCCATGGGCTGCAGGGGCACAGCTGCTTCACCATGGTCTGCACCACAGCCTGCAGAGGAACCTCAGCTCTGGCACCCGGAGCACCTCCTCCCCCTCCTTCTTCACTGACATTGGTGTCTCCACTGTTGTTTCTTTTACATTTTCTCACTCCTACTCTGTCTGGAAAATTACAACTCTGCCCCCACCTTTGTTTTGATTTCTTCTTAACTATGTTATCACAGAGGCGCTACCACCATCTCTAACTGGCCCAGGCTTGGCAGTGGCATATCCATCTTCAGAGCCATCAGGGATTGCCTCTGCCAGTCATGGTGGAAGCTTCTGGCAGCTTCTCACAGAACTCACCTCTGTGGCCCCCCACTACCAAAAACCAGGCAGTACAAAACCAACACAGGTGCTTAGCACAGATTTGGGTTTCATTTGTCATGACTGAATCCTAGAATATCCTTGCTAATCCTTTATGGAATAAGACTCCTTCAAGACCTAGAATTAGTGGACATATGAATGAATATGAGATGCTTGAGAAGACTGAACACAGTCTCACAAAACTTCCAACATTGTCCATAATCATGTTGATAAGGGAAACTTGTTTGATAGTCTGTCTATAGCAAAAAGTACAAGCAAAGGATGAGATCAGAGCTCTTAGAGGAAGAAAGGAAGAACAGGGAGGCAAATTGCTCTATCAGTGCCTCTCCTGGATAAACATGCTGCATGCACACAGCCAGTAACCTACAACAGATCCCCATATCCTCAGTGGTAAAAGGAGCAATAGCATTCACATTTTGCTTCTGCAACTCAGCAATCACATACACTATAGTGCACATGATAAGTACGTTAACATTTTAAAGACTAATGTATATGTTTCTGCTCAAACCTTCCCAAATGCAGAAGTGGATGTTTCTATACCACTGAACTGGTGCAAACTTGGATACAGTAAGTCTATTTGGCTTTACTCCATACCAGTGTAGTGCTCAGTAGCAGTGAGAAACACATGTTCAAAAATATTAGAAGAGAGAATGAAAAAGTTTTATTATAAGACTGTTCATCTACATCTTGAATACTGTCTACAGATGGCCTCCTCAGCCTCTGAAAGGGTAATGTAGAACTGAAAACTGGAGAAAGTATGATCATGGTCCAGTTCCAGCAAAGAACTGAATATGTAAGTCTGGAAAAGAGATGAAGGATATGACAGAGCAATACGAGCGTCACGGACATGTGTGGGTAGGTCTTGAAGATTCAGAATTTCTTGCAGTGAGAGATTAGAGGTGATATAAATAAAGCCAGATCAAAACAAAGGAAATAATATTGTTCTTCTGAAGGATGGAACTCTTCATCCAAGGGCACAGTGGAAATACAAAATTGCATGCCTAGAGAAAGAAACAGGTCACTAAATATATATAAACCTTGACTAGATCAGCAAGCCACGGAGCTGAAAATAGGACATTAATCTGAATTATGTTTGCAGTTTACTCTTGTCTAAGTAGTCTGTGACAACCACTGCTGGAAAGAGGACATGAGAGAGACACAAAGACTTTCTTCTCCTCTTATTTATCTGCAGAGACTATTAAAAACTTTTATATTGAATACTTATGCTATGTACTGATAAAATCCTGAATATCTCATTCTTATTTCCTCACATTGATCACTCATTTATTATTCATGTCCTCTTACAGAAATTTTTACTTAGTCTTCAGTCACTCTTATCTAAATCCTTCATATTTATTCAGGAATCATACTCTTTAATTGAATTTGAGCTTGACGATCTCTTGCTTTTTGTTTTTCTCAGGATATTTTATTAATCTAATGTTCCTATGGGATTTTTCTAAGTGCTATTAAGACCAGTGAAGAGTTAAAAGAAAAGTAAGCAAAAAATCTAAATCTGATTATTTAATTTCCATCTGCTCTATAATTTGGGGGTCATGCTTAAATCTTCCTTTCTTTCATTTGCCTCAATTTATTTTTTAGGCCATTCCCATATCAACAATAATTTTATGACTCTTAAATTCCCCTAGAAAAGATAATTTTTATACATTTCACTTTCCCTGATAAGCAAAGAAATTCAGCTCAGATAATATCAAGCCGTTTCTTAAGTTTTGATCCCTCAAAGACCACTGTTGTCACTGACTTCTTTCTTCATAAAAAGTTCACTGTTTCATCTTTTGTCAAAGCTGTTTCCTTTCCTGATTTCATACTATACCACCTTAATAGATTCTTATGGCATTGTGCTTTACTTCAGATTTGAGATGAGAAGAAAAAAAAAAAAGTTGTACACTAACTTTACCTACCATTGTAAGAACATTGTCACTTCCCATATTATTATTGCATCAAGGAAAACATCTTGTACTGATTGTTTATAAAGATACAATAATGCTAATTTTTTATTTAAATCTTGGAGATTGTTTAATGTAATTTAAATTAGTTTCAATTTATCCCATCTACGCTATGGCTTTACCTGTGTAAATGAAGAATCTTTTCATTTTCGTCTTAATTTCTTTTTTGCTCTTTTTCTACTTTTTTTTTTATCATTTTTTTCTGATTAGTGTTAAATGGAAAGGCCCCTAAACCTCTGCTGTAGAATTTAACTCTCCTGGGAAACACTCTGAAGGCAGGCAGGCCTTGCACCTTTAACTGAAGCATTTCATAACTGCCTTACAAAATTAAAATGTAGCCCACATAATTTAATTTCATTGACTAGAGGCATTAAATGTTACCAAATATTTTTAAAGGCAGACTTTGGAAATAAGTAGTCTGCTAGATAATGATAAGCTTGTATATAACATAATTTAAATTGAATAAGCTTTTTATAAATCAATCTAGTGTAAATTTCTATCCAGAACCAGAACCATCATTAAAAAATAATCTCCTGTTTGTCAGGTGATTCTTTGATAACATATTTGATACACATGAAAATTGATATATCTGTCACTTTTCAAAAAATGTATGCTATGCTGTTAGTCCAAAAATACCGTTTGTTATATTTTTGGCACAAGGAAATATTTTTATGAAAGTACTGTAGAGGTATCTGTGACCATTTAAATCCAACGATGCGTCTTGAGTGTAATCTTATCACTAAATCTAGCATTAATTTGTTACCATGTGTAAGAGACGGTCCGAAAATCCCTCATCTGCCTCACGACCATCGCCAAGGACAGAGACTGAACACAGCAGTCCTGGCCTGGCTGAGGTGGGATTGTCTGCCAAGTGTTGCCTACGGGTGTGCCCACTGGGAACTGGTACACGTTCCTGAGGAAAATTAGTGCAGGTCGCAATGGACTGCGCCGTTCTTGCTGCCCAGGCAGGAAGGACTGCGCTGAAGCGGAAAGGAATGACCTGTCCTGTACACCTCTCCAGTACACCTGTCTTGTACGTCTGTCCTGTACCTGTTTCCCAAAGCAACGGACCCCATAACAATGGCTGTAGATTTCCCAACCTCTTGGCCAGTTGCCCCTCGCTTCTGAAAAGGACTATAAAGGGACCTTCTGAAATAACCGAGTCCGAGATCTCCCCACGGAAAGAAGACGAATCTATTGGCGGAAGACCACGAGGACTTCGTCTCATCCGTTGGTAGCTATTGCCCCTCTTTTCCCCCCTCTCTACTTTGTTTTTTTCTCTCTCTCTCTCTTACTCTCTTCTATTGCATTACTGTGTTGTGGGCACTTAATAAAGGTGCACTGTTTTGATTAAAACTGAAATCTCTTGTGTCCTTTTACACTCTGAGATTGATAAACGAACCATCACGACCCCCGCTTGCACTAGCGGATCGTGACATTAAACTGGCGTCACGGACAGGATCTGACAGACAGAAGGGGTTGCAAGGTTGTGTGTAGTCCGTAATAGGGGAAGGACGTTTCACTCCAGCCGCACCTAGCCCGACACCCCGAAAAGGGTGAGCGGTGTCTAGAAAGCAAGGGGGGTGACTCGAATTTCCCGCAAACTGCACACGCCTGGGTGAAAAGCACCCCATACTCAGTTGAGGGCTCTGTCTTCAGATTTTTCTCAAAAGATCTCTTAGTGTAAAAGGGGGAACTGTGTTTTTTGGTGTGTGTGTGAATTTGGACTGCTTGGTGTAGTGAAGAGACAACCATAAGTAACTTAAGGAGTACCTCCCAAGCAGATTTGGTCTCTTCATCCACCCAGGGAAGCGAAGGGAGACACAGTGAAGCTGTTTGTGTCGCAGTGTGTAATTAACTTTTACCTCCCTGTGGTGGTTTTGATCCCTTTATAAAATGACTGAAAACCCTAGTGCAAAAGTTAAAGCCGCGTTTTATGCTCTGCTAGCAAAACACAATGCCCGGCCCTCTCCGGGAGGGGAAGAATGGGCTCAGAATAACTGGTTTAATTTGGATAATGTAACTGACAGAGTATGTTCTTTACAACATGAGACTAGATTTAAATTTGGCCGAAATAAAACCATAATCTGCTCTGTTTTAGGGGCATGCCTTGCAGCGGCTATAGATCATCGCTTAAAGCGATGTACTGAGGAGAAAGCAATCATAGATTCACTTCAAAACCTAGTGGAGATTTTACAGAAACAATTAGATGAAGAGAAGAATAAAAATCATTTGCTAGAGACTGCTTTAAAAGAGGAATATTTTAAGAATTCAAAGAATACTGACTCACCAAAAGAGACAGAGGAAAAGGAAACTCCTCACATTAACCAAATATACCCCCAGAAAGAACTAATACTAGTAAAAAATTGTGGGGAAAACTGCTGCCCTCGTATAAGACCCCTGATTAAAACAGAATATAATTATATCAATAATGAAGATCTTGAACCGCATATCACCACTAAACAAATACCATACACTGCTGTTGAATTGGCCAGGTTAAAAAAGGAGTATGGGCGGCTCCCCCATGAATCTGAGACGGAATATGTTTTCCGAGTGTCCCTCACTGGAGGAGACCAAATTCAATTAGCTGAACAGGAGGCCAGTGGATACTGGGGACATGGAGTTTTCTTGACAACAGGAGACAAACGTGGCACATGGTCCCTGACTCAGCGTGCAGCTTTCTGGGCCGGGGGACTCAATCCTTTAGAAAGGGGAGACCCTTTAGCTATAGTTGGTACCCCCGATCAACTTCTAGAAAGCGTCCACAAAGCCGCCTGTCTGCAAATGATCCATGAAAGGAAATTAACTCCTGGATATGAATCCCCCATGCAATTACCTGTGAAACCTGAATTGATGACCCCTTTAATCCGAGGTCTTCCAGAATCACTCAAACCTACAGCAATTGTCCTTCAAAAAACCATAGCAGCTGTAGGCCCCGTAGATAGGCTGAATAGATTCCTTGGAAACCCGAGCGACCAAACCGGATCTACCGATCCTGGGTTTACTCCATATTCAACCCCCTCTCAGCCGCCAGGTTCACAATCGAATTCACCTGCCGGTGATCGCAAAGTTTGGACATGGAGTGAGGTTGCAGAAGATTTGATTAATTACAGTAGGAAATATGGACCTATAAAAATCCCAGAGGAAAAATCAGACAAAACAAAAGGTGTCAGGTACATTAGGGCTCCTCATAGTGAAAAACCAGAGAATGTAAAACAGATCCCTAAGCGTCAGCATTGGTGGTTATTAGGCATCAAAAAGGGGGTCCACAGAGATATGATGGATGGCTTACCCCCTGATAAATTGAGTAAGGTAGTGTCTAACTGGCACTGCCAAAAACCCATTCTACCGAATCCGTCAATTCAACGCAGTGCACCCCTCCTCCCTCAGAATCTGGGCAGTGAGTCAAAGCAACCTCTCCCTCAAAGTCTGTGCAGTGAGCCAAAACGACCTCTCCCTCAAAACCAGGGAAACTAGACACCCCGTCTCTTGTCAGTGGGCGAAGAGACGGAGCATGGGTACACCTGAGAATGCTCACTAAAAATAAAACAGGAGATATAATGATCACAGCTATTACAGGCCCTAAACAGGCACCTGTAACTTTTCTGATTGACACTGGAGCACAAATTTCTGCGCTGACAAAGAAAGATGCCCAGAGGTGTGGAATTGTTCCAACAAAGAACCAATATTGTGTTTTAAATGCCTTGGGAACACTCTCACTACAGGGACCAAATAATCCTAAGAATCCTGCACACTACCTTGGACAATCTGTTTTGGTAGACCTTCCTACTGTAGGAGAAGTACCACTAGTGCTAAAAAGCCCTCTGAATAAATATGCATGGGTAGCCTCTGATGCCCTAGGGAGAGAGCATCGGATACATACACGCTGCATAATTCCATCATTCTAATTTTCTGCCTTTGGTGGCAGACTCTGTTGTGTTTGCTTTTCACAGAAGAACTCCGAGGGACATGAAGAATCCGGCGTGGTCCCTCAAACAAGTTAAATTGCTGATGCAAAACAATGTCTCAGAAGTTCAACCAGCTTGTTCACCTTTTCTGCAAACTTCCTTCGAGGGGTGGACAACCTGGTTGCAAAAGCGGAACCCTTCTAAGAAACGAACGCAAAGAGACATAACCAGTGTTGTGGGAACAGGATTGGGAATCTTAAATAGTATTGATTCAGAAGTACTAATGAATAAATTAGCTGCCACAACTACAGATTTGACTAAAATACAACAACCACTACAGTCATCCCTATTAGCCTTGGGAAGCCATCAGTGGTTGTTATCGAACATATTACCAAATTGGGAAAAGGTAAATGTGAATGACCACAAATTGATAATTGACACACTCGATGCTACACAAAACAACATTTCTTTGGCTCTCAGCTGCATCCAGGCTCAATTATGGATGCAGTCAGTTGCTGCCTCAATTATAAGAGAAATTCCAATCCTGGTGGAACTTAGTAAATTTTACCTACGATCCCCTCACAAACACAGCCACAGCCTTTGTTCTAACCATACGTAATGCTTCAGTGCATTTGATATTCCCTGTCATTGCATTAGGGCTGAACCATGATGGAGCTGTTCTCTATCCTTTCGAGCATAGAGAATGGGCCCGTCAAATTGGTGAGAAGTGGCAAACTGTTAATTTAGAAACTTGTATTGTCCGAGAACAACAAGGATTTATCTGTGAAAGTAATGCAATTAGAGCTCAAGACATTTGTTTAGATACAGAACAAAATATCTGTCATTTTGAAATTCATCCTAACGAAATTCCTGAAACAGTGCTTGTCTATATAGGTAATGGATGTGCATGCTTAAGAACTGCTTGTGATAAAATATTTGTAGAAAATGTAGTAGTAGACACTAAAAATCATTCAAATTTTTGTGTTTGTAACTTTACTAAAATCATAGGATGCGATTTTTCATATTTAGCCCCAGTTACTTCTTATCACCTTTTACAGTCCAATTACACACTGATTCACCAATTATTGCCTACCCCCATTGGAATGAACCTTACTTTGGTAAAGCAATTGTTGCTTCACCAAGATTTAATTGAAATTTTGCAAAAGATCAAGAAAAATGGACAGAAAACCTTGGTAACTGTTCATCACAATGTGAAAGAAATACATCGTGTTCTAGAAAGGGTAAAGAAAGGTGCTGAACACAGGTGGTGGGATACTCTTTTTGGGTGGTCACCCACTGCTACAGGTGTCCTGAACAAATTGTGTCATCCCATCATTGTTCTCTTGATTTTGATCTTGATTGGTTTTGCTTTATCAGCAGTCTTATACATCATGAATTGGAGAATGATGAAACGGTTAACACAATTGACATCTATAATAGATGTCCACGTCCCATCCACTGTGGACATCCCCAAGGTTGTTGACACGAGACGAACTACACGAGTATTAAAATAAGATGTGATAAGAAATTAGAGATATTTTGATTAAAAAATTACATGTGTATTCTGATTTAAAAAAATTATTTACTTCTTTCTTTTGTTTCCTTCTTTTTCTTTTCTTTTCTTTTCTTTTCTTTTCTTTTCTTTTCTTTTCTTTTCTTTTCTTTTTTATTTTCTTTTTTTTTATTTTTTATTTTATTTTCTTTTATTTTCTTTTCTTTTGTTTTTTTTTATTTTATTTTCTTTTTTTTTCTTTTTTCTTTTCTTTTCTTTTCTTTTCTTTTCTTTTCTTTTCTTTTCTTTTCTTTTCTTTTCTTTTCTTTTCTTTTCTTTTCTTTTCTTTTCTTTTCTTTTCTTTTCTTTTCTTTTCTTTTCTTTTCTTTTCTTTTCTTTTCTTTTCTTTTCTTTTCTTTTCTTTTCTTTTCTTTTCCTTCCTTTCTTATGTTCTCTACCCTTTTCCGGGATATGCTACCAACATTGACGGGTCCTGAAGACTTCACAACGACACTACGAAATCATGCTGATGGAGCTCGCTTGACGACAATCGTGAGTCACGGGGTGGTGTAAGAGACGGTCCGAAAATCCCTCATCTGCCTCACGACCATTGCCGAGGACAGAGACTGAACACAGCAGTCCTGGCCTGGCTGAGGTGGGATTGTCTGCCAAGTGTTGCCTACGGGTGTGCCCACTGGGAACTGGTACACATTCCTGAGGAAAATTAGTGCAGGTCACAATAAACTGCGCCGTTCTTGCTGCCCAGGCGGGAAGGACTGCGCTGAAGCGGAAAGGAATGACCTGTCCTGTACACCTCTCCAGTACACCTGTCTTGTACGTCTGTCCTGTACCTGTTTCCCAAAGCAACAGACCCCATAACAATGGCTGTAGATTTCCCAACCTCTTGGCCAGTTGCCCCTCGCTTCTGAAAAGGACTATAAAGGGACCTTCTGAAATAACCGAGTCCGAGATCTCCCCACGGAAAGAAGACGAATCTATTGGCGGAAGACCACGAGGACTTCGTCTCATCCGTTGGTAGCTATTGCCCCTCTTTTTCCCCCTCTCTACTTTGTTTTTCTCTCTCTCTCTCTCTCTCTCTTACTCTCTTCTATTGCATTACTGTGTTGTGGGCACTTAATAAAGGTGCACTGTTTTGATTAAAACTGAAATCTCTTGTGTCCTTTTACACTCTGAGATTGATAAACGAACCATCACGACCCCCGCTTGCATTAGCAGATCGTGACACCATGTTTGTCAGAGACTAGAAAGGTTGATGTCTCAAGACATTTTGGGATGCATGTGTGTGTGGGGGGGAGTTAGGCAGGTCAGAACTTGCCCTGGCAAGACAGTGCCCTGCCCCACAGCCCTCTAGACCCTGTATCCAAATCCTTCACAGCTGCCAATCATTGAACCATTGGCACACCGGAGCAGGGCTCCACTCTTGCCTAACCCAGTTCCTGAGTGGCTGAGTGACCAGACATCCCACCTGGGGGGAGGGCCCACAAGGGTCCAAGGGTTTTTAAGACTGAACATGAGGCAAGCAGGTGTCTTGACCCTACCCTGCTCTTGGAGTTTCTGTCTGAACACGTTTGGAACCCAGGAGCTGGTAGCTATATGTGTGCTTTCCTATATCTTTTCTATCTTTCTGTCTTTCTCTCTTTCTTCTTCTACTGGACATGAAGTCAGACCCCAAAGAACCAAATAACAACTTCCAATAAGAGGTGTGACTACATCAAATAAAGTCAAAGGAAATAGGGATAGCAAATGAATATGAAATCAGTGTATATGATAAAAACTGTTCACTCGCTGCTCAGGGAACTTAAATGGAGGAAGGATCCCCCACGTGACCAGTGAACTGCAATAAAGAATGCCTGCTATCTAATACTCAAAACTGTGTTAGAAAGTTTCTATCCATCTGATTTCGGTATCATCACCATGGTCTTCACCATGGGCTGCAGGGGAACCTCAGCTCTGGCACCTGGAGCAGCTCTTCCCCTCCTTCTGCACTGACCTTGGTGTCTGCAGAGCTGTTCCTCTCACATGTTCTCAGCCCGCTTTTCTCTAGCCAAAATTACAACTGTGAAATAACTTTTTTTCTTCTTAACTATGTTATCACAGAGGCATTGCCACCACTTCTAATGGGCCCAGCCTTGGCCAGCGGCACGTCTATCTTTGGAGCTGCTAGGGTTTGGCTCTGCCAGACATGGAGCAAGCTTCTGGCAGCTTCTCACAGAAGCCACCCCCATAGCCCCCTGCTACCAAAGCTTGACCATGTGAACCTAATACAGCAACATTACAGTTTTTTCCAATTAGCAGTTTGGTCCAGTCATTTCCTTCAGTATTAATCATTAATTTTGAGGTAATCAGGCTTACACATTTATTAGTATCAGTCTTCACTCAAGTAATTTCCTGAGGAGCAGGAGGTCTTGCTTTAATCCATTACCATTTAATAACTGCAAATGTCAAATTTCAGCAATTTCATCTTTCTGTGCCTTTCTTAAAAATCCCTAGGTGGAGACACTTTTAGAAAATTTCCTAATGAGATTAGTACTTTAGAAGCAAAGAGAGTGTTGTGCTTGTGTCAGAAAATAAATCTATTATTTTATTTCCCCCCAAAATTTAAAAAAATATTTGACAGAACTTTCAGATAAGCAAATGTGATGTTATCTCAGTGGAACAAGTGAGAATAAATTGTGACAACAGTTTATGGCACAAAAAAAATCGTACTAAAAGAACTGTTTTCTTCTAGTCACTATAAATACAGCATTCAAGCAAATATAATACCAGAAAAATTTAAGGTTCTGATGTTTTCCTTAAAATCAATTTCTTATTCTTCTTTAATATTAAAGTAATTTCCTGGTTTGAAATTCTGTGGTAGGTCAAAAAGCTAAAATGAACATCTTGAAAAGAGTTATTTAATCTCATCAAGGTGAAACAATTTTAAACATATAATTTATATAATGGCTATGCTTCTATAAAAGCTATAGAGCTCAAAAATCAAAGGGTAACTGAGTGAATCTATATCTCCCCAGTGAGGTAATAAATGCACTTTAACACTGACTTTTCTTTGGGCAGTACCCTCAAGAGCTATTCAGAGTGCTTAAAAGGCTGACATCAGTTAATCCATTTTTTACACCACAAATCTGGGCATCTGTAACATTTTTTGCTTGATCACTTTGTTTAAGGCTCATAGATCTATGTACAATGTCAGCTCTCCCGTGTATGTTGTTACTTTACCTACATGGTGTTTTTACACTTCATTGATTAGTCCATTTTGGTTATTATCTGGAAGTACTATTAGCAACAGTGATTTCCAAAATTCTTATTAATTCAGTGTCACACAAAAATTGAGGTTTTTTCTGGACCATAAACATAATAACTCAGTTTAATAAGAAAAATGAAATTATGGCTGGCTATCTTGCTTAGTGATAGATGTAGCAATTTGGTCATGAGGCAAGAGCTGCCGATCATTTTTTTGAGATGTCTCAGATGTGACATGGGATATTTCAAAATACGGCAATAAAAAGCCATCTCCAGCAAGCAGCATTGTCACTTCATTTGGAACAGAGCTCTACTGGAGTTATTATTGAGCAAAAAATGGAAAAACAAAATATCTTTTGTTGTCCTATCTTTATGAAATAAATTCTTGAGACTAGGGACAACCATTTTGTGATTAATATTATTTTTCAATTAATATTAAAACTCTTTTTACAATTGGGAAAGATATCAACAGAAGATAGTGAAATACTTTTTTTTTTGCCACCATGACTGCAATACAGTCATTCTGCAACATGATCCAGGGTAATGGGAGAATGAATATCAAATCCTTTAGGCTTCAGAGTGTAGCTTGTAAAGTGACATCTGATGGAAAGCAACTGTTTAAGCTCAAGACAGCCATTCCGATTGTGTTCCCCAGAGATGCCAAGCCTTGAGATGCTTGGCTTCATTCTGGACAACCAAGTCAACCCTTCTACCTATGGACACCTACAGAAATTGGTATTTGAATTTAGAAGTTTGCACTTCTAACCTCAAAAAATTGCCTTTTTGTTCGAGCTGGAGCTTACAAGTTTGAGCAGTTCAGAAGTAGTCAAGAAGACATTTAAATTCCATTTAAATCCAGGAGGAATTCCTTTGCATTGCAATGTTAATGCCTTTCTATTTTCACTTTGAGTATTTGGCAAGGAATTAGAAAAAATGTTCTAAACTCTGCTCAACTTCAGGGAACATAATTTTGTCATAGCTAGTTCATGCCAGGCAAAGATCTTAAACATTAAGCTAGACATCAGAAAAGGACAGTGAATAATACAGTCAGGAAGCTAGATAAAATTCAATATCAGGGTGCATAATTTTGTAGATCAGTAGAATGAACAGATGACTAGGAAACCAGCAGATTAGATTTCTGGGACTGTTTTTGCAGTTGCTGTGGTTTAACTCCAGCCAGCAACCAAGACCCACAAGCCTCTTGGTCACTTCCACCAGCAGGATCAGGAAGAGAATGGGAAGGGTAAAAGTTGTAGAACTCGTGGGTTGAGATAAAGACAGTTTAATAGGGAAAGCACACAAACAAAACAAAAGAAGGAACTAATTCACTGCTTCCCAGGGGCAGGCAGGTGTTCAGCCATCTTCCAGAGATCAGGTCACCATCACGTGCATTGGTTACTTGGGAAGAAAAATGCCATCACTCCGAGTATGTCCCACTTCCTCCTTCTTCCCCTTACTTTATATATTGAGAATGATGGTCTGGAATATCCCTCTGGTAAGTTTGGGTCACCTGTCCTGACTGTGTCTCCTCCCAATCTGCTACTCACCTCCAACTTCCTCACCAGCATGGCAGCACAAAAAGCAGAAAAGACCCTGGCTCTGTGCAAGCCCTGCTCAGCGATAACAAATTTGTGCTCAGCACAAATCCAAAACACAGCCCCATGCTCAAAACTGTGAAGAAAGTTACCTCAGACAAAACCAGCGCAAGTTTTAATCAAATTTATTTGTTAAATGAATAAAATCTGGTACATCAGTGAGGTTATTTAGATATGCAAGTATATTTATGTGCTAATAGGGCTTCTAAAGGTTCTAATACTATTAATTATTTGCTTTTTCATGATGCATTTTAGTTTGATCATATGACTATACTTTGTTCCACTGATAGCTAGCATCTACCACATAAGAGTAATTGCAAGCGTAGTAAAAGCATGCTGAATATGTAAACTTGAAGTAAATGACTTTTTTTTTTGTAATAAATCTTCAAGTTTAGGAACAATAGAAGGATTTTAACATTTATCAATGTTTGAGAATTTAACATAATTTAACTTTGATAGTGAAAATTTTTGAGGAAGATAAACTTGGTAGATAAATTACAACTATCCAGAGAATAATTAATTTTACTTTACAATAAATTATTTTGAAACGGAATATCTCAGTCTTGACATTAAATAATAAGTGGTTAAGTATTTGTTAATATTTTTAAAATATTACCTAGATTTTATTTCTGGTGAAGAAACAAGCAGAAATTAAGTCAAATATTAATGCCATATTGATCCATTCCATACAAGTAACTTTTTCTGTCATTTATCCTCTTAATATTTCATATTGGACTATACAGCTGAAGCAGGCTGAGGTCAGTGCTCTGAACTAAAATCTAGAAGTCAAAATGGAAGGATTTTTTTTCTTACTTTATTACATAAACCTTTTGTGGAAAAAATAAAATATAAGTTCAAAGTTTTCTAACTAAATGTTGATGTAAAGATGCAGCATATTTAATCAACAAAAGACATATACCATAATAATAAAGCCTAAATTTGACTACAGATTGAATAATTTTTCTGATGTCTGGAGTCTGAAGGCTTTAAGTATGGAAATGGAGGACTTCTTCAATGTGTGAGGTAGATACAATTTCTATTCCCTTTTGTGAATGTTATCACTAACAAAATTACAGAACAATCAGAGCTGAACTAGTAAGTGTTTGTGCTCTGTAGAAGGTGGAGTGTGAAGACAGAATGAAAAGCCTCTGTCAGAGGAGTACATTTTCAAAGACTAGTGTTGAGCACATTATATGGAAGCACACAAATGTGTTAAGCAAGCTCTTCCATGACAAAGTGAGAACAGAATAACTCTTGCAATTTCACAGTTTAGCTAGAAGTAAAATGACTTCTTTTCTCTCTTCAACGTTCCTAAGCACCTTCGCCCCCAAGTACCATGTAGTTTCATGCCAGTTACACTAGGATTTGATATTTGACATATACGAAGTGATTTTCAAAAGGACTCCAAGCAATCATTAGGTGTTAGTTTGTTGTTTTCTGCATAGATTATTATGGCACTTTCACAGATCCATTGTCTGACCTTGATTAAAATTCGGAAAATGTTAGCCCATTGTCTGTGTTCAGACCACAGAACAATAACTCTATTTTGACATACCTTTAATAGACCAGACATTTCATTTATCTTTGCAAAATGGAGTGAGATTGCTGGTTTATTTATCCTTCATGCACATCTGAGATGTAATTGGGAGACTTGTTATAGACATGTTATTAAACTATTTCAGCTCTACATGTCATTCTGCAATAATTCAAAGGATAGCAATTTTAAGCTCTCTGCTGGCTACAGAATAATGGGACTGCCTTAGAGTCTACAAAATATCTTGATAGTATTACTCAGTTCTTGTTTTATGTTTTAATTGAAACCATTATCAAATAATGATTCTAGGCCAGAAATAATAGTTAATAAAGTTCTGGAGATAATATCTGCTCCTGTTGCTCTCTGTTCTACAGTTTTTCTGTCAGAAGATCGAGCGCCTATTAGAGGCATTGAATAGATACATACAGTGGATATAGAGTGCTCTTGAAAAATGCTGGTTGGTTTACTTGAAAATGGAAATATTCTACTGTATGATATTTAACACTGGTATCAACATCTGAGGTTTTCCAGGTGTGTGTCGAATCCTGCCAGAATGTTTCCCATGGGACTATGAATTATAAATCAAATAAATAGGATGAAAATAGGGACACTAACTAAATTTGCCCTGCACTGAGCAGTGCAGTGGGTGAGGTAATCTCGGGGGTCCTCTCGAACAAAAAGTGATTGTACAGTTTAGTGAGCCTGTGCTTGTCCCAGGTACTGCCTGGGCATGTGCCAGACACTGCTCTCAGCACCCTGCAATGGAGCATCCCTTTTTTATATATAGAAAAATGAAGGCAGAGAACTTATTTGTAGGATATATCATCAGCCATCAGATGTATCTTTTGTGTATACTCCCTGAGAATGACATAGGCCTATAAGAAGAAATCCTCTATATGATGTTTTTCTTACCATTACTGTACAAACAATATTATTCCTTTGTGTAAGAAAGATCACAATTGAATTAAAGACTGCTAAGGCCACTGAAGGAGCTTGCCGTAAGATAAGCCACCACAGCAGGAACTTGAGAAAAGTACAGAAGAGACGAACTTGCAACAGCAAGTCCCTAATTCCAGGCCTAGCAGAGCTGAGGTCTGGTTAGCACATCATACTTGTGCATACAGGCAAGAATTCCCACTGTGGCAGACTGTGGGAATGGAAGCAATTGCTTATACACATGCCATCCCAAGTTATGGGAACAGCATCTATGCCCTGTGGATACTCAGAACTTGGACTGTATGAAGGTGTTACCTGAGAAGAACCACTCTGGGACCCCCACCACTGAGAAGATGTGGGTGAAGAAGGACCAGGAAGATGCCACAGGATCCACAGGTGTGGATCAGACTATCTTCTTCTTGATCTCTCTCTGTCTCTCCCTCTTCACCCCCGCCCCGCTTTTCCATTTCTTTCTCACATTTACTGTTAAATAAAATCCGTACTATTGATTTTGGCATTTGCATCTTAATTCAGGCAGAGACATCTCTTAAATAATTGGATTATAACACTATGTTATTACTTTATAATATCACAGAACCATAGAATGGCCTGGGCTGAAAAGGGACCTTAAAGATTATCTAGCTCCAATCCCCGCACCATGGGCAGGGACATCTTTCCCTAGATCAAATTGCTCAGAAGTCCACCCAAGCTGGCCTAAACACTTCCAGGCATGGGGCATCCACAGCTTCTCTGAGCAACTTGTTCCAGTGCCTCACCACCCTCATAGTAAAGAATTTCTTCCTAATATCTAATCTAACCTACTCTCTTTCAGTTTTAAACCATTTCCCCATGTCCTTTCCCCACATGCTCTGGTAAAAATTCCCTCTCCATCTTTCTTGTAGGCTTTCTTCAGATACTGGAAGGCCACAATTAAGTCACACCCGAATTACCTTATCCTAAACTGTTAAGGAAAGTGTTTGATACTTTGATCATATGTATTTTTGTGCATCAGAGATGAGTGAGTGGTTATCAGCCAGAATTCCCAGCAGTGAAATGTCTTGTTTGTTCAGATTTTTAAGAAGAACATAAGTAAATATATCTGTAACATGCAGGCTCAGCAAACAGAAAGGTATGCATATGACTGTCCTCTCACTATTAACCTTACCTCAGCGCCTATTTCTCCAGTGCTGGCTTTGTTTGTGTACCTACCCTTTTTATTAATTTAGGCTCAGCCTAGGGACATGTAATGATTTCTGAATTTCTCTATGTAAGTGTAATATTCTACCCAGCTGAAACAACATTTCTGTTCTGACACATTTGTCCCATGGTGCAGCAAAACAAATAAAACTGTAAGAGCTCCTTTCTCTGCATAACGTATTTTTCTATGCTATGCATTCAGAAGACAAAGTTAATGTCAACCTTAGGTTAATATAATAAAAACGATGATTTGATTTCAGTTGTTGTGAACTCTAAAAGGGGATGTTTCATTTATTTGGTATTTTAATTGCCTTCATGTTGTAACTGCTAGATTTTGCATAGCAGGCTGTAGCTCCCCGAGAGCTCAGCAGGGCTGCTTAGGGCAATGTGACCCAGTCACATGCCACAGTCCATTTCGGATGGCCCTGTGATCTTGCTCCAGCAGCTAGCAGTGTTACAACCAATGATGACAGAGGAGGCAAGAAGGGTCTCTCATGAGGGTTGAGATGGCTTCAATCACATCTTGTCCGCACGATCACCAGAGGCAGAGAGAGATCTCGTGGTCTGGGTGCGGGGTGGTTTTGTAAGGGGCGGTCCCTGGGCAGGGTTGGAGTACAGGAACCAATAGGGAGAGCCTGAGGGAGCCGCCAAGGCTAGGGCAGGGAACAGGGGGAGCATGGCATCACAAAAGCAGTGGGTTAACAGGCTACTTCATGCAGGCTGTAGATGCCTTCTTCTCCAACATTTTTACATTGGTTTGACAATGTAAGATTGATATAGTAGTGTCAATAAGAAAACTGCAGAACATCTATAAAAAAAGCTCTTGGTGTTTATTGTGGCAAGCACTTCCCTATGTTCACATATGAGTCATATGAATGTCCAACTACACTGATTTATAAATTAATCAGACCTTCTTACTGTATGCTTACATTATGTGACACTCAGAACTAATAAAGGAAGGTTAGCAAATGGACAAAAGATATTACAGGGTAAAAAAAGCAAAAGGAATAAATAAAATGAAGCAGAAATACAATTAATTAGCTAAGTGTTTAGACAGGAACCAATAGATTTGAGACTACTGAAAATCTGATCTACAGAACTGAAATTCAAAGTGCTATTTTTAATATTGTGATTATTGAAGAATTTTATTCTTGTCAGTTCTCAATTAAATTTAAAAATGAAAAATGCTTTTCATGTCCTAGTGACTACAGTTATAAGCAGGAAAAGGAATTGAAAAGAGTGCACTTCCTTGTATTTCTATATTGTGATACAGGATAAAGTACAGGTTTTTATACACTGTGTTACAATAACTTTTTCATTTTACCAGAAAAGATGTCCAGTCTCTGTGGATATAAACACAGCAATGAAGATAGTAAATCAGTAAGCATCATCTAAGCATTGTGTTTTCCACGTCAACTAAAATTAGAATTCAGAATCAAACGTGAAAAGTGTTAGTAACAAAAGTCAGAGTATCTCTATATTTTCCAGGTTTATATATGGATACCAAAGGTCATATTCCAACCACAGACATCTTCATAGTGAATTTTTCTTTATTTCTTCCACTTCTTTTCTGAATTTTATATCTTGTTTATTACAGGTTTTTAAGTGTTTATTTCTCAAGACTTCTCACTAAGACAAGTATAGATGTCATATTTCCATAATACTATTTTAAAAAACAATTTACTTATTAAAAGATAGCTATTTTTTTGCCCTTTGGAGGAGGACAGTCACAATGATTAAGTGGACGAAACCCCCAAACAAACAGTGTTAAATAAAATAATCCTATTTACAAATCTCTTTAATTTTCATGATAAAATCTGACTGCATCAAAAATATAAACACCCATTTAATTTGTATCATCATAGATTTAGATCTTATCCTATTTTCATTGTTCTGGTACTATTCCATTAGCATGATTTGGAGTCAGACAGATGGCAATTAATTGATTCATGTTCTTATAAATTCTATGCCACTATCTTGCAAAAAGGAGTGAAGATCTTCTTCAGATACTTGTTTAATATCACAAAGACATCAAGACAATTGGCAGCCAGAAATGCAATAGAAAAACTAGAATGAAAATTCTGCTAGTTTAGAAACTCTCCAGTGATGGTAGATAAAAATAGTCTGGTTGTTTGGCCTCCTCTATCCCCACATGGTAAGAAGGAGGTGTGCAACAACTGACCTTTGAGACTGACCTTATTTTCAGATGCTGCTGCTTTGGCCACATTTGCCTTAAAGATGATAGAAACAAACTATAAAATTACTGTAGAATAATACTGTAAATTGACCCTGCTGTAAAAACACAGCCATTCTGCAGTACTTGTGGCAGGAAATTATTTCCTCCTAAAAATTCCAAGAGAGTATTAAATGACAGTGCATTTAGCCACCGAATATGAGAAGCTTTACACTATCACGTCCATTGGCTGAAAAAAAAGGGAGCTGAGGATGCTTTTCTGTGGGTACTAGAGTAAGATGATTCATTAACACAAACTTCCTGCAAAAAATAGTGCTGTGCACAATGTACAAAAACACTTCTCATAATAAGATATTCTTTCTACTTTTTTAAAAAAATATTTTGGTTCAGACAAGACATTCTACCTCAGAAAAAATACATTTCATAAAATAAAACAGTACAAAGATATATATTTACAGTTTTCAAAAATTGAAAATGACTGATATAGTTGCCACTTAATATGTGGTATTCATCATACCAATTTAGATGGCTGGGCTATTAATAAAACTAAGAATAAACTAATAATGAGTATGGGCTCTTTTCATTGTTGACAGAAATAGAGAAAAACACAGATACTTCCAGAAATACAGGCACCTTAAGACGGCAATTCGTCTTTGCCTCATACTTCAGAGTGACATTGCTATCCATTGTTTGTTCAGCCAGCAAAGACTTACTGGTTTTGACTTAGACATCTAAGCCTCTTAGACAGCAAATCTAAATCATCAAAGTGTTCAAACAGTGCTACTATCTTAACTCATATTTTATTATCCTATGCTGTTCTTCCTACTCTAGGCCTTTTATGATGGTTGTCTGAATTCTGAATATATCTATTTTGAGCATAATTGGTTATAAAATTTTGGGCCAAGTTTACCATTGACCAACACATTACAATAAGCACTTCCAAATCAAACAGAAACCAAGTTTTGATGATAGGTCAGATGAACTCAAGTATCTGCAGTCATCAGCCTGTGTATCTATGGATAAAGACAATGCATAGTTGCAAAAAATGCATAAGGATGTTCCTCAGGCCATCTGATACATTTAAAGGACAAAGTGCTAGAAACAGGTCTTCTCTTCTAGACTTCCCAGCCTGAACACAGAAAGAAATTAATTGACAATTTTTAAATGATGAAACACGGAAGTGTTGGGGTTCCTCCCCCCTGGCGTGGGGTCTGGGGGGAGGGGGACCCTGGAGTAGAGGCGTGACCTACGTGGTTTTCCTAGCCCCTGGTCAACCTCGTTCCCCATTGGTTGTTTTGTGTTCCCCTGCACGGGGAGGACCCTCGGGTCCCGTGATTGTGGCAGTTCGTCGTCAGTCCCCCAGCCATGCAGCTGAAAAATAAACATCTCTAAAACATCTACCAAGAATCGGTCCGTATTTCTTTTCCACGGGCCTCACTGTCTTATGCATGTTGCAGTAATCCCCACTGCAACAATGGTGGAGATGCTAGGGGCATAACAGTTCCCTGGAGTCAGCAACTGTGAAACAATCAAGATTTTGAAGATCCCCAAAAATCTGTGAGTAAAGAAACTTTCTCAATCTCTCTTCTCACCTTGGTTTGGCTGTTCTCTCTGGACTATGGAGGAATCGTGGGAAATGTGGCTGTCTAAGCTGCAGAAAGAAATGTATCTAGAAGTTAAAGGAATCCTGGCACAGCAAAACAGGAAACTTGCTCCGGGAGATCTAGAACATTTTTTTGACTGGCTTTTCAAAAGTTTCTTTTAGATTTCTCGAGACCTTTTGATATTAATCCTCCTGGAATTGGTAACTGGAATTTTTGGTCCGAAATCTTGGTTGAGATATTGGCTCAATCAAAACACAGACTAGTGGTAGAACTTCTCTGTGCATCTCCTGTGATCAGTGACACTCTTCAGGAGCATTTGCATGGTCCCATTTCCTCTATGGCGGAAGATGACCGTCATCGCATGGCTGAGACTGTGCAGCGGCCATCCCAGGAGCGCGTGACTGCAGCCGCAGGGTCTCCCCTACCCGTGCCGGCAGAGGTGCCTGCGCTGGATGCGCCCAGCCCCCTTGGGAGCCCGCGCCTTATCACGGACCCCATCCCTGTCTCGGGTTCCCCTGCCGCGCAACCACGAGTGAGGGAGTGACACCTCAGGCGCCGCGGGTACCATGGGCTACGTGCAGCAGAGAGGTGGCCCCCATGAGCAGCCAGGAACCGGGGTTCAGCGTGGAAATCTGCTCCGAGCACATGGCTTGGAGAGCTTTGTAGAGCGAAAGGCGACGGTTTCCATAGTGACACGAGAAGCTGCGCAGCGCAACACTGAGCCGAAACATCGCCGCTCAGAGGGCACAGAGCAGCAGCAACGTGGGCACCCAACCAAGACATTGGAGTCAGCAAGGCAGCGGCTGCGCAGGACCAGCAGTCACAACACAGATGCAAGCACGTAATAGGAGAAGGTCTAGCAACGAAAATCACAGGAATTGTGAAATGGTACGATGTCAAAAACAACTATGGTTTTATAACGAGATGTGACAACCAGGAAGATGTATTCATCCATAGAACTGCCATTAAAAGGAATAACCCTGAAAAATACCTCCAAAGTGTAGGAGATGGACAAGTTGTACAATTTGATATTGTTCAAGGAAGAAAAGGTCCACAGGTGGCCCACGTGACAGGGCCTGGAGGTATTCCAGTCAGAGGCAGCCGTTATGCACAAAATTATAAACAATATCCATCCCAGCAACTTCCCTACCCACAGCCTACTTTCCCCTTTTACCCTATACTCAATATGAACCCTTTCCTAAGTTTACCGTATCCCCAATTTATCCCTAATCCGTTTTTCACCCCATGGCTTCCCTATACAATTCCCTTTCCCCACAACTCCTCTCCAATGCCGAGGGGGGGATGAAAAAGAGGAGGGAAGAAATTAACTGTTATACTTTAGAGTTCCAACAGGTACAAATGGAAGAAACCATGAAATAAAATATGAAGTAGCAGGAAATGACTGGAAGGAAGCTACTGGGAAGAAAAGCAACAAATCAATAATAAGTAAATTAAGTGCTAAATAATACATAGAGTAAATACCACCATGAAGTAAAATATGTTCTTATCTAACTCACATCCATGCTTGAGAATCATGTCAAACTACAGAAACTAAATGACTTTGTGTTTAATTTGCCAAATAATTGCCCTACTCATATGCTAAATGTATTCTGGTTCACATTACAGATCTGCAGAATCTTTCAATATTTTTCTGTCAATCTATTCATATTGTAATTTGTTGGCAATTTGCAGTTTAATATATTTCTTAGGAATTAGTTGCTATAGACACAGCATCACTTTTTCTACATACACTGCACTGTTCATTCACTTAGCAAAGCACTCCACTTTGAATTACTTCTTCATTAATTGGACTGCAGGAAATAACCCAAATAACTCATTTCTACAGTATTACAGATTTAAGACAGTGATTTTTAATTACCACAATTAAGACAGTGATTTTAAACCTTTACTGTGTGAAACTGTTCCTTGATAAATATTTTAGAAATTTATTGCAAAACTGGGGGTATTGAGAAGGGCTGAGTAGGTTTTATATTCTTCCCATGAAAAGAATATCTCTGATAAAAGCCCACCATTATGCTGGGCAGTGAAGAGAACATGAGGCTTGTTTTTAGGAACCATGCAACAGGGAAACAGTCTTTTCCCTGTGCTCCAGCACAGCATTTCTAACAGCAAGAAGGTATTGAATAGCCATTTGGGTCACAAGGAGATCTGGTGGTGAATGCCCATATAGATATCTAAGCTAGAGAAGAGCTCCATTGGAGAAACTGTTAAAAACCAAACACACAGACATACAAAACTAAAACCAACCAACCAAAAAAACCCAACCACTTTCATTGTTTCAAGGACCTATAAGGTACTTTGTGCTGTTCTACTGGCATATTATATACTCACATGAAAACTAAGCAATGTTAAAATGACTGTGAGTGTAGTAGGCTGGACCCTTGTCTAAAGTTTAGTGTTTTTTCATTATGATACTGCATGCACCATCCACACAAGTATAATGATAATGCAAGCTTGTTCTAAGAAAGAGAAATAGCCATTGAAATTATTCAGAGGGCTTTTTTCTGGTTTTCCCCCTCTGCACATTGTGTCAGTGTACTGTGAAACAGTCTGACAACTCCTATGCAGGGATTTATTCGCAACAAATACAACTATATTTTCATTTGGTTGTCTTAAGAAGTAGCAACATTCCAAAAACCTACTGGGTGGCTGATCAGAAATGAATATAGCCGTATCATGGATTTTTAAGTTGACTGTGTCACTGAGGAAATAAATTACTTTTATTTGATTACGAGCAGCAGATCCTAATATAACACTTAGAATATTATGTATTGAAGATATGAAGGCTGTGGGGCTGGCTTCCCTTCACATATAAATGTGAAGGTCTGTTTCATTCCATTTATTTTAGGCATCAAAACCAAAGTGCTGAAATGAGGAACTTAATTGCCTACATTACCTGTACAGGAAGAAGCACCTATAAGGTGCTTCACAAATCTGATGGAAAGATTTATTCTTCTATAGCTACCTGTTGCTGCCTGTTTTGAGCTTCCCCTCCCCCCTCCCAAAGACATGTGCTCATAGCTCCTTTGTTCCAAGCGCAGGCAAAGCCAAATGTAACTCAGACTCTTCAGCAGTGTCTGATTGGCCGCTCGCCCCGGGTCCGCCCCCAGTCCTCCCCTTTCCCCTTCTCCTAATAAAAGATCGTCGAGGGGAAGCAAAGGCCCTCTCTCAGCTCAGCTACTTTCCTGTGAACATCTCTGGTCGTCTGTCTCATTTGAAGGCTTCTAACTGCAGGGAATTGAGCGAGCAGGGAGCTATATTTCTCCCTCTTTGCTTCTGCTGATGGTATTTGCTCTGCAGCTGATTCAGGTACCGATTTTAGAGCTACTAAAGTGCTAGATTGCCCGTGCTACCTCTCAAGGCTGCTCGAGGCTTTCTAAGGCATTGAAATACAAGCGCTAGCCGGTATAAAGCTGAAAAGATACCTTCCGCATTTGGCGCCCAACGTGCTATCTCTGAACTCCGGTTCTGAGAGATTTTCAGGGTGTCCCGGCAGCTGTGTCTGCTGGAGTTAGCTCTGCACGTCCTGCTGTGCCAGCTCTGTGTGGCGAGGTGTTACTTTTTGTGTAACATCGAGCCCAGAGCCTCAGCCTGTACCCTCCCCCACGCCACGTGGCGAGGGAACGGCTGGAAAGCAGAAGACCCTTCTCGCGTTTTTTTTTTCTCCGGACCTGCTTTCCTGTGATAAATCCAGAATTCTGGTGAGTATTTCCCTGCTGGTTTAGGGGCTCCTGTCTTAAGCTGGTGCCGGTGCAAACTTTCTCTTTTTTTTTCCTCCTTTTTGGCGAGTTGGGGTTGAGGTTTGGTGGTGCATTTATAATGGGATCTGAAGTTTCTGCACACCATAGAGAAATATACCACCAAGTTCAAAGTTACCTTTCTTTAACTGGGCATAAATACCCTAAAAATCTAGTTCAATCTTTTGTACAATGGCTTTTTCAGTACTTTCCTAATCTGACCTCCGAAGACATAAGATCTGCTGAATTTTGGGATAAGGTGGGGAGAAAACTCTCCTCTCTGAGGCGTGCAGGAGATGAAACAGTTTCAAAATTCTTTCCTCTCCTGTTACTAAGTTATACTTTGCCGGATAAAAAGGCAGTACATGGAAAGCCATTGCAAAACCCCCCTGTTAATTCCCTTATACCCTCTTCCAACCCCTGTGTCCCGGACCCCTCTTCCCCTACGCTGGAAAACACAGCTAGAGCAGACTGCTTCTCAGCACAGGAGAGCTATCGTCCTCCTGGCTCACCCGTGTTTCCTCAGCACCCTGCCTTGGATGGGAATCCGGAGCCCATCCCAGGACCTTCCCAACCCCTCTTCTCCACTCCCTTTTCCCCAGTTTCTAGCCCTCATGTTTCAAGCGCGCGTAAAAACCCCTTCTCCCCCGATCTCTTTGTTCCCAGGGACGGCCATTGCCACGTGCTCGCAGGCCAGGAAAAAACCCCTCCCCCCAACCGCGTTTCTCCCAGTTTGTTTGTCTCCAGTAATGGCGGACGCAATGGTCCTTCCTCTCCAAACTACACCTCCCACAATCCCTTTCTCCCCTATCCCACAAATCCCTTCTTGTCCCCATCCCCTCCCACTCCTGCGTCACAACCTGACCCCGCCCCCGACTCCGCCCCCACAACGTCGTGTTTCACCCCTCCCTCTGTTCCCACCCACGGCTCAAGTGCCGCCCCTGCCTCCCACAACCCCGCCCCCGACCCCTCCCCTCCTCCGGCCGTGTCCCCGCCTCCACTCCCCGCCCCTGCCCCTCCACTCCCCGCCCCTGCTTCCCATTGTCCCGCCCCAGGTTCCCACAGTCCTGTGACCGCCCCTCTGAATCCGGGAGCCCATGGCTACCAGGAAGTAACTCCAACTGCTTCTGCTACACTCTCTTGTACTAGCAATGTAGCTAACCCTGACTGGAAACCCCTTTCTTATTCTGATATTAAGGATTTGTGCAAGGCAATTAAGGAGTTTGGAATGCATAGTAATTATTTTAAGAGCCTTTTAAGTGCTACTTTTGCAACTCACTTACTTGTACCTCATGATTTACTTACATTAATGCAAACTCTTCTCACACCTGGTGATTTTATGGTGTGGAAAAAGCAATGGAAAATAATTTTATCTGATTTATTAAAAATTTTGTGGCAAACTCCAGATAATTACCTGGATTTTGAAAACAATTATATCACATTAGACCTTTTATCTGGTGACAATAATATGGCAAATCCTCAAAAACAAGCAATGCTTATCCCTCGTCCAGTTCTTACTGAAATCACACGTGCTGCTGAAAAGGCCTTAACATTATTACCATCTCAGACTCCTAATTCTCATTATACCACCATCAAGCAATTGCCAAATGAAAATATTATTCACTTTTATAACCGTTTGTACGAAGCTGTCTCTTCCCAGGTCCCTAATCCTGACCTCCAACAAGCGCTCCTACTCGAACTTCTCCAAGTTAATACAAATGATGCTTGCAAACAAGTCATTCTCACTCTCCCGCTGTATCCTCCTCCTACTGTTGAATCCATCCTCGAAGTCTGTACGAAGAAGGTGCAGCTGAACACAGCTGCTCCCTTTTTGAAAAAAGTGGGGATGGTTGGGGAGGTTGTGGAGAATGTTACAGGTACAGGAGAAACTCAATCGCGCGGTAACTTTGTATGCTATCGTTGTCAGAAAAAGGGACATGTAGCTCGCAATTGCAGAGCAATTATAACTGCTGATAAAAACTCTCCAAAGACTGTTTCCCCAGGTCAACAGCAGGGAAACTAGCGACTCAACGCGTCCTAACAGCTCCGCGTTCAGACATAAATAGGGCTGCAGACAAAGCAACTTGGACTTCTGGACTCAGGTTTAAGGTAACCTGTGATAAAGCACACCGTTTCAACAACAACAAACAGACTGTAATACCCATTTCATTCCAGAATGTGGACCACATGCCAGAATTTACATACCTTTTTGTTATTGGGGACACTCGGGAAACACCTGCTGGGATAGAGGTTACACCCACACTGATGAAAGTGGATCAGAACGGGTGTTCTAACCTAATGGTACAATGTATATATCCACCGTATTTTATGCCTAAAGGTCAAGTCATTGCACAGGCCTTTCCACTGCCCAAATACCTGCCGACAGATGGTCATATCCCAGCCATCTGTTGGACTGAGGTTTTGGGAAACGACAAACCTGTAATAGAATGTAAGCTCCGTTACAAATCCCATAAAATCAGTATAATGGGAATGTTAGACACAGGTGCTGATGTGTCTGTCATTCCATTTGATAAGTGGCCTACGCAATGGGAATTGCAATCTCAGGGCATCATACAAGGGATTGGAGGTACCCAAATTGCAAAGCAGTCCAAACACACCATCCAAATTGAAGGTCCTGAAGGACAAATAGCGACACTTCGTCCGTATGTCCTAGACACCAAATTCACCCTGTGGGGAAGGGATGCCATGTCTCAGTGGGGAACAAAAATTGATATCACGCCTAGACATCAAAATTTTCCCTTGCAGGCCACTGAAGCAGAGTGCCATCCACATAAATTAACTTGGAAAACAGATGAACCCGTGTGGGTTAACCAGTGGTCGTTAAAAAAAGAAAACTTAGAGGCACTCAAAAACATTAGTGGCTGAACAATTGGCTAAAGGAAATATAGTTCCAACTAACAGCCCATGGAACACACCCGTGTTTGTAATACAAAAACCGGGAAAGAACAAATATAGGCTACTCCAAGATCTTAGAGAAGTTAATAAGGTTATTGAAGACATGGGACCCCTTCAACCAGGTATGCCATCACCTTCAATGCTCCCACAACATTGGCATTTAGCTGTTCTTGACATCAAAGATTGCTTCTTTCATATTCCGCTCCACCCTGCAGATGCCCCCCGATTTGCATTTTCTGTACCATCTCTTAATCGCGAAACTCCCATGGAACGTTATCATTGGCTTGTGCTTCCCCAAGGTATGAAAAATTCCCCAACTCTCTGCCAAGAGTATATTGCTAAAATTCTATCTCCCATCCGTGCCAAAGCAGAGAAGGCCATCATCCTGCATTACATGGATGATGTGCTGGTGTGTGCTCCCAATAATCAGTATCTCGAGCAGACACTTAACATGGTGGTTGAGGCCCTAGAGGCCAAGGGCTTTGAATTACAACCTGAAAAAATGCAGAGAACAAGCCCTTGGAAATACCTCGGACTCAAAATCACAGAAACCTCTATCACCCCAACACCTGTCACCATTAATAATAACCCAAAAACATTAGAGGAAGTGCAACAGATCTGTGGGACACTGAAGTATTTAAGGTCCTGGTTAGGACTCACCACAGAGGATGTAGCTCCTATTGCAAACCTAGTAAAAGGGGAAGGCGGTCCAGCATCCCCTAGATCCCTGACAGAAGAGGCAAGGCAGTCTCTCAAAAAGATACAAGAGCTCATTTCCACCAGACAAGCGCACAGGTATCAGCCCTCCCTACCCTTTAAGCTTGTCATTCTAGGGAAGGTACCACGCTTTCATGGCCTCATATTTCAGTGGGACAAAGAGCAGAAGGAACCCCTCATCATAATTGAATGGGTATTCCTTCCACTCCAACCTCCTAAAACCATCACACAGCCACAAGAACTAATGGCAAAAATTATCATGAAGGGTAGAGCAAGGCTCCGCACCCTGGCAGGATGTGACTTTGCATGCATCTATTTACCTGTAACAACTGATGCATTAGATCACCTACTCCAAAATAATATCAATTTACAATTTGCATTAGATAGTTACTCAGGCCAAATCTCAAATCATTACCCAAAACATGACATGTTTAATCTACCATTTTCTTTCATCCCTCGAGAGATTCAAAGTAGAAAACCCCTTGATGCGATTACCGTTTTTACTGATGCCTCAGGAAAAAGTAAAAAGTCTGTGGTCACATGGAAAAATCCAAAGACGCAAAAGTGGGAATCTGACATCGAGGTAATCCAGGGATCACCACAAGTAGCTGAATTAGCAGCTGTCGTTAGAGCATTTGAGAGGTTCAAAGAACCCTTTAATTTGGTCACAGACTCAGCATATGTAGCTGGAGTAACTGTTAGAGCTGAGCATGCTCTCCTAAAAGAAATCTCAAACAAGAAAATTTATGATTTACTCTCAAAATTAATTTATCTGGTTTCCCACAGAGAGCATCCCTATTTTGTCATGCATGTGAGGTCACATACAAACCTGCCAGGATTTATTGCGGAAGGTAATCGTAGAGCTGATGCTCTGGCTATGCCAGCAGAAATAGTTCTATCAGCCGACTTACCAAAGCTCCCCCAAGTTTTTGAACAAGCAAAGTTGAGCCATGCCATGTACCATCAAAATATTCCTGCTCTTATCCGCATGTTCCATCTGTCGCGGACACAAGCAAAAGCAATAGTAGCAACATGTCCCAACTGCCAGAAGCTACAGCTTCCATCACTGGGCATGGGGGTCAATCCCAGAGGCATTAATAGTGGTGAAGTGTGGCAAATGGACGTCACACATTTCCCTGAATTTGGGAGATTAAAATACGTTCATGTTTCTATTGATACCTTCTCTGGTGCTATGTATGCCTCTGCACATGCAGGTGAAAAGGCTAAGGATGTTGAAAAACATCTTGTCCAAGCTTTTGCTGTGCTCGGTATACCTGAGGAGATAAAAACTGATAATGGACCTGCCTACACCTCCCAGGAGTTTAAAAACTTTCGTCAGCAGTGGGGATTTCGACATGTTACAGGTATTCCTCACTCCCCAACTGGACAAGGCATTGTTGAACGTGCCCATCAAACCCTCAAGCGAATGCTGCTACAACAATCAGGGACCACCAAACTCAACTCACCTGTCCTCAGACTCAGCAAAGCACTGTTTACCATAAACTTCCTGAATGGCACCTTTGAGGATCCAAACCCTCCCATCTATCGTCATTTCCAGAACACCAGGAGACAGAAACTGCAGGAAAATCCAGAAGTCCTGATCCGGGACCCAGAGACTCAAAAAATCCAAGGACCATACAAACTTGTAACTTGGGGACGTGGGTATGCCAGTGTATCTACCCCTCAAGGACTGAGATGGATCCCAGGCAAGTGGGTAAAACCTTATGTCACTTCCTCAAAAGTTAAGGAGGTTAAAACTGCCTCCTGGAAGAGACGCCGTAAAAAGAATCCTGATTTTGCACCTTCATGTAAACCCCCTACTGCAGATCTTTATGTTAATCCCTTAAGTTAAGTTGCACTGTTTTGCACTCAGGTTTTTGCACTGTATTTTGTAAATCTTTGTCCTGATACTCCATACCATAGATGTCCTGACTAAACCCCTGAGTTTTGACTGGGGAACTAGTTTAAAGGCATCCTAGGTACTGTCGAGTTGTAGGGACGATAGATTACAATTATATTTTGCACTGTTTTGTTCTATGCACTTTTAAGTTACTAAGAGTTACAACCCAGCTTTAAAGAAAAAAAAATAGGGAATTGTTGCTGCCTGTTTTGAGCTTCCCCTCCCCCCTCCCAAAGACATGTGCTCATAGCTCCTTTGTTCCAAGCGCAGGCAAAGCCAAATGTAACTCAGACTCTTCAGCAGTGTCTGATTGGCCGCTCGCCCCGGGTCCGCCCCCAGTCCTCCCCTTTCCCCTTCTCCTAATAAAAGATCGTCGAGGGGAAGCAAAGGCCCTCTCTCAGCTCAGCTACTTTCCTGTGAACATCTCTGGTCGTCTGTCTCATTTGAAGGCTTCTAACTGCAGGGAATTGAGCGAGCAGGGAGCTATATTTCTCCCTCTTTGCTTCTGCTGATGGTATTTGCTCTGCAGCTGATTCAGGTACCGATTTTAGAGCTACTAAAGTGCTAGATTGCCCGTGCTACCTCTCAAGGCTGCTCGAGGCTTTCTAAGGCATTGAAATACAAGCGCTAGCCGGTATAAAGCTGAAAAGATACCTTCCGCAGCTACCATATACCTACCTCTGCACTGTACTACCTAAACCCAGTATATCTCTATATCTGCCTCCGAAACGAGAATCACATACATGAACCTAAGTTCTGAAACACTCATTTTTGACAGTGTAGGGCAGCTTCGAAGTGTAGGTTAGTTGGTTCTGTAGCAAACTAAAAAAAAAAAAAAAAATCATATGCCCAAATACCTTATGCTTCTTCTCATTTCTGTGGTTGTTCTGGGTTTTTTCTCTAAAATGAGATTCATGCTTATAATTTGTGTGAAAACCAATAGGTAATAGGCAGGTGGGCTACAAAAATATGATAGCCGAAGTAGGGGGATTTATTTTGTTTTAATATTACCTCAGGATAAAGTCAAGAATGCAAAGTGTAATCTACAATGATCAGAAAAATGAGGAGGGTAGCAAAAGTGGAGGTTATTCCTGTAATCATGTTATATAGATAGTAAATGCCATTCTTGTTAGATTGTTTCCTTTTTTACATTCTGTAGTGATGCCAGAGAAGAGAGGACCTTAATGATCTGAATATTTGCTTCTCATAAAAAAAAAAAATCTTAAAAGAATTGGTATTTCTTTTTTGTGTCAGGATTCTTAGACTCCACATGATTGAACACTTTCTCCTTTCATTGGATGACTGAAGAGCCCACAGTTATTACTAGTTATTAAAAGTTTCATCTGAGAATGATGTACAGTCCCTTCCATCATCTGAATTTCAAATATATATTTTTGCTCTCTCCCAAACAGGGAATCCGGGTTGCTTTCTGCAGCTACACAGAGGGAGAAGAGGATCATATTGTTCCCTGTAGAACTACTGCAACAAATTAATGTTGTGTATTGGGGTAAAGAAAATCACAAATGTTGTAACAGAAAATTTGCTATATTCCACCATGAATACATGCCTAATTTCACATCCCCGACTGAGATGAATGGAGTGGTTAACAGCTTATAGAATTTTGTTTCAGGCTATTTTTGGTCTCAGGCTGCACCATTGAATTGGTTTACATTTCATTTCATAATTGTAAGGTTTACTGAAAGTAGAGGAGCAGAAACAGCAAAAGGAAAACGAACAAAAATAAAGAAAAGGAGAAAAAAAATGTTATTTAAATATGTTATATGAACATATATACCAACCTGACCTTGAGGGATTTTTATTGAATGTTGAGACCAATGTATTTACTTCACTCAAAATATAAACTTGCTAAAGAGAAGAGCAACTTATGCACTTCTTTTACTTTAATACTTATAATATTACATACAAATAATATGCAATTTGTAAGTAAAAAATAATTAAGAAAAATGATGAATCAAAATAGCATTGCAATATATGAATTAAACATTGACCTAGACTTCACGTCAAATCATGGCTATGAAATTAATCCTTCCTTGGATCTCTAATAAATTATTCTTTTTATCAGATCTTAATTTTTTACCATATTTAAAATAAAATCTTAAAAAAAGCTATAGAAATTATTTCGAAATTAAGACCTCATAGACATATATATCCATACTCAGAAAGGCAGCTACTGTTATCTGCACTGAAGTGCAGGGACTAATTGATGTAGTTTAATACATTTTAAGAACGATGCTGAAAAAAAAATGTGGTTTGCCTTCAAGTTAGACCCTTCACAATAGTGCACACACAGGATGGAGGTTTTCCAGAGAACTTCAGGTTCTTTCAACTGAAACTGAATTTTGAGTTGTACATTTTGGGCAAAGCTACTCCAGAAAGGCCATGTGGTAGTGGATTGGGTCCTTCAAGATTCACCTTCTCTTCTCTCAAGTTCTCTTTACATTTGCTTTCTCAGATCTATCCTAGGCCTATTTTTAAAAAGTTTTCACTGCTGGGCTCCATACCAATCAGAAAATATATACAATTCCGTGGGTCTCATCCAAATTTTTAAGCACTGTGCATGGCAGTAGGATAACATTCATAAGATTTGTTAGTGGCAGAAAAATATCTCAAAAATTTTTGGCTTTCAACTCTACTCAGAAACTCTTCCTCTTCTTTATTCAATAAGCAATCACAGGCTTGCTTTCTTTCTTTTCTTTCTTTCTTTTCTTTCTTTCTTTCTTTCTTTCTTTCTTTCTTTCTTTCTTTCTTTCTTTCTTTCTTTCTTTCTCTTTCTCTCTTTCTCTCTTTCTTTCTTTCTCTTTCTCTTTCTCTTCCTCTTTCTCTTTTTCCCTTTCTTTCTTTCTTTGTTTCTCTCTCTCACTTCTTGTTTCTCACTTTTTCACTTTCTTTCTCACTTTTTATTTCTTTCAATAGCCAGATACAGAAGAAAATGGTTTTTTGAGTTATGATTGGGTTTGAAGTGAAAAATATTTATTTATCATTTCTGCACCTCAAAATTTTCATTTTAACTTGTTTGCCTTAACCCTAATGTGCCTGAAATAATGGAATACTTGTGGAGCTCAGAGTAATGAAGTCATTATTGACACAGTAGTAAATGAGTTAAGCATTTCAAAGTACTTAGATAAACAAGTTTCTTAAACTATTGGAATGCACTGGGAGCTAACACGATAGAAGATGACTTTACAGCCTTTACTATTCAGATAATTCTTTTTCTTGTTAGGCAGTTAAAATAACACTGATCAATCATCAGTACCAATTTTATGGCTCTTTGTCATGAAACAGACATACTGTAATTCATAAGGAATGATACCTTGTTGTGCTGCAATCTCTCTTTATTTTTAAAACATCCAATAGTGGCAAGATGTAACAGATATTCCATGGATGAATCTCTTCTATTACGTATGAACAAGGCATTTATGGATGATGTATATGTGTTGACAAAGAAACACAAGCCAAATTTTCACAGGTGTCAGCTCTATTTTGGAACTTGAACAAGCAATTAACTGAGGCACAGAGGCTGCTCTAAGCTTCATTGGCTATTCACAGCTTGATGGTGCACTACATCATTGGGTGGAGGCAGCACATTATGGAGCTGTGTTCTGCCAGAAAGCTTTCTTTATGCTTTGTTGGAAGGCATATACAAGAGCAAGTGTTTGAAACGTAGATTTAGAAGAAACATAAAGATTTTAGTTATAGGCTATCTGTGTTGAGATTAGTTGGAATAGGAAAGAACTTGGGCCCAGTGAGAGTTAATTAAAATAGTTAGGAGAGCTGGACCTGAAATGGGTTTTAAGATGTTAGTAACTGAGTACCAAATAACTGATGATCTGTCATTTGCATGTTTGCTTAGCTGTGCTTAGAATGAGGAGTAGAAACATTGATAAGTTGGTGTAGAAAGCAAGGACAATTACCAATTTCCTCCCTTTGTGGGAACCCGTCCAAAAGTCACACAAGAAGAAATTTAGAGGTCACTAAAGTAATTAGGATTGTTAAAACTCAGAAAGGCAAAAAGGTCAAAATGAGGAAGATGAGTTACTTCATCTTTTTTAGGACCACTGACCCAATTCAAGACCACCGACTCAATTCAGAACACACACTACACATGCTTAATGACATTTAAGCTCATTTCCATACGAAGTGGAGAATGGGAGGTGTTAATGTTATGAATATACATTTGTATTTTAGATATTCATAATTTTTTGTAAATAAAAAGCTTTGGTTTTGCTTGGATCGGGGCCCTGCATCTTAGGGAGTGCCTGGCAGTGCCTGGCACCAAATAAAACATACACTTTCTAACTCTAAACTGTTAGAGAGTTTTTGTCCATCTCAGTTGGATATCAATATTAGATCGATATTCATATTTTGGTAAATCATGTTCAAACAGAAATAAGTGACAAATCTGAGCCTTGTAAAAGATATACGTAATGTGGGAGACAAACCCTAGGACATCAGAAGAGGTTTTAAAAAATATGGTAGACTGCAAGGGAAGAGAAGAAAAAATGGAAGTTTTGAAGTAGAATGTAGAAGATGAGACAAAAGTGTCACAGAATAATTGAGGTTGGAATTGACCTGTGGAGATCATCTGGTTCAACATAATTTTTAAAGCAGATCAGCTAGAGCAGATTGCTCAGGGCTGTGTCCATTCAGGCTTTGAATCTAAGAATAGATAACCTGGATGAGAGGTTAACCTGTAGGTAAGTTAAGTAGAAATTCCTGCATGTCAATTTGTACTCACTGCCTCCTGTATTTCCACTCTTTCCCACCATGATGATTCTGGCTGCACCTTCTTCAATTCTTTACTTCACTTTGCTAGGTATACCATGAGGAGATTCCCACTGAGCCTTTTCTCTTCCTAATGCAGCTCAGGAAGCTGTTAGCCTTTTCTTCTAAGGCACATTGCTGGCTTGTGTTCGACTTAGTGCTCACCAGGTTTCCTCGGGTCTTTTCAGTAAAACTGCTTTCTTGTCAGTCAGCACCCAGAGCATACTTGTACTTCAGTCTATTCCTCCCTGGGTGCAGAAGTTTGCATTTCCCCCAATTCAACTTTGAGATGTTTCCTTCATCCATTTCTCCTGACTGTTAAGGTTGCCACAAATGGCAGAAAAATAATTTAGTGTATCAGTCACTTTTCCCAGTTTTGTATTGCCTGCAGCCTTGCTGAGGGTACAGTTTTGTGCCCATAGTCCAGGCCATTGATCAGGATGTTAAACAATATTGACCCCTGGGGTACTGCTCCAGTAGTGAATGGCATCTATTGCCACTGATTACAGTCCTCTGGGCCTGGCTGTTCAGTTAGCTTTCAATCCACCTCATTGTCCGTATATCTAGCCTGTATTTTATTAGTTTGTCTATGAGTATGTTGTGGGAGTGCAAGTCAAAGGCTTCCTAAAATCCAGGCAACCTTTCATTCACCATCATCCATAAAGTGATTCATCTCATTGTAGAAGGCTATCAGGTTGGTCCAGCATTACTTCCCTTTAATAAATCCATGCTGACTACTTCCAATGACCTCCTTGACATGTCTGAAAATGGTTTCCAGGATCAGTTGCTGCATCACCTTCCCAGGGACTGAGGCAAGCCCTGTAGTTCCTCAGATCCTCTTTCTTCCCCTTCTTGAAGGTAGGGCTGGTATTTGCTGTCTTCCAGTCTCCAAGATCTTTCCCCAGTCACCATTATATTTTGACAAAAATTGAGAGTGGCCCCACAATGACACCAGCCAAGTGTTTTGGAACTTGAAGGTACATCCCATCAAGCCTCATTGACTTGTGCGTGTTCAGATGTTTAAACTTCCCCTAACCGGCTTCTCCTCAACTGAGGGTAAGTTTTCAGAATTACAGAATCACAGAATAGTCTGAGTTGGAAGGGACTCACAAAGATCCAGCATTGAGTCCAGCTCTTTAATGAATGTCCCGTAAAGGTATCAAACACATGACCTTCATATTATTAGTATCAGGCTCTAATCTGCAGTCCTTCTCCCTGGTCTGAAGGACTTTGGATTCACGAAGGCAAATTCTACCAGAAAAGAAGGCATTAAGTATCTTGGCATTTTCTGCCTACTTTTCCATGACCTACCCTCCTCCATTTTGATGATCTTTAAAGATCTTTTCCAGCCTCAGCTGTTCTGTGACTCTGGGATTCTGTAAACCTTGGCTTTAATTATTTAATACATTCTTTTAGAGGTATGAAATGACTGGAAGAAAGGAAATGTTGTGTTCCTTCATACAGATTTCCCTCCTCAGAGGCTTAAAAGGCCATTTCTGTTTTAAAACAGTGCTCCATCAAAACTTCACTAAGGAAAATTTTCAACATCATTGTAATAATGGATATTACTTGGTCAATGCCAAACAGCCAACTTAAACACCCACTTGAAAATCATTTCCTGTTTCTAGGACTCATGACATCTTTACTAGAAATTACTGTTAGATTACCCACATGAACCATGCTATAACTTTCTACTAAGCTAAAAGGCATGTGAATATTCAATTATTTATATTCCCTGAGAAATGTAAATTTTTCTAGCATTACTTAAGCAGCTTCAATAGACTTAGGAAAATAAGAAACACTGATCAAAGAATCTTAAATGTGTCTTTTCAAAGACAATGCCTTCGAAGCTAGATTTTTACATTGTAAAAGGAAAGAGAATTTCCACTGGTATCAATCCCTGAAGCTAAACCAAATTACAATATAGGAGAATGGAAGAGAGAAAAAAATAATCCCTTTAAAGATTCTCTGAAAATCGATTGATGTTACTTATGTAGCGTAGCCATAAAACTGTAAAAGAATTAGCATAGTGTCCTATGAAGGCATTTAAGGGATGACGCATTCATGAAACCAAGATTGCCCCAAGACATTTCACGAAAGTATGGAGTCAGTGAGCATACAGTTCATTGGTATGTACAATATATAACAATTGTATATTTCGTTGTGCTGGTTTGGCCAAATTTAGAAATATACCCTGTGAGAGAAGGCAGGTTACAAACCACCCCTCCCCCACCAGGTTCGGGAAAAAAGAAACTTTTCCCTCGAAGGAATGTGAAAGAGATAAAAAGTATTTATTTAACAAACACGTGGGAAAAGGATAATAATGCTAAATAATAAAATCTTTCGCTGTGGAGAAAAACCTGGGAAAATGTTAGAGTCCTCCCTTTGGTCTCCCTCTTCCTCGGAGCTGGGACTTGGCCCAGGGCCAGGCCCTCTGTGCTCAGTGTAAAGTCCTCCCAACGTGTTCTGATATTGAAGCAGTCCAGCAGAAAAAGTGAAAAAATCCGAAATTCCAGGAAAAGCAAAAGTCCAACTCTCTGTCTCTCTCTGGAGAAAAAAGAAGCTGAAAAACTGGCTGAAAGCTGCCCGGAAAGCAAGCTGCCTCCTCCCGCTCCCGCCGCTGCTGTTAGAAGCAAGAGAAGTCTGTATCTCTGTGTCCTCGAAACATGAAAACAAAACTGCAAAACTGCTTTGAAGAAGTTTTGCTCAGTTTTTCCTCCCCCATCTCAGGCTCTGCTTAAAGGCATAGAAAGGCACAAAATTAATTTCTGGACATGGGGCAGTGATATGGGATACAACATAAAGTCCCCCCAAGACACTCATATATACAATAGACACAATATAAACATACAGGATATAGTATGTAAAGATGGACATCTTCCATCCCTTTAGAGAAAAATGGAAAATTCTAAATCTTTCTGGAGTAAAATAATATTTCATTTTCCACTAGTTCTATTATGAGACAAGAAGAGTGTATGGCAGTCTGGAAAAAAGCCAGCAATTCACAGGCTGGTATTGAATGTTACGTGATGATATAATTGAAATTTCCACATCCAGCATGACATAGAGTACTACTAAGGGACTAGAATATTTTTAAAAAAGATTTAAACATGTTAGAGCTATGTTCTTGGGAGCAGTGAGTTGTTTCTCCTTTTAAATTTAGTGTTCTTCTACAGTAAAGGATTTTGTTAAATTTTCTGAAAGAAAAAAATGGGAGTTAATCTGAAGTTATGGTGCACAATTTATAGCAATTTTTCTCAAAGTTTCTCTTTAAGGAAGAAGTTTTGAAGTGAGTAATCCATAAAAAATCACTTCTAGTACCTGATTTTAATTTGTTTGCTTATTTGTTTCACAGAAATTGGCTAAAAATATTTACCACTACCCTCCTCAGAATGGTGGGATTCAGCTAGCCTGACTTAAACAAACTGAATCTAACTTAGTTATTTTAAAAAAGCAACAAACAAACAAACAAACCCAAACCAAATTGCATTCTAGGATAAAAGTAATTTGACTTATATCAGACATCTTGGTAGAATAAGGTTTATAATTTCTTATTCTCTGGGTTATACAGTTTTAACAATACAAAAATAAGAGAACAAAATTAAAATAAAATTACCATTATTTAAAATTAAAATAAAGCACCATGTATGAAAAAATGGGAAGCCTTTTCTGAATCTAAAATTCTGGCAAATGCATTAGAGAAATAATGAATAATGACAATAATACAAACTTCATCAAAGATAATAAAAATATTGCAACTTAAGGACAAAAATATTGAACTTTCCCTTTCAAGGGAATAATAGATGAAAAGAGATGTCCAGGAGGTATTTTGCATTAATAACTCCGTGATTTCAAGAACCAAAGTAAGATCACAAAATTTTTCAAATTAATTCATCAACTCATTTTTACTTACTTTTCCTCTTTCTCACTGTATTTTCTGAATATCAATGGATTGTATTGTGATTATCCTTTATGCTCTAGGGTTTATAAGTTTATATCTGTTCTGATCCAGAACTGGTGAATTGTAGAACATGGTGAAGTATACAGAAAGAAAAACACCACCAAAGGAAAAATAATACAATCTCTTCAACCTTTCCTTACTACATATTGAAGTAATCGAGACACACAAGGATGATGATTTGAGTACTGCAAATAAACTCAAAAATTGGACAAACCCTTGGGAAAAGAGTATGTGTAAAAAAGAATAAGGAAAAACCAAGCATATATATTCCAAGGTTATGACAGAAAAGTCATAATTGTTACCACTCTGTTTTTTACAGAACAAATAATGCAATTTTGTACAGACCCAGAATATCTAGAACATCTATCTCTTTCTCAGAATGATTTGTGTTACTAAAGAAATTCATTTCTCACCATTTTGTTACTTTGTCACATAAAAATTGATCACAGATAAATAACCTCTATCTCCGTGTTCTTTGGCATATATTGAGATTGATTTTTGGAGGCATGTCAAAAAATTTGAAACAAAATGAATTCTCTTAATAAGTGGATAAATCTTGCCCGTCTTTGTTTCTTGAAGAGGATTAACCCAGAAATGGTAATTGCTTGCTGCCACAAGACAGATATTTGAAACTAAAAACTCAGGAGTGTGGTATTGAGTTGACATGTTTTGTTTCTCTTGTTGAAATTGAAGTCAATATAGTTACAATCTTGCACAACAGGATTATCCACTTTCTTTTCTCTGTGAAATGCAAAAGATCCCAAACTTTGTATCTTGTTCAACTGCAAGTAGTATCTAACTTGGAATGCACGTGGAGTAGCATGACACACACATTTGCTATAGAAAGGAAAAATAATGCTAGATATATCGCAGTATCTTAATTCTGATCATGAAAAAGATTTATTTGGAAGAAAGAAGTGATACAACCACAGAAAGAAAATGCAATAATTTTCTGTTATAACAAGTGTTTTCTCAGATTCTCTATGACAAAAAAGATTTGAGTTGAAGATTTAAATAAGTAATCTGGTTATCTGAGCTGTATATCTTATGCATGAACACACTCTAAAAGCATGAAAGGTTTCTCTGGAAGTTGTTAGAACTATTTCATAATTATTTTTATGAACTTATGAGTTCTTTTAATGAGAAAATTTGAACTTTTTCAAAATTGCATAAGCCTAGTGAAATGTTTCTGAAGTGTTCCCTAGGCTGGCATTTATAGCAAAGCCAAAACAATGGAGGAGCAGAGTGACTAGAACTCATCTTCGTGTCATCTGCCTCCATCACTGTGCTGGAAGATTCTGGGATCTTTCTCTGACTCTGTGGTCTACCTTCTACTGAGTGTACTGATGGTTGTCTTTGATTCATCTGCCACTTCCCTCTTAATCATAACAAAATAACAAGAAATGTTGCAACCAGTCTTGAAAAGATAGTATTTACTTGTGCCTGGTTAGAGTACAGCAGTATTTAAAAAACATTAAACATGTCATTAGGTAAAGAATACAATTTCCCCTCTACTCCATTTTTGGAACCACTACCAACACCAGGACTTTCAAAAACAGTTTTATCACCTTCCTAAGAACAAGTTTTCTCACTCTGGAAAACTAATTTTAAGACAATGAATGAAGCTGCATGAAGAAGTGGAGGCATGGAGAATCTTTCAAGATGGTCCCCAAACTAGTTTTGCAACATGTGAAAATTAGTTCCTTTTGAAGTGTTTCCTGTCCTGCTTCAATGTCATTTATTCTGTCCTAATGTATTTTGTGAAAGTTAAGCAGAGGAATAGATTTATATAAGACAAACCACTAGTAAGGGTCATAGACTTCCATTTTTATTTTAATAAAATCTTTGAAGACTAACTCATACAATTTGTGAATCACACTTCATGAGAAAGACTTGACAGAGGTTTTTAACAATTTGAGGTGTGGAGCTGATTGGAAATAACAGAAAAAAGAACTGCTTCTGTTCACTCTTATATTCAACCAAAGATAAGTAGCTACATCATAAAAGTATACAAAAGTATATTCTTATACTGATGAGAGAGAAGAACATAAAGAAAAGAAACTGTGACAATGTTTTTCTGGTTTATGGTGCTCACATTGTCTTCATATACAGAACGGGTTGATTATCCTTGTCTAAATTATAGAGATTATATAGAGATTATTTTATAACAAAATACACTACATAAGGTACAGTCATTATATATACTAACGTTAATGTTTGATTTAGTCACTTCTATCTGTACTATTATAAAAGTAATTTTTATATATTTAACTTGTGGTTTTCTTTGAGACATCATAAGTTCTTTATCTCAGATATATCTTGAAAGAGTTAAGTCTAGAATTCAGCTATTAAGTTCATTAAATACCTTTTGGATTTTGATTTTAGAATGTATAAAGAGAATGCATGGTCCTTTAAATTGCAATATTCAACATTTTTTAAAGTATTTTTATTTCATCTGTAATTTTTAAATTAATATCTTTTTTTCCAGATTTTTTTCATAGATACATCTTTTTATGCTTTTAATCTTTCTTATCATCAGCCTTGAAATCTTCTATTTTCTACTAGATATAGTTAAGAAGGATGACAAGAACTGAATAAAGCATTCCAAGTAATGGAAAATCATTGTAATAATCGCAGTGTATTTTTGTTGATTTCCTTTTTCTGACGAAAATAAATTCTTGTCATGTTCATATAAAGGGCAGTTCTGTTCAGATAATAATCTAATACAAGATATTACAAGAATATATTTTTAAAATTGCATAGACTTTGTGAGAGGAAATACTGGTTTATCTAACAGTATGTGCAGTATTTGCATCAAGTTTTTTTACTGCCTTTTTATCTAAAATAATAGTTAAAGTACGTAAGTTCAAGTACATTCATTCTTCTCTTGTACTAAAATATGACGCACTTCTGGTGGAAATGTGAGTATCAGGATCATTATAATTCTTGTTGCATCCTGTAATGATATTTGTTGTGCTGACCTTTCATATATTTTATTTAATGGTAAACTTTTCTTTCACTTTCTTTTTTGGGCTTAATGCTGCCATCACATAAAATGCCATTTTCATATCTGACAGCAGAGTTTGACTGCAAGAACAGTGGTTCATGAAAAACAACTTAAGCTTCCTATTATTGGTGTCCGAAATGACAACTGCATTTTGTCTTGCCATTCCACTACTCAGACAGTTGCTGTCAAAACTTTATAACTCTGGAGAGAGTTAAGTGTAAGCAGACAGAAAGAATTTACTTCCACTAACAGAAGCAAAGACATGCTTTCCAGGTATTTTTTGAGCTGTAAAATATACTTGGCATTATAATTTCATCAAGAATGGCTTCCTATTGAGTTACAGTTAGGATTTCCACTGAGTATGCCTGTTTTGCTTTTATTTTCTTCTTTTTTACTTTGCTTAATTTTAACAATTCAAGGTGGCTGGTGTGCTGTATAACCTTTGGGTGTGCTATATAACCTTTGATGTGCTGTACAGCCTTTGTGCTATATAAACAGAGAATCATTATATCCAATTAAATCTCTGAAGTAGATGTCTCTTTACTATTCTTTTTATGTTATAATTATTTTCTCATCTTTCTACCACACTTATTTCACTTGCCACTTCTTGGATCTCAGCTGTTAACTTTTTGTAGCTTGTGCTGTTCACTGTTAGGAATCCAGTTATCTTTGTAAATCTAACCCAAGTCATATGTGACAATAGGATTTAGATGGATTCAAGACCTAGATATTTTATTCAACTAATAATTCAAATACAATAAGCCTACTGTTCTCTGGAATAACTGACATGCTGTAGAACAAAGATCAAAACAAAAAGTGTTTTGTCTCATTTGCTTCATGTTCTTTCCAGCTCCTTTATTTATCACAATAAAAACCCTCACAGTAAACCTGGGAAATAGCAGGAAACAATGTTTTGAGTGTGTGCTGGGTTTGTCAAGAATTGATCTGCTTCATACTAGGTGGTCCTGGGGCTGTTTTTTGGATTTGTGCTGAAAACAATGTTTTCATTGTTTCTGAGCTGTGCTCACACACAGTCAAGGCCTTTTCTGCTTCTAATGCTACCCCACCAGCAAGGAGACTGGGGGTGCATGAGAAGCAGGCAGAGTACACAGCTAGGACAGCTGACCCCAGCTGACCAAAGGGATATCATAAAATCACAGATTCATTAAATTTGGAAAAGACCTCTAAGATCATCAAGTCCAACTTTGTTGCCCTTAATTGGAATGCAAAAGCTGATATTCCAGTGCCACTGTGTCTTCCTTGTACTTAGGGGCCCAAAACTGAACAAAGGATTGGAGATGCAGCCTCACCAGTGCTGAGTAGAGAGGCACAATCACTTCCCCTGTTCTGCTGGCCACACTGTTTCTGACAACTGCCAGAATGCCATCAGCCTTTTTGGCCACCTGGGCACACGCTGGCTCATGTTCAGCTGCTGTTGACCAGCATCCCCAGGTCCTTTTCTGCTAAGCAACTTTCCAGCCACTCTGCCTCAGGCCTGTAGTGCTGCATGGGGTGGTTGTGACCCAAGTGTAGGACCCCATACTCAGACCATATGGCATCATGCTCAGCATATAAAACTGGGGGAAGAAGAAAGAAGGGGGCAACTTTGATGCTGCTTGTCTTCCCAAGTCACCATTATGACTGATGGGGCCCTGCTATCCCAGGAATAGCTGAACACTTGCCTGCCCATGGGAAGCGATGGATGAATTCTTTGTTTTGCTTTGCTAGCATGCATGGCTTTTGCTCCATGTGTTAAGGTGTCTTTATCTCGAACCATGCACTTTCTCTACTTCTACTCTTCTGATTCTCTCCCCCATCCCACCTGGGGGAGAAAGCGAGCGGCTGTGTGTGGCATAGATGCCAGCTGAGGTTAAACCACAACATAGTGAAAGGATAGAACTAAACTGAAAATCTGAAATGCAGAAATGTCTGAAATGGCAATGGAAAAATATCAGTACAACCTGACAGGAACAAAAGCCTGTGTGCACTTACTGCTTATCATCAGATTTTATATATGTGCAATAAATAGTAAGGGTTTGTTACTGCTGGGCAAAGAACTAGGGTATCATAGATTGATTGTAAAATGGCAAACACTCCTGCCCAAACTAATTCCCCAGTAGTCTGAAAAGATCAGACCTTTATGCAGTGTTATTCATTACAGGGTTCAAGACCTTAAGAAATTCAGGATCATCTAACTTTCTGCATGTTGAAAAACCTTACAGTCCCCATAGCCAGTCCATATTCATCTTAATAATGTGGGACTGAAGACACCTGTTCTTTGACTTACGTGTCATCCATCATGATAACTTCCATGATGTCTTAATCACTTATATGGAATATTTAGATGAGAAATATTTAAGAGAAGCTCTTTTCAGCATACCAATTTCTTCTAGGTAAGAGAAGACTTTATACAAATAAACCCATCACTTTCTTGTTCTCAAGAGGAAATTCATATTTGTTTATAGAAGACTAGAACATTGTCAAAAAATCTAATTTTCTGTTTAAGTACACTGAAGTCTGAAACTGAGCTTTCCAGTGCAAAGAAGATGAAAAGGCAGTTGTGTTCAATTTGGTTACTGGCTATTGACTAATTATTGACAAATGTGATGGGATTTCAGGAGCAGGAAGAATCATGTCATTGTGCTTCATGTTAAAAATCAACTGTGTAACATGGAAGACTTTATTTTTATTTTTCTTGAATCTTTGAAACATTTCCTGCTCTGAAAAATTTATTCATTAGCTCTTGAACAAGTACCATCATATTTCATTACTTTTCTAAAACATTCTACAAGCACTGGTAGAACCAAACCCTAATATTTTAGTCTATCTTAGCACCTTTTGACTCAATATTTACAGGCAAGCTAATCACTCTATCCTTTCCCAGCTTCTCCAAGTATCCAAAATATGAATGCATGAGATTGAGACTATGAAACTTTTGTATTAAGGAATGAGACAAATAAATTGATTATACAGTCAAATTATAAGGGTTTATATGGTGTGTATGAACTTAGAAATATTTTTTGATGATATTATAAAAATAACACTATAATTACAGTGACAATGTGATGAACAGAGCCTTAGGTTGTCAAGAGAATGCTGTAAGAGGCAAGTTGGAATAGATTGCAGCAATGCTGTACGTTTCAGTAACAGGTTATTGATCATGCACTGGCTTATGATGAAGAACATAGTGGAGACTTTCAGCCTGCAATACTAAGCAATCCTCACATGACAAAGTCTGAATTATTCCTTATGAACAGAGCAGCCTTTCTTTAAGGACTTATTTCTTTTAAATATGTAATAGTGTTCTTTCTTAGTGACATACTCTTTATATGATATATGCCTGGAATGTATTTTCTTTGGAAAAGAAAATATAAACTCTAGAATATCAATAAGATTCCCTGAAATATGAAAATAAGTCACTAAACAGAATAAGTTGGTTTTTTTTTTTCCCAGAATGAACAGGGGAAAGTGTATGGTTTGTAAGAACAGAAAACCAAGCAATTTCTTTTTGCACTTCTGTAGCTAAATATACCTTGATTTTCATACTCTATTAATTTTGCTCACTATTAACTGAATTCTGCTCTGTAAAATACAGTGTATTTTTAGAAATAGCTATGTAATTGGAAAGTCCACTTGTGATTTTTTAGGAAAACTAGTAATGGAGTGAGTAGCAAGTGAGGTCAAGAGTTATTATACATATCATGAATAACATAGTATATGCTCAAATCTAGCAAATATTGGATTCAAAGGGACTACATCAATGTATAAACTTAAACACTCATCTCAGGTAGGATTAAGTCATCTGGGCAGCTGACTTTTTAAAAACACTTCAACTGCCTTCACTTCCTGAGGATGATTTTTTGTGAAATGAATATGTTCTTACTGTATTAATGGGACTAGACTTTTTCCCACAGGAAAATTTTATTATTTTATTTTACTTTTTTTAAAGCTGTGTACTAACATGCAGATTTGGAAAGAGAACCAACGTTTTCTGATTCATTCAGTAGCAATTTTCCATCTGATTGTACTCAGCAGTTGCAGTCCTTTAATAATAATAAAAAAAACACATTAGAAATATGTCATGTCATGAACAGCAATGCCCAACTTTTTGCTTATCTTTTTTCCCAAATTTGGGATGATGTAGGTGTAGTAGGTTGATCCCAGACAGCATTCATCCAGTTTCTCACTGACTCCCCTCTCCTGTGGGACCTGGAGAAAATAGAAGGAAGGCAAGAATACTCTTGGGCAGAGATAAGGATACTTTAATTAAGAAAGCAAATGTTGTGTGCCAACCATGTGAATGGTTGACATTAAATAAGTTAAGTTTTCTTCAGTCTGATGAGTATACCATTATGCTTGAATATATGAAATTATGTGGAAAAACCCCTCTATTGTTAAGGTAAAAACAACAAAAGACCAGATAGTTTGGAATCGACAATATTCAAAGATGTAAACATATAAGTGAGCCTTTCAGGGGTGAGACTCCCCTAGATCTGCTGTTTATAAACAGAGAAGGGCTGATGGGAAATGTGGTCAGAGGTCTTCGTCTTCTTGGGTACAGTGACCACGATATGACAGAATTTGCAATATGTGGTGAAGTTAAAAGAAGCATTAATAAAACCTCTACCCTGGATTTCTAGAGGGCAGGCTATCTGGGACACTGATTCAGAAAGTCCCTTGGAAAGCAGACCTTAAAAACAAAGAGGTCCAGGAAGGGTGTACATACTTTAAGGAAGTAATCTTGAAGGTGCAGGAACATGCCATCCCTCCCAAAGATGAGCTGGTAGGGAAAATGACCGGCCTGGCTGAGCAGGGAGCTTTTGTGGGAACTCGGGGGAAAAAAAGACGGTGTATCACCTTTGGAAAAAGGGAAAGACAACTCAGAAAGTGTTTAAGAATGTTGTTATGTCATGCTGACAGAAAATTAGAGAGGCAAAATCTCATCTGGAACTTAATCTAGCCACTTCTGTAAAGAATAATAAAAAGTGTTTTTACAAATACATTAATAGCAAAAGACGGGCAAAGAAAACCTCCATTCCTTATTGGACATGAGGGGGAATACAGTCACCAAAGAAGAGGAAATGGCTGAGGCACTTTACACATTCTTTGCCTCAGTCTCGAACAGTAAGACCAGTGATCCTCAGGACAAGTGGTCTCCTGAGCTGGTGGACAGGGAGCAGAATGGACCCCCTCTAATGGAGGAAGCAGTTAGTGACTTGCTGAGGCACTTACATGCTCACAAGTCTATGGGACCAGATGGGATCCATTCTAGAGTGATGAAGGAACTTTTGGAAGAGTTTGCTGAGCTGCTCTCCATCATTTATCACCACTCCTGGCTGACCAGGGAGGTAATGGATAAGGAGGCCATCTGGAGGTTGGCCAGTGTGATGCTCATCCACAAGAAGGGCCAGAAGGAGGATCTGGGAAACTACAGGCCTGTCAGCCTGACCTAGTTACCCAACAGGGTTATGGAGCAGATCATCTTGAGTGCAATCACACAGCACAAACAGGACAACCAAGGGATCAGACCCAGCTAGCACAGGATTAGGAAGGGCAGGCCCTCCCTGACCAACCTGATCTCCTTTTATGACCAGGTGATCCCCCTGGTGGATGAGGGGAAGGCTGTGGGCGTTGTCTACCTGGATTCAGCAAAGCCTTTGACAATGTCTCTCACTGCATTCTCCTGGAAAAATTAGCAGCCTGCGGCTTGGACAGGTGCACTCTTTGCTGGGTTAAGAGCTGTCTGGATGGCCAGGCCCAGGGAGTGGTGGTGAATGGAGCTGCATCCAGCTGGCAGCCAGTCACGAGTGGTATCCCTCAGGGGTCAGTATTGGGCCCAGTCCTGTTGAATATCCTTATTGATGATCTGAATGAGAGGATTGAATCTATCATTAGTGAGTTCATGGATGACACTAAGTTGGGTAGGAGGTTTGATCTGCTGGAGGGTAGAAAGGTTCTGCAAAGGGACCTGGACCGACTGGATTGAAGGGTTGAGACCAATGGTATGAGGTTCAACAAAGACAAGTTCTGGGTTGTACACTTTGGCCACAACCTCCTGCAGTGCTCCAGGCTTGGGGCAGAGTGGCTGGAAAGATGCCCAGCAGAAAAAGATCTGGGTGTTGGTCGACAGCAGCTGATCATGAGCCAGCGTGTGCCAGGTGGCCAAGAAGGCTGATGGCATCCTAGCCTGTATCAGCAATAGTGTGGCCAGTAGGACCAGGGCAGTGATTGCCTCCTGTACTCGGCACTGGTGAGGCCTTGAGAAGTGCATTCAGTTCTGGGCCCCACACTTTAAAAAGGGCATGGAGATACTGCAGTGTATCCAGTTTAGGGCAACAAGACTCATGAAAGGACTAGAAAATGTCTTATGAGGAACAGCTAAGGGAGCTGACTTTGTTGTGAGATTGTGGTGAGGTGAGGGTTGGTCTCTTCTACTGTGCCTGCAGTGAAAGGACCAGAGAAAATGGCCTTAAACTGAGACAGGGGAGATTCAAATTAGATATTAGAAAAAAAATTCACTGTTAGGGTGGTCAGGCATTGGAATAAGTTGCCCAGGGAGGTGGTGGAGTCACCATCCCTGGTGATATTTAGGGAGCATCTAGATCTGGCACTGGGGGATGGTGTAGTGGTTTTGCAGTTGCAGTGGTGGTACTCATGATTTGGCTGGGTCATCTTAAAGGTCTCTTCCAACCTTGATGATTCTATGAAGAAAGAAATGTGTATGTTATCTTGTTAGCCAGACTAGGAAGTTTTTTTCACATGTAGGTCCTAAAATCTATTAACCTGGCTAACGCTCCTGCTTTTAGAAGATGATGGATTAATTATCAGCTGTAATTAAAAAATCTGATCGCAAAAGGACTCCAGTGTACAGAGCAGCTACAAGAGACCCGTTTGCTCTACAGATCTAAGTGGGAAGAATTGGGCTGGGTGGGTCTGTTCCAACCTCCAGACAAAAAGGAGACTAAGCTGAGAACCTAATATTTTGATGATTTGCTGTTTGCTGGCTACACTTTGACAGATCATTACTAATTTTCAAAGGAGCTGTTAAAAGTCCCCTTCAGTACGCAGCGTTTTAAAGGTCCTTGAGGAAAGCATCTTGTCAGACTGATATGTTATCATGCAGGTTGTCCATGCATGCTTATTAAAAAGGATTCTGCTCTTCAGAAATCTGGGTTAGCATTTCAAGTAACCACAAATGCACCCCTATGAGATCACAAGGAAGTAAAAACTTTTTTACCTATTCACTGACCTTGACACTGTGAAAGAGTAATTTGACTTACCATGAATTAATGGCATTTTTCTGTGATTTGCTTGTAGCTGTAGTCTCAGGCTGATTACATCAAGTCCAATTAAGGACTGCAGAAATATTGACCAGATGCAGGATAAACGTTTGCAAAATTTTCTCTACCTAGTGGAAAGCCCCAGTTCAGTCATTGCAGCCTGGACAGACAAATTGACAGCATCTGTGGTCACAGCTATAGCTGAAGACAATAACATGACTAACATAGGGATGACCTACAGAGTTTTGATATGAAAGAAATATCCATCAGCATAATTTGATTACTTGCTTCATTCCTGTAATTTTCAATACTAAATAAACCCTTGGGACACAGTGGAGAAGTAGGTCAGAACCTTATAAAAATACAGCCACCTACCCCTGGCATGGTACAGAAAATTCATCACCTGTGTAACTGGACTCAATGGAATTACTGTGGGGATGAGCAAGCCAGTATTTTGATAGCAGTGTGGTCCAGCTGAACAGTTATAAATTTCTAATGAGCTAATGAGGAATTATACTCATTTCAGTTTTCAAAATCGAAACAAAAACTACTTTTCACATGAGGTACACATGTGCTGCTGCTGAAATCTGCCCTCAGCAGAGCTACAGATCTATTCCAAAATAGCAATATATTGCACACAGCAAAATACAGCATTTATAAGCATGTGGAGTTCTAAGACTAAATTTGTGATTTTGTGCTAAAAACAGGCCTATTTTCTATCAAAAATTGGAAACCTACACTTTCACCTCATTCTGCTCATATGAGGATAAGTAATTGATGGGGATTGGAGTACTGTATTGCATTTCCTGTTAATTTTCATGGATGAGGTGGTGGGGTCCTTCCTTGCTGTACTTAGCTGCATATTTAAAAATAATCCACCTGTTCAGGTATATATGCACATGAATGAGGTAAAGGAAATAACTGAAAGATAAGGAATAAATATATTTCTGGTATGGAATTCTGTGGTGCCTTTTCTGGAAATGGGTGTCACATAAATATCGAGGTTGCCAGTCATTGTCAAAATATTACAGTCTATCAAATTGCCATCATAAATAACCCCTTTGGAACATATTTACTGATTTTAAGGACTTTATTCCATAACTACTCTGTGAATCCGGCCCTCCAAAGTACAAAGGAATGTATGGGACTGTGGGATGTTCAGAAACCAGATGGCTTTGTTTCAGCTACTGCATCGTTTTATAGCAAAACACATATACTTAAAAAGATTTCTTTGCTCAGTATTGTTTAAATGTGTCATATTTTACTCATTTGCCTAAACCTGATGGGTTTCCATTACAGTCCAGAATGACTAAGTTACCTCTTTCAGGAGCTTGCATGAGTGGAAGAAGAAGCCATGTCTAGTAACAGTGTTCTGGTGCTTTTACGTTTTGTTTCCTTGTTAGAGGCACTGATAAATGGTTAAATATGAGCCTAAAAGCAGATGGAACTGCCCCGATTCTCCCAGAAACCCCTGATTACTTACCCATGGACAAAATGTGTCAAAATGATGGCTGCCATGGCTTAAATAATAAGACATGAAAATTGTAAATTATGTACCAGTCTAAATTAATTTACTGGAAATTAATGTAATTTACAAAGATCTACAAGTTGTGAAATAGAGACTTGAAAGATCTATTGTAAGAAATTATATGTTTTCTTCTTTCTGATACTTGTTCAGAGACTTTTGTTTTCTTCCAAAATTAATTAACTCAGTAATGATCCAGTAGTCATTAAAAGAGGATCTGGCTTCTTCAGAAGCAACATTCTCCTGAGAAACAACAAAAATACAGGATCTGAGACTTCACTAACCTTTACTCTTTTTCCTCTACCACCCCTGTAATTAGTCATAGCAAATGACAGAAAGGGTGTAACCAATTAGTACAAAAAACTCTTGAAAAAGACTGCATCACATTTGTTAGATCTTAGGCATATTTTACTGTATTAGCTGCTGTAATTACAAGCTCTGAAGCCATTATAAGGAAAAAGGGGATGAGAAGCAGTGGTTATGGAGCAGTGTATCTGACAGTGAATTTACAGAATCACAGAAACACAGAATCACCAGGTTGGAAGAGACCTCTAAGATCATTGAGTCCAACCCATGCCCTAAAACCACCTCAACTGAACCATGGCACCAAGTGCCACATCCAATCTTTTTTTAAACACATCCAGGGATGGTGATTCCACTACCTCCCTGGGCAGACAATTCCAGTACTTCACCACTCTTTATGTGAAAAACTTTTTCCTAATATCCAACCTGTATTTCCCTTGGTGCAGCTTAAGACTGTCCTCTCGTTCTGTCAGTTGCTTCCCAAAGAAAGAGACCAACCCCCACCTGATTTCAGGAAGTTGTAGAGAGTGATAAGGTCACCTCTGAGTCTGCTTTTCTCCAGGCTAAACAACCCCATTTATGTGCTTTAGGGCCCAATCCAAAATTTACTGAAATAAATTTAAGTATTCTCTCAACATTGGAGTAAGACAAATACTATGCAATCACAAATCAAGCAGCAATGAGTGCCATCTTTTTTTTTCACCACGTGAGTAGGTCAGTGAATTGTGTTTTAGTGAAAAGCTGGTTTTGACCTTGTAATCTTGAGTTATATTTCCTTCTGTTTAGTCACTCAGAATTTGTTGTTACTTATGCACAAAATAGATTTTCAAGTTTAATATACTGATCTGCTGAAATTAGTTTGCATTCTGAGTCTGGTTTAGGATATTTGGATAAACATTAAGTTCAATAGTTTATAGATTTCCTTTTAATTTCTGTGATATTGATAGACATGTTTTATTCTGACAGAAAAATATTTTGTTTGCTCTCAGATATACCTAATGAGGAAGATCTTACATGTACAGCAAAATTGTTGATATTTCTTATATGAGATGACAGACAAAGAAAGCAAAGCCTATAGAAGATATACAGAATAAAAATTTCAAAATGGACACAATGGAGTAAATAATATAACATTTTTTATCCTATATTTTTCCAAAATATTTTATTCTCAAAAAATGACTGTTAAATGCACTGAAATTCCACTTAAAAATAATAAATGTCCAGTTTGTCTGAAAATAGTAACTCTCCCACAGTCCCAGAAAGATCTTCAGCTCTTTTCTATTTACAAGCAACAGTCCAGATTCTATCTGGATTATGCCTAAATTGCTAAGTGGACATCCCAGTTCTATTTGGTCTAACGAAGATTTTATTTAAAATGTAAGAACAATATTCTTCTTGTGTACATATATATATATACATGTATATAACAAATATATCACATGAATTATTCTATTGCATACATTTTCTTCCCCAAAACAACATCAATTCAGTTTAATCTGGCATGTATTGACTCTTCTGTTTTATTTTAATCTAATTTTTAGGACCACTTCCAGGGAGAGTTATTTTATATTGCTTACTACTTTTACCTGGAAAAAGATCAACAGTGTGCAATTCCAAAGTTAATACTTTATAATTTTTTTTCTGATTACACACCTTCTACTAAAACAAAATTTAGCAATTTATTTGGTGCCTGGTTTTACCCTGACTTTTATCTCATTTGTCAGGAGCTGTCACATATGCTGGTTGGTATTTTTGCCATTTGAAAACATGAAAATAAACGGGGAATATTTTTGTATGGTAGGTTGCACAAGTGCAATACCCTGTTCTTCTACTAAATCATTTCCATCAAGGCCTAGAAGTTTTCCTACAAATGTTCAAAATTGAAACCAATAGTTTTTCACTCTCATGTAGAAAACAGTTCATCTCGGTATGAAATGACCCTAAGCAGATTTATTCTTGCATTTGCGCAGAGGGCAGTTAGGGATGGAGAAACATCATGGTGCCTAGGAAGCTATGACTTGAACTAAAGCAAATACCAGGCTTTAATTTAGATTTTGGTCTGTGGTCTGGATTTTCCTTTCTACTGCATGAGGAAACAAGATTTGCCTTTTCTTTCACTTTGAAATGGCATTGAGTCTCTATGACCAAAACATGCCATGCTGTAATAAATACACATTTTAAATTTTACTCCTTGATATTTAAGTTAATTTCACTGTTGTGCACATTTCTGTCTCAGTCTTCTAAATGTCTATTGGCAGATAGTATTAAAATGCTAATGCAAACCTGTTTCTTTAAAGAAAATGGTCATAAAAATCATTAATTCATTCTGAGATAAGAAACAAAACCTCAAGAGATGTTCTATTTAATATTCAGATATGGATTGCTTTGATAGAAGTGCTTTATCACTTATAACAAAACATGCATGGTGAGTGTAAGAAGATTATAAGACATTAGACACCTAATAATGAAGGTTAGGGCATGGATAACAAAGTTAGTGTAAGTATTTGGAAAACAGAAATAGAAGTGCAAATACTTCTCAACTAGGTTTAGTACCAAACATCACTTATATCTCCTCATATTATTGAAATACGAATATAGATTATTAAAAAGGATAACATGCTCTTATAACAGTTGTCTAGCTGTGAGGGTACAGTCAAGAGCAAAAATAAAATAAAACATGAAGAATTGTGAACTCTATGGCACACAGTCACTCTGTATCCTGGGAGAACTCTAGCAACAGACTGTAACAGAATCAATCATATTTCTTTTCCACTGGATAAAAAGCAGACAATACTCATTACAAAACGAAATCATATCCTGAATTTTTAGAAAGGAGGATTGTGTTATTTCTATGACTAATTTATGACTTCCCTGACATTCCTAGGAAATGAGGCTACCGATACCAAGTGTTCAAAAGCAGTACAATATAAAATCATAGAGAAGTCAGTATCGTAACTAGAGAAAAATTTTCTTCCTTAGCTTCTCTGATCAAGGTCAAAATTGCAATGGATGACTTTTAACTTTAGTAGCATATTCTTCAAAGTAGTATTACAAATGTACAGGTGAAGCTTTGCCAAAGTCCAATAGATATCTGAAACAAGGCATCTCTTGTTATTTTAACAGCACCATTATCAAACCAAGGTATTCATATGTTTGTGTGATATTACTTTACATGACAGTTATAGAACATAACTGATGACTGCAGGTCTATAAAACAAACCAGCATCAACAGTAAAAGAGTTGATGTTCCTTAGCATCACTCATCTTTCTTTCTCTGTCTTTGCTATGCACCTGAGAAAGAAAAATATGTGCAGAGCCATCAAAAAAGAAATGCTAAGACAGTTTTAAAAATAAATCAAATGAAACCTGAAAAAAAAATCTTTAAAGTGTCTCTTAAAAGGCTCTAATGGACAAACTCTCAGAGGTAAAGCAAAGATATCACATTAAAGAAATGTGTTTCTTATTTTGTTATTAATGTAAAATAATTACTTTGTCTTTAGTATAAATACATGAAAAGTTTTAATCACATCACCACTCCAGTTTTCTGGGGAAAATTCACTAGTCATACTACTGACATCATTTATTCTAAAGAAGTCATTACCTTTACCTTTGACAGCAGTTGATGCAAGAGGAATTTGCTTTCTGAAGAACAAATTTTATTTTGCTAATAATACGTCAAAAGTTTGCAGTGAGGGATCTCCAGTTTGTTTTTGTTTTTCTTTTAAGGACAGATAAAATAAACCTCCTCCTCCTCTCAAGTTTGCAATGTTGGCAGTTGTCCAAAGTGAGTTACACTCCGAAATGGAGTGCACAAACAAAAAAAATGAACCAAACCCAAAACAAAACCCCCCAAACAACAAATGCCAAAAAAATCCAAGCAACAAAAAAAAGAAGTCCCTATGTCTTTATATTTTTATTTCTCTTGGCTAATTATTAGTCAGCTCACTATCACCACTGACTATGGTATATCAATTTCTATCAATTAAAGTAAACATAACTTAGACCAAATTTAATTTTCAGATGTCTAAAGGAAAGAAAGCAAATGTACTATTTTAATTTATGTTCCAACTCTGCAGCCTACAATAATCTTTATCGTAAGACTTTCTGAAGTAGCACTGATGAACAACTTTGTTAGATGTTGCAACTTGACTTGTACACTGTGTATAAAAAAGGAGAGTTCTCATGCTCTAGTTAATTAATTGGATTATGCCTTCAAAAGGATTGACACTTCATATGCCCTTATTCTAAGCATTTTTTAAGAAAGTTTGCAGAATAGACTTCAGAAGAATAACCTAAGGATGAACTTTCAACTTGTGCTATATCACAGTTTTCTTTAGAAAAGGCAGCTTTAGAGGGCAGGAAAAAATGTTAAGGAGAAGATGATGTGCCATACTTTTATGAAGTGTGGCATCTAAGGAAGAGATATATCCTTAGCAGGACTTTAAAACTGTCACCGTCATGATTCCTAATTTTCTTGTTCCGTGAATGGCTTCTTTTTTTCTTAGCAGACAGACTTTAGGGTAAGGGATTGGTCAAATATACTCTGGACATCCATAAATACGAAGTATTATACATAGCATTTTACAACCATTTTCGCCAATTAAATATTTGTATTCCTTAATATGTTAGTCTTCAGTCCTTCGTCACTTTAGGAATAGTCTGAATATTAATTTAGCACACAGAAATAGACATTGAATCTAGCTGGACTAGCATAAAGAATTCTGCCTGAAACTAAAAATACTTTCCCATCATGTACTGTAATTTTCCCCAGACAAAATCTATCCTATACTCATACACATGGTCATAGTGTTCTGAATAACTCTGAGACAAAAAATTTAACTTATTTTCAGGGTTTTTAATTTTTCTATCCCTTCACTTGAATAGAACACATATGAAGGACTAAGGAAAAGATTAGCAATTTCTGCATATCTTCAAACCTGCAAAAATTCCAAATGCACACCAAAACATAGCCAGTCAAAACCTACCAAAAATATTGAAAGCTGTGATAAACTGAATATGATATTTACAGGTTTGCTTTAATCCCAGGTTTAAAATAAATTTAACTAGTGAAAGTTTGTAGCCTTGTAGAAATCAGTACTGATTGTTGTAGATCTCTGTAGGATAAGAGATTTACAAAAGTGCAGTAAATTGTAAAAGGATTTCAGCTGAATGACTGACTAAATTGACTGTTTGGCCTGTTAGATGTCTATAGGTGAGGAGTCTGCAAAGGGTGTACAGGCATGGTTAACCATGCACCACTCCGATAGCCTGCCTTCAAGCTATCCTTTCTTCAGACCCCAAATTTCCCTTTCTCATGGTGATTCCCAGATACTTTGAAATCCCAATGAACAGAAGAATTCTGGTACATTAGGCATGTCTTAACACCTGATAAAATTTTATTTCTTAGAGGAAACTACCTACATTTAGGCTGAGTAATATTTTCCAGCTATGTAATTCTGGGGAAGGAGACTGCACAGTGTTTATTTAGAGCTATACACATGCAGAGGATTGTCACACATTGTCATATACATGAAAATGTTCACATATCAATGGAAAGAGTATCTCAAATGAGATATAAACTAGCTTGAAGGCAGAGGAATAACATTTCTATTTAACCTGTGGTTGTTAATTCTGCTATTGGGAGAGAAATAAATGGGGTTTGATATTTCAGGCAGATGCAGTAATTGATTTTTACTTTAACTTGGTTGATTGTAAAATGCTTGGGGGCAGAAAAAAGGGTGCTTTGTAACTCAAAATTGCTGCAGGAAAAGAAAAACATAGTTTTATAATAAAAGTAATATTTAATTATACATATTTTATGCTGCCACAAAATTTTCCATTTCAAGAGATTGTTTAAGTCCTCAGGCATATACATTACTCCATAACCTAACATTCAGCATGAAGAAGAAAAAAAGATTCTTCCTTGTCTCGATATCAGAGGCATGACCACCCAATATTAATTTATCTACAATCCTGATGAAAATAGGCTGTCTGATACATCTGGTATATAAGTCTTTTTCAAACACTGAAAGACCAAAATAAACACTGAGTCACCAAGCCTAAGAAGTACTCTGAAGCTGAGAAAAAAAATTAATAAAGTGATTAATATTTAAAACTTGTCTAGAAAGAACTGTATTCAGTATTTATATGGCATCATAAAACTGCACCAGAAATTCTAAATACTGTGTAAATATTTAAAATCCAGAATGCAAGCCTCTGTCACTAAAACCCTCACTTAGACAGCTTCTTTGCAAATTCTTGCTTCTTTGCAAATTTTACACAGAAAAACCTTGCCTAGCAGAATTCCAGCTCAATTGCTTAAATAGCTATTGAAGCACCAAAGATATTTATTAATTACTGTTACGCAACCTCTGAAATGACTATTTTGTAGCTGATTTGGTTTACAGAATGAAAAATAATAAAAATCCTTTTATTTTTCATTTTTACCCAACCTGAATATAAAATAAAAGTAAAGATTTCCTAATGAGCTTAAAGACCATTAATTCAGACTGTTAAATCTCTGATTTGTCTTATTAAGGAAGACAATGAATAAGAAATATAAAAGCCAACAGATTGATCTTGTTTTATCCTTCCATTTTCTGTGTTTTCTGACTGCTACATAAGAAGTGATAACACTAATTTGGTGTTGTGACCTCTTTGCACCCTGTTGATGTCTTTGTGAGCTCACCTTGAGTCAGACAGACACTATGAGGGCAAGACATTGTCATACTGCCTTCAGAGCAAGAGCTTTCTGAATTTAGCTAATAATGGAAATAACCAAACCACTGACTTGGCACTTTTGGGTGTTAGGCAGGATCCACACAGAAGCAATGGCATGGGATGTGAAGAGGAAGTCTTAAATATTACTAATTTTAAATTTGAGGGCAGTACTGGGAAATACATCTATTCAGTTGAGAGGCAAGCAATTTCTAAGACACTGGTGTTTCTTGGATTTGTTGTTTTTGTATGGTGTCTGTATCTCACTTCCCTTTTCAGTTTCATGAGGAAATCCAAAATTTCATCATATCATCTGTTTCTGAAACCAGACCAGGTTTCAGAAATCATGTTACTATTACTCTGTCCCAGGATTGTGTTGCTATTACTCAATCCATAAGGAGGTGTTGGTGTGGTGTGCAGGTTTATTCTTGCTCAGTCCTGTGCTTTCAGTCAACTTGTATGGGAAGAGTGGAGTACGAAAAACCCACATACACATAGAATGTTCCCTAAAATTTTAAGTTGCTCAAAGCAAAAATGTAGCAAAGAGAAATTACTATGATTGATGCTCTGCAATAGCAGAACATAGTGAATTGCAAATCTAAAACTAATACTCCTTTCTGTACCAAAAAGAAAGGGAGGTTTTACTGAGGAGAAACAGCAGCCCTAATCAGGCAGAGCATTCTAAACCAGGGGAAACATGACGGCGGCAGCTTATCTCTCTACTTTCCCTTGGTTTCTCTTCTTATATAGGAGGGATCTGCCATCTAGACTTCCAGATTTTCATCAGATATAGAACTTTTACATATATTGGATGTATGATCTTAGTTTACCTTAAACTAGTGCTACTCAGCTCCCAGAATACCTTTAGTGACCCGCACTTGTGCAACCTGTATTGGAACTTCTGCAACTGCACTATGAAATGTTTCTAGATACAGTATTTAATTTTTAACTTATTGCACAGAATTTAAAGCACCTAATTTGTAAGATATTATTAAAATAATTTGTTTTACCATTGCTGTTCAGGACAATGTGCTGGTCTTCAAACCATTCCATGAAAATAGACATTCTATTTTCTTGTAAGCCTTTGGCTCTTGGTGATTACTGCAGTGTGTTTGCACAAGTGAGAGTTTACACATGGGAAACTTGAATACAGAAGAATAAAATTCAAAATGATCTCTTCTTTTGAGTAGCTGATATTAAATACCTAAAGATTTTTCCAAAGGCCTTAATTGATGTATTTAATCATAATTTCCATTATGTATCCCTTCAAAAGTCTTGTAGATAAGAAGCCAAAAGGCTATCCAGTCTCCAGAAAATGACACATCTGGTTTCCTGAAAATTCTGAAGAAGTTTGAAAAATATAAACTCTAACTCCAGACTTAGTTCACACTAATAATACTGAGACAGTTATAAAGAATGCCTGTATTCTAATTCTGAACTCCCCTGGAAAGGCAACCACTTTTCAGTTACAGTGAGAAGAAGACAAACCCAGAATCCTCTGGGAGACCCTGTGCAGATCCTTTGTAATCCATTGGCCCTTACCCTCTGATACCCATCCCCTGTATCCTTATAAAAGCTATCCCCCTGCCCCTGTGAGGGCAGAGAGATGCTCGTCCCTGGCTTTCCCCTTCGCCGAGCTCATAAAGCTGCCTCGTGCGGAACAGCTACACGAGCCTCTCGTCTCTCTCCCTGGTCTGGCCTGGAGGCTGCCCTGCAGAGCTGAGCTGAAATCACGAGCTGACAATCACTAAAGAGCTGACAGACTCTGCCTGGGCCCTCCTGCCAGCAGCTGAGGGAAGACACCGGGCCTTGGGAAGATGATTCCTTTTGGGATCATCTCTCCAGACCGGTCACAGCTTCCTCAGTCAGAGCTACTGACCCCACACCAGCTGCCATAACACTCTAATCCCATTTTTTTCTGATAATAGTCTAAAATGCTTTTAAACCCTACCCATTTGGTGGAGCATCCCTATTGGTCCTGAATACCACACACAATTAAACTTTTGATAAAAAATAATGTATTTTTGTAATGCAGTTAGGCGGTTTCTTTTAGGAGAAGGCTACCAAATGAACAAGTAATTTAAAATCTCTTTCTAATGTTCAGATGATAAGGATTGTATTAAATCTTCCAGCATCCACTGTCTAGTGCTCATGGAGATGGACAGTGGTCTAGAAGATATTATTTATCTTACACCCAGAAACTCTCCCTTCATGACTTTGCTATCCATATTTCTTTACCTGGGAATTTGCAGTTTTGTCACTAAAAATTCTTCTACTGAAAGTAAATCTCTGTAAATGCATGGCCTGCTGATAAGAGAGATGTGGTCTGGTAGGCAGGACAAGAGAGCATGAAAAGATTGCCAAATCCCCTCCTGTCTCTACTAGCAATATTACTGTTCTTGGTATTCTTTTCCAATTTTGATTACAGAGAAAGTCATTGACCCAATAATTCTTGAAATTACTAATATATTTCAGATACCTAATGCCACAGTATAAAAAAAAGCAACTTAAAATTATTAATTTTTACCCATTCTTATCAGTCATCCATTTTAATTTAATGATCGTGTTTTTAAAAGCCATTTCAGATATGCAAATATGTGAAAACTTTTTTAGAAACTCAATGAGGTTTAAGTACAAACCATAATCTGACAGAAACAATAGTGTTTAAAATTACAAGCAGATGGGAAAAGAATAAAATAGAAAAACAATTTTCCTGCTAGGACACTATATTGTTAAAAGTTTGGTATAAATTATGCCTTTTGTCAGAATCAGGACAAAAATTTTAAAGATAAACAAAGCAAAAATGTAGGTTATAACAAAAAGTAACTGCTATTCTGTGCTTTGAAATATTCAATAATCAGTATTTAAATATAAAACAGTGAAATCTGCTATAGTAGGACTTCAGACAACAGAGATCTTATCATACGGATTTCAAATTTTTAATTAATCCTGAAAAATGGAACAATAAGGGAAAAAAGCTATCCTGCTAAAATTTTAAGCTACACATATCTATTCTGTAGTACACGCAGTATTTGCTAGATGTGGCAAATACAGAATAATTTACAATGAGCTCTGCCAAAGAAATCGATGAATCTACTTTACTTTTCGTTCCTAGAAAAAATATCAAGTGGCCTCAACAATTTATAGTTGAACCTATGAATAGATTTAAAATAGGTATGAAGTAACAATGAAATCTTTATGTTTCACAATAAAATACTTTTATCCTATTCACTGATATACAATTGTTTTATTGTCTTGCAAATATTTAGGTCTGTGCAGGGTCCAATTCTGGAAATATTCTGCTTGTACAAACATGTTTTGTACCAAAAAAAAAGAATATTTATATAGAAAATATCTTAAAGGCTAATAGTAAAGAGAATAAATACGCTTGAATCATAGAATTACAGAACTGTAGAATGGTTTGGAAGGGACCTTTGAAGTCTAGACCATGTAGTTCCAAGCCCTCTGCCATGGGCAGGGATGCCTTCCTCTAGACCAGATTGCTCAAAATCCTGTCCAACCTGGCCTTGAATACTCAGGTTGCTGATGCTGTGCTCAATACAACTGTAGAGGTTTGACCAGGAAGTCTTTACTGCATCAAGTCAGTCTCCTGTGTTCCTCGCGCATATTATTATTCTTGAGAATGAAGAGCTCTTCCACTTTAAGAAAAATGTCTTCAAATAGCTGCCAGCTCTCAGACTCATCCCCAAGCTGTCATTAGTACTATGGTTACGGTTAGGGTTCAAGGACCAGAAAGGCCTCTAGATCCAGGGACTCTGTACCTGGGACAGACATGCAAGCACTGCACCACGGACCTTCCTCATCTGGGTCCCCCATGGTGCTGGGGGACTCTGATGCTTCCATTACTGTTAGGATTAGGGTTCAGAGATCAACAAAGACAGCACCACCAGAGACCCTGGAGGTGGAAGAGCAACACCAAGGGTAGCAAAGGACTGTGTAAGCATTACTTCCACCACAGCTTTTGAACCCAGTTTCCCTGAAAGTGTAGGCTTTTTGGAACTTTGAATCCTAACCATAACCCTAATGGCAGATAGAGTTTGAGGTCCCCAGCACCATGGGTGTTCCAGATAATATTTTTTTTATGTTTCAGTAAATTGAAATAATGCAAATATAAATCTCATTTATCATTTTGTGCAAGCTATGTATGCCTTAATGGACTTTTGCTGCACCTTGAATAGGCAAGGAAAGACAAGAGGAAAGCAGGGAATATTTCAAAAATTTTTGCTGTTGATCTGCAGAGTAATACTGGGTGAGAAATAACTTCTCCCACAGAAGTGGAAGGATGCATTGTAGAATCCTGTGTTTCTATGGATCAAACAGCTTCTGAGGGCTGCACCTGGAGTGACTTGCTGAAGGAAAAATCTTTCTCAAAAAGAATAATAAACTTATAAAAACTGGAAGAAAGCCTTTCTGTAACCTAAATGTACACATTGCAGAATTTGCTTAACCATTACTGGAGGTTTAATGAAAGAATTGTTTTTCTTTGCAATTGAATAATTTATTTAAAATAATATTCAATTAAAACCAAAAATTTAACCCATTATCTAATGCAAATAATCTAAAAATCTGGCAGGAAAGGGAGTGAGGGAGCCCTCCAACTTGGAGAAAACCATTTTGGTGACACTCACAGAATACTCAAATGCTTTAAAAGGTCACATGTTGCTAGTAACGTATCTAAATGTCTGAGTGACAATGTTGTATGTATCTCTGCTAATATGAATGGGATATATTCCAGTTCACTGGAGCCAGAGAGTCACAAAACTTCATGTTTTTCTAACATTAAAACAGCAAAGTCCCCCCAAAACATGTAGAATAGAAGCAACACAAATGACATAAAAATCGTTATTTCCTGGAAACCTGGGGAATGTCACATATTATGATTTTGTTGTTGTTGTTGTTCTCTTTTTAACCATTAGAGTGGTAAAATCCTGTAGCAGGCTGCTGACAGGGTAGTAGGATTCCTGCCATTGGAGGTGTTTGGCAACCTGCTTGGATTAGACCTGCTTTGAGTAGGGAATTGGATTATGTGACCCCTTGAAACTCCTTCCAACCTTTAGATTCTGGTTCCGTGATTGCATTATTCTGGTGAACCATCAGAGGTTTGTTTTTCAGGCTGTTAATTTACAGTGGACACTCTTTCTACAACTGCCTGAAAAGAGATTGCAGCCAGGTGGGGGTCGGCCTTTTCTCCCAGGCAACCAGGGACAGGACAAGAGGACACTGTCTTAAGCTGTGCCATGGGAGGTTTAAGATAGACATTAATAAGAAATTCTTCACAAAAAGGGTGATTGGGCATGGGAATGGGCTGCCCAGGGAGGTGATGGAGTCACCATCCCTGGAGGTGTTTTAGAAAAGACTGGATGTGGCACTCAGTGCCATGGTTTAGTTGACAAGGTGGTATTAGGTCATAGGTTGGACTTGATCATCTCTGACACTGAATCATGCCATAAATCAAACCCCTCCTGATGGGAGAGAATTTTTTAAAAGTCCTTGCAAGGAGTTTCAAAGATAGACCAAGACTTTTCCTTGAGTTTCAATGCTGCTGGATAGTTGTTTATTAAGTCTTATGAGAGGAACAGAGCCACTAGCGTGACCCAAGTACAGCATAGAGCACAGAAAGCAGGAGTGAAGTCTCTAATTATCAAGATTTACACAGCTTTTTAAAGATAATTTAACCAATGGTTACTAAAAACGTATATTATTTTCACTTTCCTACCAATTATTCAGTAACACGGGCAGGAACTGAGGAATTCTCTATCCAATCATTCCAAACTACTTTTACTGCAGAACATGGAGTAGTAGAAGAAGGAGAAGAAAGTTTAGAGAACAACAACAATCCTCCATTTTGATATTTTTTACTCTTAACTATTTACTACAGAGAGAAGCCCAACACCTCTAAATTTTTCACCCTGTGACAATCTTACATAGTAGTCTATCACCTAATTCACACCAATGTATTTTCTAGTTCTTGTCTGATCGTTGGTAATTTTTTTCCAAGGTTGGAGGTTAAAACAGTGTTAAGTGTTAAGAACCCTTAAAAACAGGCACAGAAATATTCTCAGCACTCTGGGTTCCTACAATCTCAAGGGTCTTTTCCAAACTAATTTTAGTAGTAGTTAGTAGTAGTAGTAGTTAGTAGTAGTAGTAGTAGTAGTAGTCTGTGATAGGATGTCTTAATTTCTACAATTCTGTATAAATATACTGTAGATAATATTTGAATACTGGTAGTTACTTGAAGTAACATTAAATAATCTTCCAAGGTATATTCTAAATGGGTAAAGTAAATAAACTATAAGAATGTTGTTCAGAGTTCCTCCTAAAGAGAATAAAAGAAGGAATTAATGAAGTTGGATAATTTGGAAAGAAATTTCCTTGGTCCCATCTGGACACTGCAGTGAAATATCACTCCAAATAATTCTCAATACCAACTTTCAGAAGCATGTACAGCTGTGCATGTATGATATATATGTGCATACATACACAGAAAAATGCATGGGTAAAAGGTGAGCTTTACCCTCATAACTGTCCTTACAGGATGACTGGCAGATAACCAAATGCCAAATAAATCATTAATAAGATTCTCTAGTGGCTCATTTTCATACATATTTGTTCATTCACTTCTTGAAAATAAGATTCACAATATTAAGTTCTGTATATTTTCAAGTCTATTAGATTTGAAATAGCATCATTACTAGAAAAAAAAATCATTGGAAGGAAAAACTATCATCAAAACAATAAGAGAAGTCTATGAGAGGAAAAAAAAAGCCAGAGAACTTTGATACAAGTCCTACTATTGACAAAATGCTCTTGAACATGAGATGCCTATGGTACATATCATCCACTGAGATTTTTTAATCTAATTATACATGTTTTGCCTCATTCAATGCTTTGGATGTTGGAAGTTTTGCTCAATAGAGAAGCCAAACCTTGCAATAAGAACTTCCATTCAGCAGAACCCTTTTTTTTTTTATTTTTGGAATGGATTACACAAAATATATTAGCTGAGTGATAAAGGAGAAATTAAAGTTATGGCAAGAGATTAGCCATTACTGGCATATCTATTTCTACAGAAAAAATATTGAAAGATAACTTTTAATATATTGAAAATAAAGAATTTATTAAGTTTTTGGACATAAGTATGTAGCAGGAATATTTATTACTCCTCACAAGTTATTTTCTTCTGTTTTAGTGCCTACTTTCTTTCATCATTCTGTGAAACATTAGACATTGTTCTATGAAATGATGCAATCAAACCAAATTATTTTGGAACGTAATAGCTCAATACTCACATACTGATTACTCAAAGGTATTTTTCTGTCTGACAAGGCCCTTACATGCTACATCTCTATTTTAGGAGAATAGCATAAGTACACAGAAGGTCTTATCCAATGTCAATGAAGTCAGCGGAATGAATCCAACTTACTTCTTTGGATGAAGACATAGCTCATTACAGACGTCTAATATTTCGATGTTGATGCAAATCTTAATCAGACAAATTAAGATATTTATGCTTTAGCTTCAGTTGTAAGGCATGAGACAACTTAATGACAGTGTTTACGTTTTCAATGAGAAAAGTTTATCTATCAACTTGAATTTTAATAACTCTAATACTGGCAATGAGCTTCAAAGAAGTCTATCTGCTGGATTGGTAAGGTATGTTATAACTCTAAAATTTCATACAGATATTAACATGGCATTTCTCAAAGCTTTACACAGATAAATAAGTTCCATTATCCTCTTTTTCACTGAGACATCAGCCTGTAAGACAGAAACACAGATGTTACATCTCCCAACTATTAGAAAGGTGGTTTTGTTAAAGTGTCCTTCTATTGATCTCATAGCTGTGCATGGGGAAGGCTTAGCAGTGAATTCAGGGGCACCAGGATTTCAAATAATATTATTAGATCATTCTCTACATGTTTCTCTTTAAAACTTCTGATAGAAGACAGGGAATACAAAGAATGTTCAAACATCACTTCCAGTACACGGCATTCTACATTCCTTTGTGTTTGAAGACATCTGAAACAACCAGAATTTGCTTAAGGTTGCTGAGTCTGCATTAAGAATGGTTGAATGCCCATAAATATCTACCCATATCAAGGGCATTGTTTTTTCCAAATTTATTTCTTATGTTAATTATCTGGAAAGCATCAAAGCACATTAATGGAATGACAATGAACATATAAATAAATTTGTGCAGGGTACTAGAACTAAGGAGGAGAGAGAAAGAGGGTAAAAGGTTTGTAAAGTAATCATAAACAGCAAACATAATGAAACTAAGATGAAAATGTGGTCAACCCTTCTCTACCCTCAGAAATACATATTTACTATGCTTGAATGACAGCTATATTTTTAAAAGATGGATGGAAAATGAACAAAGTAGTATCTGAGAATTCTAGTCATACATTCCAAGCAAACATTTGATTTTCTGCATGTGTGTGGAACCTGCATCATAAAACACTGAATTTCATGATCCTATTTTCTAAAGGGTTCTGATGGTGCAACATTCATAGAATCATAGAATCATAAAATAGTTTAGGCTGGAAGGGATTTTCGAAGATGGATCATGTAGTCCAACCCCTCTGCCAAGGGCAGGGACATATTTCTCTACATCAGAGAAGCCTGACCTGAAAGACTGCCAGTGTTGGGATACCCACAACTTCTCTGAGAAATCCGTTCTGGTGTCTCAGAACCCACATTGTAAAAAAAGTCTGCCTTATCTCCAAATCTACCTTCTTTCAATTTAAAATCATTGCCCTTTGCTTTTTCACCACAGACTTTGATAAAAAGTATTTTTCTGATTTTCTTAACACCATTTTATATATTGACAAGACACTGAATTCTCCATATTCTGAACTATACTCTTATCTAAGTCACAGTCAATGATGGTTGTTTCTGTGTCTACTAGGGGGAAAAAATCCCACTGTCTTTCAAGAGATATCCAGATATGAAAACAGGAAGAAGAAAACCCAAACAAAGTAAAACAATTCTTCACTTTCCTTAATTATTCTATGAAGGGATAAGCATGTATGGTAAAAAAAGTCTTAAAAACCTCTAAGGCCAGAGACTACATGACCTCACAGCCTGTTCCAAGGCTTTACTGCCTTCAAGATGAAAAAAAAAATCTTTATACTATGTCTGAATATCTCCTTCTCATTTAATGCCTCTAGTCTTCCCATGTGCTGCTGCAGAGACTGGCCTGCCTGGAGCACAGATTCCCCTGCAGCCCATCAGGGAGACTGTGGTGATGCAGGTTCCCTATCTGCAGCCCATGGACAACCACAGTGAAGCACAAATCCACACTGCATCTCATGGAGAACCACATGCTGAAGCAGGTGCATACATCCTGAAGGAAGGTGCAGCCCTTGGATAACCCAAGCACAACCAGACTCCCAACAGGAACTGCATCCTGTGCAGAGGAGCCCACACAGGAGCAGGTTTCCTGGCACAAACTGTGCCCCTGGAGCACCCACATTGAAATAGTCTTTTTCTGGTGGACTGTACTCCACAGGACGGATTCGCACTGGAGCAGTTCATGAAAAACTGTCTCCCATGGGAGGGATCCTATGCTGTAGAAAAGGAACAGCCTACGAAGGAAGGAGCAGGAGAGATGAAGTGTTATAGACAGACTGCAATGCTCATTCCCTAACCTCCTGCAATGATGAGAGCAGGAGGAGGTAGAAGAGCGATTGAATGACATTAAGCTTGAGGAGAAAGTAGGTGTTGGGGCCCTCCCCACCCCCACCATGTAGCCCTGGGAGAGGGGCCCTGGGGGAGAGACACAGGGTTTCCCGAGCCCCTGGTCAGCCTCGTTCCCCATTGGTTGTTTTGTGTTTCCCTGTGTGGGCGAGGGACCCTCGGGTCCCGTGATTGCAGCAGTTCCTCGGCAGAGCCCTGGCCATGCGGCTGGAGAAATAAACATCTCTGAAACATCTATCAAGAATCGGTCCATATATATTTCTTTCCATGGGCCTTGTTGTCTGATACATCGTGTTGCAGTATCCGTATTGTAGCAAATGGTGGATAGTGCGAGCAGAACAATCTCCGATCCCTACAGTAACTGATTTGTGAGTAAACGCTGGATTTCTCCTCTTGTTTTTTTTTTGCTATCCCATCACTATACTGTGGAGGAACCGTGGAAAGACTCTTGGCTCTCAGAGCCACATATGGACATTTATCTTAAACTTGAAAGGATTCTTGAACAACAATTTGTAAATTTTAGCTTAATTCAAGCTCGAAAGGAACTGAAACACTTCCTGGCATGGTTGTTTAAGAACTTTTTCTATGTTTCTTGGGATCTGATTCTTACCAAAGACTTTTAGAACACCATTTGGACACAGTTAATTTCTGAGTCAAAATATATGCCGATGGCAGAATATTTTTGTGAACATTATTTAATTACCGAGACTGTTGAGCAATGTCAGCTGTGTCCTGGCAAAGGGAAGCCTGCCTCAGGGACTGTGTGACCCAGGCCACATGGACAAAGCCCCCTCCGAGCAGCAGCGAGGCAGTTCCCGCTCGTGGGTGGAGTGACATGAGCTGCAGTGTCAGCAGCAGAGCGAGGCGCAGTGGGAGTGGCGTGACCTGGCGGTGCCCGCCCGGCCCTGCGCAGCACATGGTGGAGTGAGCCCCGTGAATGCCTGACCAAGAGGAGTGGCGTGCAGGCAGCGGCTGGCGGCGGAGCGGAGCCACGCCGAGCCGAAACGCGCGCTGGAGTGGGGTGCGGGGGGGCCGCTGCTTGGGGGCCCGGCTGAGACATGGGTGTGGCGCCAGGCAGCAGCAGCGAAGCTGAGAGCAGAGGAGATGGCGCGCAGGGACCTGAGTGGCGTGGCCCGGCCCAGCCCGCATGGCCCTGAATGCGACCTTGGGAAGAGCGCGCAGGCACGAGCAGCCTTGGCAGTTACAACGCAGGAGCGAGCGAAAGTGAAAGAGAAAGCAAAAACGCAGTGAGACAGAAAGCAGCAGCCACTCGGAAAAATGAAAAAATCACCGTAGCTATGGTTTTAGGAATAGTAAAATGGTATAATGTTAAAAAAATTATGGTTTTATAACAAGGTGTGACAACCAAGAAGACATATTCATTCATAGAACTGCTATTAAAAAGAATAACCCTGAAAAATACATCCCAAGTTTAGGAGATGGGGAAGTGGTAGAGTTCAAAATTGTGCAAGGTAGAAAAGGGTTACAAGCAGCAGAGGTCACTGGGCCTGATGGTGTTCCTGTAAAAGGTAGTATATATGCTAAAAATCGTAGTCATGTTAGACAATATCTCCATTATAAGCCCCCCCTACAGCCTCCCTTTCCTAATCCCACCTTTCCCTTTTACCCTATATCCTATTACCCCCAGTGTATTCCAAATCCATTTTTTTTCACCCATTGTTTCCCTCACACAACCATGCCTATGCCAATTGTTTCCCCAAAAATCCCTTTCCAATGCCGAGTGGGGGATGAAGAGGGGGAGGGAAGAAATTAACCATTGCTGTTTAGAGTTCCAACAAGTACAAATAGAAGAAACCCTCTCCTGCCTCAGTTTCCCCACAAAGCATGCCCAGAGAGTCCTGTCTCCCTTCTGTCAGCCTTAAAATGTTCCAGAGAATCTGTTTGGATATTTAAAGACTCAGGAGGGTGGCTTGTTTTGTTTTGAAACTGTCCTTGTTATCTCATGTTTATCCAGTTGTTTTCAATGTTAAGTTTTAAATCTCTTTTTGTTAAAAATAAACAGGTGAAATGTTGGGGTCCCTCCCCCCTGCCATGTGGTCCTGGGAGAGGGGCCCTGGTGGGGAGACACGGGGTTTCCCTGCCCCTGGTCAGCCTCGTTCCCCATTGGTTGTTTTGCGCGGGCAAGGACCCTTGGGTCCCGTGACTGCCTCAGTTCCTCAGCAGACCTTCAGCCATGTGGCTGGAGAAATAAACATCTCTCTGAAACATCTATGAAGAATCAGTCCATTATATTTCTTTCCACGGGCCTTGTTGTCTGATACATCGTGTTGCAGTATCCGCACTGTAACAGGTAGGTATATGGAGAAGGTATTTTTAGGTCTGCCTTTATTTTCTCACTGTCCTACTCTGTTGTTAATTGTCAGTAAATTCAGTAATCTTCCCCTAATCAAGTCTGTTTTCCTCATGACAGCAATTGGTTAGTGATCTCCCTGTCTTTATCTCAGCCCATGAGCTTTTACATCTTCTTTTCCTCTCCTCACATTGATGGGGAGTGAGAGAACAGTGGTTGGGTAGGCAGCCAGCTAGGGCCAAACCCACCACATTATCACGGAAGGAAGCCAAGTTGACCACGCATGACCTAAACACATGCTTTCTATTCCTGATCAATTTCCTCTCCCTCCTACACCCAGAAATCTGTTTAGGGGGACTTGCTCTATGATTTTCCCAGAGATCCTATGATCCTAGGCTGAACTAGTAGAGAGAGAAGAAAAATCTTTAAGATTAGAGAAAGAGGAGCTTTAGGAAGATGGCAATTTGTAGATAAAGCATTTGATGTGGATACATGTGTTGGGTTGACCCTGAGTTGATGGACAGTCTTTAAGACCAATTACGCTTCTCACAATTTACATATTTAAACCGCACAGAAAGGCGGGACTTCCCTTTTTTGGGTCGGAGCTCGCCTGCTGGAAGGTGGGGGGGCTCCGAGCCTCCCGGCCCCGCTGGGCCGGGCCGGGGCCACTGCCCCTTTCCCCCTTTCTCAGCGCCACGGCACGGACCCTGGGTCGCTGGGGGGGACTGTCCCAGAGCCGCAGGCAGCTAAAACCAGCCATGGACTGCTCACAGCTAAACCCATCCAGCGTGGCTTCTGGGGACAGGCGGGTCCCTCTCCTCTCCATGCGGAGCCGGCGGAGCCAGCGGGAGCCGGCAGAGCCTCCTGTCTGCAGCCAGCACACTTCGTGCTGAACTGAAGAGGACACCGTGCAGCCAGCAGCACAGAGGGAGCGAGGCTTTCCCCACCGTAAAGCCCGAACAAGAACACCCTTCAACGTGGAGGCTTCAGAGTCAGAGAGAAAGAGAAGTGAGTCACGTGGGACGGAGCTGGAAATGGCGACAGGAGAGAAGAGGGCGGTGCCGCGATTCTGGCGCGCAGCTTAAAGGAAACCTTCTTGCATGCCGTGGTAAGAAACCGTAATACCACAAACTGTTTGTCTCTTTAATCCATTTGAAGAACATGGGGGGATGGAGTATCCTCGTGTGCCTATGAAGTTTGTGAAGAGTGCCTATGTCAGGCTATATAGAAGTAGTGAGAGGCTGTTAGAGACTTGTGGCGAAGAAAAGCCTCTGTGTGCAGGCCAAAATAACTTATCCTTAAAAAGATGAATAACCCCATGTGATGGCCCATGTTTTGTAGTATGAAAGAACTGTGAAATTCTTCATGGGAGAGATGTTCTACACACAGCAGACTGTTTGTTTCCGGGCGGGTGTGCTGTTGGTGGCAGTTTGGGAACCACGTGCAACTGAAGGAAAACCTTTTCTTCCTTAAGCATAAGAGAAAGACTTTTCAAGAACTGCAACACTGACTAACATCCCATGTTCTGTTATCCCTTGTGTGAGCTGGATAAAAGGAGAGAAGTGCTGGAAAAAGGGGGGGGGGGGAATTTACTTTAATTTTGTTTCGTTGTTTTCTCTTTACTTTTAATTCTGTTAGTAATAAAGCTCTTTCATTGTACTGCAACTGTTTAAGGTTTGTGCCTGCTTTGCTTTTCTCCTAATTCTTATCTCACAGAAGAAAAATAAGTAAATAATGGATATTTTGAATCAAAACCACTACATTTAATTGGTGTTTCTGCCTGGTTTCGAACTCAACCCGCTACAATACATTTGTAAGAGAAAATTATTTATCATGTTTGTAGTTAAGACTAACATAATCTGTTTGCCCTAAAAATACTATTTATTAACTTTCAACGTCTCTAATTTCACAAACGTGTTTCAAGAAGATATATTAGGTGGAATCACCTCCTGAAATGAAATATCACTCAGTAAGAGAGGTTATAAATCCTAGTAAGTATTATTTTAAGTGTTCTGGGATCTCATCAGACAATGTCATATCACATCACTGAGTAAAACATAAATGTGTTTGTTGTCATACCAGTCAAGCAGCAACTATAATGTTCTATGATATGATAGAAGCTGGCGTGCAGCAGCAAAAATGCAAGGGTTATTTATGTACTAGAAACCATGGAAGTGCCCGAGAACGATCACATAAGAATTAGGCCTCTTCTGCCTGTAGAAAGATGACACAGCTAGAGGGAGCCAACTAGGGAAGACACCCTATTGGATCTGTTTACAGAGAAGGACTGGTGGGTAATATGGTGCTTGGAGGCAGTCTTGGGCATGCTGATCATGAAATGTTATGAGTTTTTGGTTCTCAGGGACCTAAAGAGGGAGGTCAGCAGAGCAGCTACCTTGGATTTCCACAGGGCAGACTTTGGCCTGCTTAGGGGACTGGTTGAGAGAGTCGCCTGGGAGACAGTCTTGAAGAGCAAAAGAATACACAGAATCCGGACATTCTCCTAGAAGGAAATCTTATAGAAGCAATAACAAGCCATCACTATGTGCTGAAAGATGGGTTGGCAGGAAAGAAGACCAGCCGGGTTGAACAGAGCGCTTGGGTTGGAACTCAGAAGGGAGAGTTTATGACCTTTGGGAGAAGGGACAGACAAGTCAGGAGGATGATAAGGTGTTGGAACCCTGGGTTCAGAGAATTTTAGTCTTTCAGTGCTTACAGGCAATGGTCTTCAAAAGCACACTGCATTTGACCTGAGGCCTTGGGAAAGGCTTCCCAGGTTATGTAATAGCACTGAGACTGTTGCTGTGTAATTAAAGTTATATCACTGGGTAGAATATGTAGAGATGTAGAAAATTTAGGTTTATGGGATATAATAATACGCATGTAACAAAATGGAAGATTTTGGGTGTAGGTTAGTTCTTCTTCTTTCCTCCTTCTTCTTCACAAATCTGGGTGTTTTGGTATTGGTTCAAAAAACCCACAGTGCAGAACATGAATGTTTAGTTACTGGATTATAAGTAAAAATAAATTAATTGGCATTCCATAATTGGATAGATTGGACTTTAAAAGACCTTGAAAGGTAGCACTTGGGGGCCATTTTCACCTTTTTAACTTAGAGGCACATTCTGTGCAGCTGTAATATAGATAAGAAATAATAAACATCTAAGTCCGAAGATAAACTCTGTGTCTTCTGCGTTTCAATCCAAACTTTGAGTAAAAGAACTCACGAAACAGAGGCAAAGAAGAAAAGAGACAGAGAAAATTAATAAAAAGGATGCAATAAATTTATGCAGGGAGAAAATTAGAAGGGCCAAAGCCCAGCTAGAACTGAATGTGGCTACTACCATAAAAGACAAAAGAAAGACAAAAGAAATAGTTTATATACATACATTAACAACAAAAGGTAGACTGTAAGTCCTATAGATCAGCTTTCCGCAATTCCACAAGCCTAATAATGTTGAAAAATTTGTACTTGCACCAAACAAGGACAGGTGGCATACTCCTTGTCTCAGTAGTCCAGTGTTTATGGGAAGTAAACTTGATTATGTCAAGAAGGCGGGGACTTGGGGGTTATTAGAGCACTAATTCTTTCAACCATCTCTCAGGCATAGTAAATCAGAGATGAAAAAAGAAAATATATAAACCACATATACTGCATTCTAAATCCTGCACCTGCATATTCAGCTCTGACTTGTAGTCAGTAATACACATTAATTTATCAGAATCCTGTGAGCATGATTTTCACATGGGTTTTTGCACATTACAGTATTACCTTGCGATCTGAACTTCTTAGCTCCCTTAGAAGTCTAGTTCCCTTGATGACTCTCTTCACATTCTGTCACCGACGTGAAAGTTCCTTCTGCAGAACTTTTCTCCTTGAAATATTTGGATTTGTGTTCAGTGACAGCAATTTGATTATAGATCTCTCCTTCACTGTTCTGTTCTTTGCTGTAGATAAGGGAAACCAAGAACAAAGGTATTATCTCCTTTCATGTATTTTCAGAACCATTTCAAAAATTCACATTCTACAGAGATTCCGGAAAAAGGGATAGAAATAAACTCTGTTGCCAATAAAAGATCTTATTTTTAAGCTTCCCTCCAAAAAGGAAAGAAACTCATTACTTTTAAGGACATAATAGGGAAAATTTATTAAATTTTCTTAAGGTGTATACTCTGTAGGAAATAGATTAATAAACCCAACCCCAATCAAAGCTTACAAGCACAAAGCACACGAACAAAGAGAAAAAAAAGGTGGATACAAAGGAGAAGAACACCTCTTAACCTGGTCAAAGCCCAAGATATAAACAAATTAGGAGAATTTTCTAAAAGGCAGCTGTGCATCCTCTAAGAAATTGCTGAACTGAAACACCTGCAGCAGGTATAAGACACTTTGCCTTTCTTTCTAGGAACCATTAGATTGACCCTTCCCTCTAACTGGGCTCCGAGATCTTCTGTGCTTCTACAATATTTTTTTTCAAAAGAACACCAGCTCCCACTATCCATAGGGATACTATGAAAAGCCAGATGGCTTACACAAACAGGACACAGCAGGAATACACAGGGAATGCTCTAAATGCATTTCATTAAGTGTAGAAGTAATGAACTTCATGCAAGATTAGGAAATATTCAAATTAAAAATTTAAGAAAGAAAAAAAAGAACAAATGTCCAAATCTGTGAAGACTTTTTGTTACATATGCTATGTATAAACATTCTGTTTCTATAGACTCAACTGATATAGCTACTAGAATAATCTCAACAGGTTTTTTTTGAGATTATTCTACCAGACAAAAGTTTTCTTTAAATGTGTGTTGAAAATTATTTGCAATAATTTGAGAGAGTATTAGCTGCTATTTGATTATTATTTTATTGTGCAAACCTAAGCAAAATCAACAAAAGTTAATTTTAAAAAATGAGTGGACTATTAGTTTTGGACATATTTTAAAACAATAACTAAGTCTTTTCCCTCTGACTTGAACTTCATGAATTCTAACATAGTACATCTTCTGACATTTGCATTCACTAAATTTAATCTAAAGTTTTGTTTTACTGAGATAAGGACATTATCTATTAATTGTCAAAGGGTATATTAACTTAGTGAACACACCTTTGATAGATGTTCTTAGAAATCAAATTCCCTGCTTGCTAAATTAGACTCAGTAACTTATGTTGTGAAACCTCCATGATTTTCAGATTTAGAGCAGACTATTACATTTGTATGCAGAGAACTTTCTTTTGATCACCTTTTTTTTTTTAAAACTTATAAATTACACAAAATAGATGCTGGAGTTGCTGCTAGAAACCAATCCCTTCCCATTAAATTTAATCTAAAAAAAATTAAATAATGCTGAGCTCCACTGTACATAATTTTGGCAATAATTCAGCAAGGCTGAATTCTTAAAAATAAGTATCTTATTTTATACTACTACCTATAGTAAAAATAGAATTAAAATAGCAGTGGTGGATTTCCAGAATTAAACATGCCAGTAAATGTTGTCTGAATTCTAGCTTACCCAACTTTTCCATCAGTTGTTTCTTTAACATTCACAAACAACTTGGTTTCAGCTGGCTAACAAAAAGAGTGGTCTAAGTTTCAAAATCTGTATCTTGCACAGGTAAGACCCTCAGCTTGTGTCTGAAGCATTTTGAAACATTACTTCAAAATTTGTGATATTTCACCAGTCTGTGCCCACAGTTCTCTGTGTCACATTTTGGTGCCTAATTCTCATAATTTCTAAACTGAGGCTGGACACCCAAATGTACAGTCCTACATGGATAGTACAGAGTAGCCAACTGCGCACACAGATAACATGACCAACCAAGAAAAGAATCAGGGAAAAAAAACATGTTCTATGGTGACTCTGGGGAACACATCTGAAACTGCCCCCAGAGTGTGTTCAGTGAACAATAGTCAGTTGCCTTGTTCTTTTAACTTTCAGGTGGGGAAAGAAGTGGGAGTTAGAAAAAGAGTCCCAGTCCATTCTTCCCTTTCCCAATCTCCAAATTCTAGCGCTGTGTGCATTGGTTTCAGTGTTGCGTTCCTTGACATCAATTTTGGTTTTGTTTTTCTGGGTTTTATTTTTGTTTGTGTGTCCGTTTATTTGGTTTTGTGTGTGTGCGTGTATGTTTGATTCTCCAAACATAACTTGACAAAGGCCCTGGTTTTATGTTTCTGTAAAAAAGATTTGGAGTTTAATTTAATTCTTTCATATTTGAAAAACAATCAACTTGAACGCCCTGAACTCAGATATACAGTTGCTATGAGTGAGAAATAAGAATTTTTAAAAAAAAGGTGAGATAAAGGAATGAGGAAGAGAAGGGATAAAATAGCATATTGGGAGAGAAAATGGTAAAATGGATCAAAGGAGAAGGATAAAGATGAAAGCATAAAGAAGAATGAAAGAGAAAATAATGTTATCTAGAAAAGTTCCCTTTGAGGAACTTGCATCTAAACAATCAGAAATGCCTTCTCTTTTACTTCTGTTTAGAACTCAAAGTAGATTGATAACCTCTCATTTAGTTTCCTAAAATGTTCATACCTCTATTTTTATATTTTATACTAGGATTTCGTCACAAGAAGTAATTGCAGTGAGAAAAAGAAAGATTTTCTTTGAGCAACATGATTGCACTACAGTTAAGTTATAGTCTTACCTCTGTTCTGTTTGACCACAAATAAACAGTCATTTATCGTCATTGATATTCATGAAAGCTTGGTATGAGTTCATACAATAATCTTGATCTCAAGCACATCTACCAGGAGATGTTAGTGATACAACTGAAGTTTTAAAACATTGAGGGCATCCCACAGGAAAGTTGCAGGACTTTTTACAAGGGCACATAGTAACAGGAAAAGGGGGAATGACTTTAAGCTGAAAGAGGCTAGTGTTAGATTGGATATTAGAAAAAAAATTCTTTACTGTGAGAGTGATGAGGCACTGAAACAGGTGCCCCACCCCTGGACGTCTTCAAGACCAGGCTGGATGGGGCTTTGAGCAACCTGGCCTAGTGAAAGGTCTCCCTGCCCATGGCAGGGGGGTTGATTCTGTGATTCTCTCCTGTGTGGTATTAAGAAGCAAGAAACTGAAAAAGGAGATGTGATGTAGGCTTTATGACACAACAGATTAATAAATCTATGATTTATGCCTGTGAAGAAGATATGACTCTTTGCTGCCTCATTATCTATATGCCATTATGCTAATAAGTGGAACATGTAGGTTTCTGCAGAGGGTCTCTAATTCATTCAATGAAGTGGTGGCCCTAAAAGTGGTGGAGGTGGTTGCTGTGCAGGCACTGGTTGCTTCCCATGCTGGTGTTTCATGGCACCATGCCTGGTGCCAGCATATGTGCCATCCATACTCGGTCTGGTGGGGAAGGGGGACTCCCATGGTCAGAGGATTATAGATGAGTAATGGAAATGGTCCCTACCAACTTTATGACAAGCACCACCCCCATACAAACGTGCGAATAACCAGGTACAGGCTCTGTTATGTGTGATAAAATACATTCGGCCTTGCTCAGGCTTTAATTTCAGACTGAGAGAAAATAAAATCATATACAACTATTATATCTTTTCTACAAATAACTAAAAGGGATATAATTTTTCCATCTCTTACCTCATTATGAAGCATTTCAGTCTAACTGATTGAAAATTATATTCATGCCCATAAATGATTCAGAACATTTCTATCAATCCTCTTTTCAAAGAATTCTCCAGGAATCAAAGGAAAGAGGACAAGTATATTTATTCTGCGTATCAGTATTTTGCAGGTCAAAAGGTAATTTTGAAGCTATTTTTAGACTCAAATTCAGTTACTAATTTCAGCTTTGCAGATTATACCTATAGAATCTGTTCTGTGTAGAAAAGACAAATCTGATTAACATATGATGAAAGATCACTATTCATATTTTTCAGCCTTCATAAGGTTCAACTACTTTCTGACTAGAAAACATTAACCATAAACAGATTTTCCTTTGATTTTTGCAGCTGAAAACCTGTCCTCAGTTTTGTATACAACAGATTACCATAATAATATCTTCTTCCAGTTTTGCACCTTTTGTAGCCAACACACTTTGCAAAGAAATATTTCACATCATTTTATCCTTGAATATATATCAGGAACAATTCTAGATGCAGTAAATGAGCTGCTGCTATGAAATGAATCTTCATATTAATGATTTCAGTGCTATCACTGGGATCATTTGCACTCAATGAGATCATAATGATTAACATTCTCCCCATAATCTGACCTCAGATAATCCTCTTTCTTCTCTGAAGAGATTCAGAGGAGGAATTAAAAAATATCTCATAAATCTGTGAGATACTAAACGTATTTGTCCATTTGAAACTCCAAGTTCTAAGGGTTTTTTTGTTTTCCTACAGTCTCTCACTATCTGATTTCTCAATAGTTTTATGACTTTTGGAACACAATTGAGAATTTGAAGTTTTGCAATGAGTTTGAGAAAGTGTTAAGAAGTTCTGGATGAATTTCTGTTTTCTATGAATTCTGATAGAAAATATTTCCCATTATGTTACAGAAAATTCCAGATTTCCAGATCTTCTTTGTAACAGTTGAGTGCTTAAAAATGTGACTAATTTTTTCATATGCCTAAGAAATTAAAATCTTGACCTAAAAAAACCTACATATTGATTTCTTGATGATCTTTTTCAATAATTTTTTTTACTGTATGCTGTTTTTGGATATCTTGCAAATTCTCCATCACTCTGCAAGGATACAAATATAATTGCTACTACTTGCTTTCTTGAAACAGACAAGGCAAACAATTTTCAGTCATCTGCCTCCTTTAACTAATATAAACTATTTGCCAATTTAAAATATTATTATAAAGAATACATTCAATCATATTTATTTTATGAATCTGAGAACGGTGGACACTAATATAAGTTGCAAATGTCTTCATTTTTCAACTACAATTTGCCATATTTTCAGGCAGCATAGTCTATAAAATAACAATAGCAATATTTCTTTTAAAAAAATTTGTAAAGTTTTAAATTTTTCTTTTACGTGAATATATTTTGTGGCTGTAAAGAGAAATACTTTGGGAATTACTTGGATTACTCATTTCTGGTAACTGATTTCTGTCTGTGTCTTGAAAGAACCTCTTAAATGTTGAACAGTGTGAATCAAATCCTCTTGTTCAATAACAATCTCAGAGATAGGAACTCAACAGGGATCTCAAAGATAGTAAGTTCTACAAAGGCAAGACTTACCAGAGTGACAGAGTGAAAAAGAAGATAAATTATACACAGTTCATCATTGTTCTTTTTGCTGTGAGTATCAGTAATAATTTATATTTGCTTGTGACTGGAAAATCCTATCTATGACAACTAATTGTTGACACTTAGAAGCTCTAAAAATTCTAACCAGACATTACTATACAAAGTAAGTGGTAGTAAAATTCCTATTTGTGTCCACTGTTAACTTCCAAATTATCCATTAAAGATAAACAAGATCTGTAAATATAAATACTGATTTTAATTTCTTATTCATTTTGCACTTTTGTAGTAAAATTATTTTTCAGGGAATCAGCATCTTTTATGATGTATAAATCAGACAAACTTATACCCATCATACCTAGCCTTAAAATATACACAATTAAGTATAACCTATAAATATATATACACACAGAGACATATTTTTGGTAGGTTGTTTTGTACAGCTGGTGTGACAGTATGTGATGAAAAATGCTGTCACACAGGCAAAAGTTCAGATACTCCAGAGAGTATCGGAGCTGTCTTTGCAATTCTTTCAGATGGGTGATCTAGCTGTTGCTCCCTAAGAGTTCACATCAGGTTACATCAGAACAGCTTTGAATTTTACCTCCGATTATCACATGCTGCGTGTTCCTCTGAAGTGGCATAAGGCTTATTGCCACTCTTAGAGCGACGCATGTCCATGTCATCATCACACTCATTCAAGTAATTATGTGAGAGCCCATACATATCAACACAAGGTGCTACAGTTAACTGTAATAACACTGATAAGTCATATCACGAAACTGTTCATAAAAATGTTTGTTGCATGTGCCCACTGTTCACAGAAGATGATGGAGACACTGATTCATGGCAACAGAGTAACCATTCTAATGAGGATAGAAATTACATTCAGTATGTTGGGCAAAGAATGCTATTTGAATGACCCAATGCAAACAAAGAAGAACATAGTCCTGCACCTTCTGTACAATTTTATGACACTTTGATGGAAATAAAGCTCTTTTAGATAAGATTTTCATCACATCTCATCACTGAATAATGTAAAGTTATACCATAATCCTTCTTGGACAATGTTGGCTTCCTGCTGTAGCATAACACTTGTGCTCATACAGCTTTTTTCCTGCTATCATAGCTCTTTCAACAGATATTAAATCCCATTATAAATAGTATCCAAGTTGGAATAGGAGTGAACACTACCTTATTATTAACTTATTACTACATATCCTTTTCTTACCTGAGTAATTCACTTAGAGGCAGAAGTCCATAATTATGGCACAGAGCATACAACAGAATTACTGCGTTAAAAGACACCTTCAAAATGCATTCAATCTTTTTCCTACTATAATTAGCTATAATTACTATTGTTGAATAGTTCTGATAATGCACCATGAATAATTCATTTAACTACCAGATACAAGTGGCAAGCAGTTACCAGAGCATTGTATAATTCTATATATGTATATACATGTATATATGCATATATATATATATGTCTGTAAGTATATGTGACTTCCAGTACCTAACAATTTCAGACAAAGCTGTTCTAATAAATGTTAACTGTCATATCAGGAAGCCACAGGCTGAGGGCCATTACAGAACAAAAAGGAATTTATCAGGGTTCTCCAAAAAGTACAAGCTTAAAATGCTAGCAAAGGCCTTGAAAGTACAAAGCAATGGATGGATCGAGAGACCCCAGGCCTTCTCAACAATGATCAATTACTGGTTATTAAAGAAAAGCAACCTTGGGAGTTAAGTATAATTTGTTTCAAGAATAATAGAGAGAAAGAGGGTAACATAGCCAACATAATAAGTAAATAATAAAATGCATAGTCTATGTGGATTTAAAATTGTGTGCTGAACCCGTGAAGAAGGAGGTTAAGGTGTAATGCACATTACAAAACATAAAAAGAAATCACTCCAAGCAGTCTCTAGAGTGAGAACTAAGGAATCATCAGCTCTTTTGAGAAATAACTTGGGGTGCTGATGACTTTCTCAAGCCCTCTATCTTCCTTTGAACCCAGAGGACTATAGGAAGGGTGTGCATAAACCAGAGGAAAGACAAAACTGTACATCAATTTTAATGGTATAGTTATTGGAAATGACCTGCAAAAATTAGATAATTTGGACTATAACTTTGTAACAAGACTAATAATAATTGTTTGATTGGATTTTTAAAATTTAATTTCACTAGCCATAAATACTTGGCTTTTCTTTGGTGTGTTTCTTCATCCTACATAAAGTGCACAGGGAGCTTTTCTCTGATAACCTACCATAGACAGTTGGCTGTTAAACCAGTATTTGGTGCTGTGTCCTTCATGGTATTCCATTCTTGAAGACAAGAAGCAACAATTCTAGATTTTCGACTGGTTCATTTCTCTAAAGTTTTCTACAGGTTTGGTGTGTGTAGTCCTGTGTATCTTTCCCCCAGCCTAGACTATTGTCCTTTCCCGTGTTACACAGAAAAGGTTACACTCTTCCTCTTTGAAGCAGAAAAATACCCTTTTCCTCTTAATCTTGAAGACTATTTTGGTATGCTGTAAAACAGAACTTAATCTGCTTTGCTTCAATGGCAACCCAGTATTTCCTCTCAAGCCTATAGTGGAAAGGAAAACAGTTAATTTTATTCTTTCTTGAACCTCTGTTTAACGTATTTGAAAACTAGCAAAGAATCCCATTAGTTTCTAGTTTGTTAGAGTATTGAAAGGGACTTTGGTCAGTCTTTCCTCAAAAAATCAAAATTTCTGGAACAGTGATCATGTTCATTGCTCTTCTCTGAACTTTTAAAAAATTGGTTTACATCTTAGAAATGCACAAGCTGTAATAGGTTTCCCAAAATGTGGCACAGTTTCTCAGAAGTTTTATCACTGATGAAGATTATCTTTAGGTTGTACTCTTACATATCCACAACGGCATTTACATTCTCTGCAGCAGCATAATCTTCCTGTTCTCTGACACATAGAACCTAAGCTTTTTCTTTAGTATATCTTGTTCTTCTTTCTGCTCTGTTATAGACAATTGTTCTTGTACCTAGTAGTTAGAATTATAACTTAATCTTTAACTCATTTGCTATCCTTTCTGTCTGGGAATTATTTGAAGCTCTTTATAACATCAAAAATTTAATCAATAGTAATGAACTCATAAGACATTCCTGTGTAGCCTTACAATGTTTTCCCATGATCAGTATGACCCCCAAACTTAGTTTTCTACTCATTTTAGAGCAGTTTTGTGCAAAAAATTTTCCCATAGTTTCACTAATCACCTTGCCTATAAAACTACAGTCTGGGGTATGTAAATAAAATACATCTTAGATCTAAAGTGAAACAAAGAAAAGCAAATTATCACATTCACTTAACTCAGTGGTAATAGAAATTTACTGTAGGTTAAAATATCGAAGGCTTAGAATAAAGTCAAAGTTCCCAATCTGACAAAATACAGGAGCTTTCCAGAGAGAACATGAAGAGGTACATTAGCAAATCTAATCAAGTCATCTGTATGCACTGACTTGGTAAGAAGTCTTTTAAAATCATTAATCAGAGATCTATAATTCATGTCTTAGTTGACATCTACACCCACACTGCACTGAGAGAATTCATAAGTCTCTGCATATGGAAAGACGGCAAATATTTTCTCATACCATCTACTTAAATGTAATGTTGCAAATTGGTAAAGTGTATTTGAATATAATATTAGGGGTGTTCTCTTATATCAACATCTGTACCAATCAAGGAAAAAAAATCTTTAACTATTTCCTTGAGTTAGCTCTTTGAAATGAATCTTATTACTTCATCCTCTGCTTCTGCTAGAGGTAGCAATGACTGTGATGTGAGATAATTTGAGGCTCTGGGCACAATATTGATAAGAATATTTTAAGTTCTTCTCAAATTTTGGAATTCAAGACATGCAGGAGGTGGAATTGATAAAACTACTGCACTTCAGAGAAGCACACAAAATTATTCCGGATTTGGAGAATTGTGAGCTATGCAAAACCACACTTAGTATGTGAGTAAAAGACTTAATTAAATTGTCTAAACACAGGCATGTCTGTGATGCTCCAAAGCAGCTGAGATAGCACATGTGGTTGGCAGATATAGCACCACATCTACAGGGGATCTGCAGCTGTGCACAGGTGGGCTGAGTTACCTAAGATTGTTACTGTGGTGAGCTATTAATCTATTGCTTTTCCTATCTCACATATACCCCCTGTTCCTTGCCCTAGCCCTGGCCACTCCCTCAGTTTCTCCCTATTGGCTCCTGTACCCCAACCCCACCCAGGGACCACCCCTATGCCCCTGACAAAACCACCCTGGGCCCCTGACAAAACCGCCCTGTACCCAGACCACAAGGTCTCTCTGTCTGCCTCCGAGGGCTCCAGGACAAGATGTGAATAAAGCCATCTCACCACGCTCATGGGAGACCCTTCTCTACCTCTTTTATCACCACTGCGTTGTAACACTGCTGGCTGCCGGAGCCAGATCGCAGGGCTGTCCGAAATGGACTCCGGGATGCAACTGGTCGCATGGCCCTAGGAAACCCTCGCTGAGCTCTCAGGGAGCAGCAGCCTGGTAGGCAGAGTTAAGCGGTTACAACATGTTACAAGTGGGGTTTAGAGCCTGTGCATAGGCAAGATCCAGCATCTTGATCTATCCTGACTGTAATTGGAACTTTAAGACAGTAAGCATGTAGATATCTATATTTGTTCTTTGCTCTGTGATCTGAATCCTCCCATGTTACACCTGGGAGTTGCATTTATTCATAAAATGCAATCTTAGAATGGACCCATCTGGTGTTTATACAGCTTTTGTGGATTTCTACCCTGTTCTGCAGCAGGTGAAAGGTTTTATCTGGTCTGCCTGGGATCATACAACATTCTTGACCTAATCTGCTTTTTGTGATTGAAAGAAATTTGTTCTACAGAATGTTTTGCTACCTATTTTTTCTCTTGGTTCATTTACGACTGCCAGCAAATGAAATATTTTGTTTCACCCAGTATTTGTTTTTGGTAGAGTGTATATGAACCACGTGAAGCCTTTATGAACCATGTGAGGTGCAAGGTTAATTTAGAACATCATATATTCCTTTCTGGTATTACAGTCATTGAAATTTGCTGTGGTTACTTGTTATTCTTTTCCTCTTGGAAAAGAATTATAGACCTAGTAAAAAACAATTAATAGACACCTTCTTAGACAAAATATAAAACAACAAAGAGCCTCTACCCTAAAGAAAACTGAGTACACTTGGTGGTTCAGGAAATTTGTGTTCAGTCACTGTCCAGAATATCTTGTTGGAGAAGATTTTGGAGAACATCTCTCCATGGAAGTCTTACTATACACCTTAAAACAGCTCATATTGCTGTATGGAGGCACATTGTTAGTCTTTTAGTACTCACAAAAATCTAGGATCATGGTGATTTAGATGCAGGGATTGACCATTACATCGAATTAAATGTCTACTGCATTCAGTTTATTTAGATACAGCTTGATCAGTGAAAAGACATGTCAGTCTTGCCTTGTAAGAAATCATAACATAATAAAATCAAAATATATTTTTTTTCTCTTTAAAGAGCTCTCTCTGCCTTCTCTTAAACGTCATCTTAATTGTCTCTAGAGAACTATCTCAACAGGTTTACTTGCTGGAATTAAAATATCTGCATCTCTTTACTAAAACTAAAAGTTTTCATTTGCTGATGAAAAAAATTTATTTTGGCTGTCATAGGCAGAGGATAACTAAAGTATTGAAGCATGATTCTGCACTTTATATTAGAACTTTTGGAAAATAATGTAGGCTTTTAACAAAAGAACTATGGAATGATTAAGATTGCAAAGGACCTGTATGTTGGTTTTTAGCACAAAAAAAAAATCTGGGAAAGAAGAAGAAGGGGGACAGTTCAGATTTAGGGTGTCGGTCTTCCCAAGTCACCGTTATGCATGATGAAGCCATGCTTTCCTGGGGATTATTAAACACCTGCCTACCCATGGGAAGGCATGAATTAATTCCTTGGGTTATTTCACATAGTTGAAAGCAAGTGTGGCTTTCTCTTTCCCTATTAAACTGTCCTTATCTTGACCCATGGGTTTGTCACTTTTACTCTTCAGATTCTCTCCCCATCCCACTGTGAGGGAGCGAGAGAGTGTTTGTGTGGGGCTGAGCTGCTAGCTCAGCTTAAACCATGACAACCTCTGATGAAAATGTGGTCCAATGCGCCTGCTCAAGCAGGGTCACTTAAAGCCAGTTTTCCAGGATCATCTTTAAGCACTCTTTCAGTATCTATTCAGTATAAAATAACAAATAGTTGATATTTTAAAAATTGGCACATAGGCAAGCTGTGACAGTGCTTAGTCACCTTCACAGGGAAAAAAAGTGTTTCCTGGTGTTCAGAGAGAACCTCTCTTTTTTCACTTTGAACTCATTGCCTCTGGTCTTATCATTGGGCAGCACTGAAAGAAGCTGGCTTCATCTTTCTGCAGACCCCCCCCTTCACTTGTGTGAAAAACAAAATTTCTGTTTTTGAACTCTATATTGAATTTATGAGTACTTTCTTATTTTATTCCAGAGCTGTTGTTCATCAAGACTCTTAAAAAGGCAAAATCCCTGTCTCGGTAACAGAAATAGGCAAAAGAGATACAAAACTAAAAACATAAAAGGAGAGAAACATTCCACATATTTTAGACAGTATTTGCCTTGAATTTTATGTTTTCAACTCTGGGAAAAAACTAATTTAAACCAAAATAAGTGTCTAATTTTTACTCAAGTCAACAGAAAACAAGAAGCCTGTTGAGCTGCTTTTTTTTTTATCTATAATTGGTACAGCACATGTTCAGCAGCTTTTAGGCATCCATGGAGACTCCTGGTCTATTGCATCTAACTGACTTCTGAAGGTAGAGAGCTACTGAATTACCAGTAGATGCTCCTCCTGCCTTTTTTTTTTTCTTTTTTTTTAAATAAGTACCTAATAATTTGAGCCCTCACCAAACTTTTGACATAGTCTGATGGAATTAAAAGCAAGAAAACATAGAAATGCATGGGGCAGATATAGAGCAGCATGGGACATATAATTGTTCAACATTTGAATTATATTAAGGGACCTTGGTGGTCACACCAAGGTCATACCATCTGTATTTCTGAAATGAACACAGTACTTAAATGTGTTACTTCGGATTTGAATCACATCTGAAAAGTCTGAAGAGAGAAAAATCTACAACAATGAAGTTCTGAAATTCTCCCAGCCTAGTTTTTCTTGATGTAAATATAAATTTACAGGAACCTTTTTATAAAGTAACACAATGACAACCAGACCCTTTATAAGCAAACAACTTTCATTATCTTATTCTTTTCCTCTTGGAAAAGAATGATAGACCTAGTATAAGATGATTAATAGACACCTTCTTAGACCAAATATAAGACAACAAAGAGCTAGTTTGTTTTTCTGAATGACTGGCAAGTTTTAGAGAACAGATTTGGGAGAGTGCAGCAGTGATAAAATTTAAAAGACCAATAGTTTTGATGTTGAGTTGTGCACATTATTCATAAGTAATAGATAACAGAGTGGGGAGGGAGTTTATGAATTAGATTTATTTCAACAAATTAAATCCAGATTTTTAAACTGTATAAGTTACTAAACTCATGAAAATTCCAACTGTGGAATAATAAGCTACAAAAATAATATTTCAGTTAGTGCTATATAATTTATTTTACTTCATCATTGTATAATATGGTGAATAATTGTTTTGCTTTAAATTTTTACAGGCTAATTTCATCCTCAGTTCTCTTCTTACAGTTTCATAAGTAGTTGCATGACTAAGAGCAGAAAACTAGTGAAATGGCATACACATCAAATCAATGACTTCTCCAACAGGTAACGTTAAAATCCAATAGTTCTAGCAAGATTTCTGCTCATTTGCTTGGTGTGTATAAAATTCTTAAGGTTTCTAACCAATAGACTTTTCTTTTTTAACAGATAGTTTCATATTCAATGTCTAATAATATTATTTACAGGACGTTGTCTTGCTTTAAAGCTGCTGTGTAACATAGTGCCAAAAACATTACTAGTGTTAAGATGTAAAAGACATGACATATGAAAGGCTTCTCTTTTGAGTTCTTCTTCCACAACCATAAGGTCTTTGGTTCTTTTATATAACACAGTGGTTTAATGTGATCCATTTCTGAGAATTCCATGTTGCCTCATGCTGATCTCATCACCATTGTAGAAATATTTATTAATAATTCTTCTTATTATTCTTGCCCCATATATTCTAATAAAAAAGCTATCTCTCTTATTATTGCCTAGAGATGTTTTTCCTCTTCATCTAGAGACACATATTGTGCCTGCATTTTTCCGGTCTTAGGTACTTTTTTCATCACCTATTTAAGTCAGATAGTTTAAACAAAACAACATTGCATTTAGATATTTGTGAAATAAATGGAATATTTTTCATTACACTGGATTTTTCATCTTATTGATGGTTCTTGAATTTTTTGCTGACATATATAACATGTAGATTTTCATTAATGTGTCCAGTAACTCTTTAAAGGTCTTGCTGTAATACAATGGTGATAATCCTGACCTTAATTTCTTTTGCCTGTAATTTCATGTTAGTAGGACTAGTCTGTTTCAGTAATATTTACATTCCTGTCTTATCACTGATTTTTCTAAAACCTCTGCTGTAGATATCCCCATGTTACTTTCATTCTGTTCATCAGAAGAACATTTCAATCCTGTTTATATTTCATTATCTGAACTCAATAGGAGCTTTTTCTGGTTTAATACCTGTGATGATTAAAGCAAAAAAGAAATTGAGCATTAATACTTATTCCTTTTTAAAATGTTCCCTCTCCTGTAAAGCAAACTGGTTGTCTTAGTAGAGTTAATTGCCTGCATTTCTGAACATCAGAGTGCTTATTTTCCAATTTTTGAGGATTCGAGGGGAGGAGTAGCATCTTCCTTTCCTGACAGTGAACATGTTCTTGTTTTATTCAATAATTAAATTAAATAAGAAAATAACAAAGTAATTTTAATTAAGAAAAAGATTTTTGAAGTCCAGTCAATATAATTGTTATTGTTTTACCAGAGAAGGGAGTTGTTTTTCATGTGCAAAAATATCACTTTGTTCTCACTTCCTTTCCTTCTCTCTCCATAGCTGTCAGTACCTCCACTCTGGACAGGATTATTCCCATGGGACTTAAAGATGTCTTTTATTTCCTATTACAGCCAGGAAATATGAATCAGGAAATCATGTCTGAACAGTTGCTACAAAGAAAGAATTAAAAAAAAATCAAGAAGTTGAGACTTCCAGGTCAAAATTTCTAGAAATTAATAATGAATCACAGTTTTCTTCAAAAGTTTGGCTAACTATTTTTACAAAATAAGGGAAAAAAACAGGTAAATTTTACATAAAAGAAAGTATTAGAAAAATATATATTAACAGCCCTACATTTGAGTATAGTTTTCATACAGATTTATGACTTGGTAAAAAAAAAAAATCAATGTCAAATGCCACCCAAAGTAAAAGAAAATCTATGCAAGCTTATCCAAGAAAATCACAGTAGATAGAAAACTGATGAAGTGATATTTAGACATAGGCTGAAAAAAAAGCTTCCAAGATCAAAAAAATTCCATTATCCTTTGAGGATTATATAAAAATTTTTAATCTACTTGTCATGCATGAAATTGACATCCTAGCTTTTGATTCACAGTATAAGGTATGTCTATTTACTTTCAACATCATGTTATTTAGAAACTTTGTTTGAGTTTTACTTAATTTAAAAAATAACTATGTAAAACCTATTACAATAAAATAGCCCAAAATAACTCTCCATGTGAAAATCTGTATCAAAAAGAAATCAAAAACTCTATCTTACTACATGATTCCCTCAAAGGGTAAGGCAATAAAATTAATATGAGGATTAAATAATAAAAAAAAAAGATACTTTTGCATCTTAGCATTTGTAAAAGAATCTTCCACCAGCACAAATACACCTTACTGCATGTGCATACTAAAATACATAGTAAGACAGATGTTAAACAGTAGGGTCAGCTGTACATGACCTGCGCCAGAAGTTAATCTTTAAAAGGAGCACACTAACTTACATCTGCATGGATGACAAACACTTAGGAAATATTACTGTGGGTGACATTGGATATCAGCATGTACAAATTTAACAGAGTGGGATGTTTTCCCAACTGAATAGTCCTTTTTTTTCTTTATGTTAAATAGTGGCTGTCAAGTCTTAACATCTTTCTTATTTCACAACAGGAAAATAGTATGTATATACCTGATACAAACACCAGTTTATTAATTTCTGGTTTTAACTTCTTAGGCACAGTATGAACCAAAGATAGGACAAGAAGATGAAAAGTAAGAAGATGAAAATGAATAGTATAAATCTGCTGTTCCTGTCCTTTTTTTTTTTGTAGTGCAGAGCAAAAGAGATAACAGTGGCATAGGAATTACCCAACAGATTGTGGATCAAGTCAACAAAACAATCCAAAGACAATATTGCTTTATTTCATTGTTACTGAAAATATAAAAACATCATAAAATTAAAAGTAAATGAGAATCAGTTCTTACCATAGATTTCTGTATTAATTTTCAGTAGTTGTTTGGTTCAAAATATCTATTACTTACTTATTTTATTTCTGTGAGATAAGAATTAGAAGAAAGCAAAGCAGGCAAAAAACTTAAAAAAATATAAAGAAGTTTATTAACAGACCTAAAAGAAGGAAAAAAATCAGACTAAACCTTCAGAACACTTCTCCTCCCCTCACCTTTCTCCCTTCTCCCACTGACAGTGTAAAAAGACAACCCGTGATATTTCCAGTCAGTTTACCACTTCTGTAGTAACCTATTTCAGTTCACTTAGGGAGAGAAGTCTCTCTTGCTCATGCTATGGAGACATCTCCACAAGTTCTCATGGTTTCAATGTCACAGCGAGAGAGCTGCCCGGGTTGGTTCTCTGCTCACACGTGAAAGTCCCTGCCCTCGACTTACAGCTTTCCCCACAACTGCTTTCAAGGGTCCAATCTTGAGCTACTGGGGTACCATTTTAAGGATGAGATGTTCAGAAGCAAAGGTTCTCTTCACCTATCTCTGGGAGCATCTTCATCTCTAGGAGTAGAGGCCCTCCTCCTCCCTGGGAGCAAGGGTCCTCATCACTTTCACCTCTAGGAACAGAGGTCTTCTCCTTCTCTGGGAGAAAGGGTCCTCATGAAATTACAGCTACTGTCATTTGCTTATTTCAGCACAGGTACTTTTGCTCACAGTTGAAATTTGAATGCTCCACCCCCCTATGCTTTCATGAAATTACAACGGGTACTCTGAGGTATCATAGTCCATCACCATAGCTTTACAACAGAATTTCAGCTTCTAGGCTTGAAGCATCTCCTCTTTCTCCTCCCTGAGGGTTTCAGCTCTTCCTTTTTTACTGACTTTGGTGTCTCTATGGTGTTTTCTTCACTTGCCTCCACCTTTCCTCTTCCTCCGACTCTGGAGAGGATTGATGTCTGCAGGCATCATCTGTTCTGGAGGAAACTTACAGCACTAAAAGGGTTAATCTCACCCAGGCCTTGCAGCTGGAATTTGCTTATCGATGTTGGTGACATGATCTTTGCTGGGCAGTGGGGCAGTGGCCTCAGATGAGTTTTGGCTGCACCAGGGGCTGCCTGCACGGAGCAGGGCTGGGGGCAGGGGGCCGCGGATGGAACAGGGCCATGCCACGCAAGGCCCAGCCCGGCCCCGCTGGGCCGCCTGCAGGCCTCCCCTGTTACCTGTCAGAAAGCCAGAAGGCTTGAGAGCTTTCCCAGGGTTTGTTTGTTCTTAAATGTGGATCACAGAGGCATGTCAAGCTTCTTAAGTGGCTTAAAAAGTTGCCAATATTCAAACTAGCCAATTGATTGGTTCTGTCAGGTCATAGAGGAAGCTGCAAGCACCTCTTTGCAAGAGAATCACTTCCGTGGCTGATGCCCTCTTTGCTAAATCCCAAACTATACAAAAAGATGATATTTTCAAAACTTATCTCTGTTTACAAGCTGTCCTAGTATCTGTAGGGTGGAACTAATAGCCAGAGAAGCCAAGGACTAGATTCCCAGTGAAACTTAACTCAGCTAGAGTAAAGTAGAACATGAATGAAGGCTACTAATGCACAAAGGTAAAAAATATAATTCTGTTTCAAATCGTCTGAAGTATATGGCTTGAAGAACATCCAGGATGAATTTAATTGTAAATGAAAAAATCACACATAAGTTCATACTGCACCTTAATATCTAGAAGTACAAGAAAGGCACCACTACCAGTATCTTTCCATGCCATGATTTGAAGAAATGTCAAGAAAAATTAAACAAGAGTAATAAGTGTAGGAAGAGTCATTGCAGCCAAGACTATAAAATAAAATACAGCAACTTGAGACTTTCTTTAATAGGGGAGAAATTGCCTATATTTTTAGTGTACTACTTCCCTAATTCAAAAATGAAAGTTATATCACATCCAAAATAGTGTATCTCACTATATTGTTTTGTTCTCTACAAGTAGGTATTAGTATAATTGAAATCCACCTAATGTTCTAACAAGATAATACTGCAGTTTTGGGGTGCTTGCTAAAGACTATGCTATAAGCTTGTTTAAATTTCTAAGAATCTTATTTCTTCAGCGTGCCATAAACAGTGGGGTTTGTTTCTGGTTTTTGTTGTTGCTTTGGGAAGTGCATATCCAGAGTTTCATTCTTAAATATTTATGAATATGATGCTGTTATTGATGACAAAATTCACAGTGTTGTCTGGAACAACAATTTTATGTTAGTCAATGTATTTACAGCTAGATAAAGCCATCCATACACTGCTTCAAAAAGAAAAAAATTAGTAAATTTGGCCAACAAATAAAGTCCCTAATAGTTTGGGTTTTTTTCTTTAAATCTGTTTTTTTTTCCTTCAAGAAATATATGAAGGGGAAAACCAAATTATATATGGCATTGGAAAAAGTTCATGAAGGTCTCTGTCCCTTGGGAGGGATCCCACACTGGAGTAGGAAAACAGCATGAGGAAGAAAGTGTAGCAGAGTTGAAGTTATTGACCGATCTCAACTCCCATAACCTATCCCCCTGAGCCATTTGTCAAGGAGGGAGGGAGGAGATAGAAAATTTAAGAGTGAAGGAGTGAAAAGTGAAGAGTGACTTGGGGGGAAAGTGGGCAGCAGGGGGAAGGTACTTTTAGTTTTGTCCTTGTTTCTTGCTATCCTGCTCTGTTTTTCTTGAAGTATATGAAATTAATCTTCCCCAAATTGAGTTTGTTTAGCTCAAGACAGTAATTGAAGAGTGTCTGGCCCCATGGAATTTTCTGGCTTATTTTTCCCCTCCATCTTTCTGAGGTGAGAGTGAGAGAGTGGCTGGGTGAGTCTGTTATCCAGTCAAGGTTAACCCACCATTCCTGCCTTGGTCTCTCCGGCAGTGAACTCTCAAACGTTAATCTCTCTAGTACCCAACCCAGTCTTATGGCCTCCCCAGTATTTGGCCCCCAAAACTCTTTTTCTGTTCACTGGTGAGCCTGATTTTCATGCAGTGATTGCCCACAGTGACCTACACAACCACAACCTATGTATATTTTACTAGGTATATAAGTAGACACTAAAACTACTCAATTTCAGAAGATTTATGCAAGGACTCCAGTTATCTAAAGGGAATTCATGCAGCAAATTCAATTCTATGAGACATTTCTCAGTTGATACAAAAAACATTCTATATTTGTACTTTTTATTTCCATCAGCTAGTTTACTATGAGTCATTTTAAGCAGAATTATAATCCTCTTTTCTTTCTAAAAAATAAACTTGCTGATGAATTTGGGAAGGTGAAAAATATGTAAGCAGCATAACATTGGACAAGAAATAACTTGTTATAAAATGCAGACATATATTTGTTAAAATGGAAACTCTAATAAAACCCAACACAACTTTTCTTTTCCCTAAAGATTTCTACTCTTTTAGGACTTCTCTTAAAATAACTGAAATATTTCTAACATGGATTTATGATAAGTCAGACAATAGTGATTGCAAGATATAACCTTTTATCCAGAAATCTTAAAGTATTGAACAACCTTACAAAGCCAATTTACCAGCTCTTCAGACTTTACTAGCATT